>NC_083689.1:98534291-98840412 GCF_033118175.1 Dama dama
AAAATGGAAGCTTTTTTCTGGCTTATAAGTAACTTGAGGTACACATTTCATAAATTGTGTTGGGAACTTGCAAAACTTCCCTGGGAAATGAAATTGATAAAAACTGTTCTTAGAGTCAAATCTATGAAACCTCAAGCTTTAGAACTTCTATAAAAGACACCAATTCAAAGAAACCACAATTTCAGAGCACACCAATGTGGAACTATCAGAATGGACAGAAAAACTAAGTGTTTAAAATCAATTCTATAAAAATTAAAGCAGAAAAGAAACATTTCCTTGATTGTAACTAACCAAAGCTTTTGTCAGTTCTCTAGTAAAAATATATCAGTTTCATATGTATGTAAAATATATACCAGTTTCATATGTATGTACAGGTATATATATGTGTGTATATATATATATATACATCATATGTATCATGTACATATATATGTGTGCATTATATGGAGATCAAACCAGTCAGTCCTAAAGAAAATCAACGCTGAACATTCATTGGAAGGATTGATGCTGAAGCTGAAGCTCCAATAATTTGGCCACCGCATGCAAAGAGCCAACTTGGAAAAGACCCTGATGCAGGGAAAGATTGAAGGCGGGAGGAGAAGGGGTGACAGAGGATGAGATGGTTGGATGGCATCACCGACTTGATGGACATGAGTTTGAGCAAGCTCGGGGAGATAGTGAAGGACAGGGCAGTCTGGCGTGCTGCAGTCCATGGGGTCACAAAGAGTCAGACACGACTGAGTGACTGGACAACAGCAATAAAAATATATAGTTGGACAATTTATAAACTGCATATAGTTCTCATGCCATAGGGTCTTCAGTTATTTTTAATTAATCCTGTGTGTTCATAAAGTATGCATAGTAAAGCATACTATGCTTTTCATTTTACATATTGTTTTGGATAGATGATTAGGGACGGTAGACCCTACTGGAAATTATAGTAAAAATTCTGGGACCCAGAGTGATCAGACAGGTAGGCTGCTTTCCCCTGATGTAGACAACATCAATTCTTTGTAAACACAGAGTGGGCCTCCGCTCACGCTGTAGCTTATGCTTGACAAAATCAATCCAGTCGTAAAGGCCCCACTCAAAAGTCACACTGCCTCTGACTGTTCCCTGAACTACCCCACCTAGTTTCATTTTTTCACTGCCTCTCCTCCCATTGCCTTTGGTGCATTTCTTGTATTATTGGCCATGATGCACTGTAAATGTGGGTTTATTACATTAGATGGGAGGGTTTTGAGAAATACTCTAGATTTTAGCAGTTATTAGATCTTAGGGTAATTTTTAAATTTTGTTTCTGTTTTCTTCTAGTAAGTAGGACTTTCTCCTCAAAAGGGCATCTCTTCCTTGTTGAGTGTAAGAATTCTGGGAGACATATAATCCACAGAAAGTATGGAATCTAACCCTAAAAAAAAAACTGATGGTCAAATTGTGAAATTAACAGGAAAAGTAGAGCAAAAAATAACTCTATGGACATTTAAAAAATTACACCCCTAAACAGCTCTCCAAAAAGGAAATTGTATCAGACATCTGTGTACTTTTATGTCCTCTAGGCACCCTCTTAATGCAACCACCCCTTGGTAACCAGTTCCACACAAGCTTTGGGTATATTCAAGCGTATGCACCTGAGAGGACTAAGGCTTGGATCACCTTTCATTCACCTCTCTTCCTGTCCTATGACTTCTCTGATGCTGTGGTATGGGTTTTTCTATACTTAGCTATGTCCAGCCTTGAAGCCCAAGGGACTTAAAACCGATAGGACTACTCTTGAGCTATTTAAGATTGGGAGCTGATGGTAAATCATGTATCCACATTTTATCTCCAGGTTGACAACTCTAAGACATAATTTAAAAGGTTCCTCAAAGGGCCCCATGAGATTGATCACCTTTACCCATTCTGTAATGTATCCTGGTCTTGTATTTTTTTCCTTGTCCACCCCTACTGTTCCTCATTGTTATCGTTCAGTTTCTAAGTCATGTCCGATTCCTTGCAACCCATGAACTGCAGCACACCAGGCTCCTCTGTCCTCTATTGTCTCCCAGAGTTTGTTCAAATTCATGTCCATGGAGTCGGTGGTGCTATCTAACCATCTCATCTTCTGCCATCCCCTTCTCCTTTTGCCTTCAATCTTTCCCAGCATCAGGGTCTTTTCTAATGAATCAGCTTATCGCATCAGGTGGCCAAAATACTGGGGCTTCAGCTTTAGCATCAGTCCTTCCAGTAAATTTTCAGGGTTGATCTCCTTTAGGACTGACTGGTTTGATCTTGCAGTCCAAGGACTCTCAAGAGTCTCCTCCAGCACCACAGCTCAAAAGTATCAATTCTTTGGTACTCAGCCTTCTTCATAGTCCTCATATGTGTTGCCTAAGGTCACATTCCCAAATAAATTACCCACAACCAGACTTTTGTCTCAGAAACTGCTTTCAAGGAAACTCAGACTAAGATGTAAATCAAAATGGCAATCAGCATCTATTTAGAAATAAACATAAATAAGAACTCTGTGTATCAAAGGTACTGGGATATGGCCAAAGAAAAACCTCAGAAGAAAATATATAGCCTTAAATACATATGTCAGATAACAAGAGAAAATGAAAAGAAGTGAAGTAAGTTTTAATTTCAAAAAGCTAAAATAAAAAGCTAGAAAAGGAGCAACTAACCAAACCCAAAGAAATTCACAGAAAAAGAGATTAATAAAGATAAAATCAGAAATTAATTTAAAAAAACATAAAAGTAGACACAACGCAAAAAAATTAGTAACAAAATTCTAAAACTAGCCTTTTGGAAAAACTGATAAACTAATTTCTATCAAGTGTAATTAAGTATTATCAAACTCATTAAAGCTAAAAACTAAATGGACTGCCACAATTTTTAACACATTCATTTTTCTTAAAGAAGAAGAAAAGTCAACTTGCTGTGAGTTGCTAAGTCATGTCCATCTCTTTCAAACCCATGGATTCTAGTCCACCAGGCTCCTCTGTCCATGGCATTTCTTAGACAAGAATAATGTAGTGGGTTGCCATTTCCTTCTCCAGGAGATCTTCCCTACCCAGGAATGGAACCCATGTGTCCTGCTTGGCAGGCAGATTCTTTACCACTGAACCACCCGGGAAGCCTAAGAAAAGGCATGCGTGCTTCTAATGCCCACCCTGCAATCTATACTAACTGCACACAAAACAGTGGACTTGCCTTATGCAAGGGGCAGAAGAAAGAATAAACTGCCAAGGGGTAAAAGGGTACTTTTACAGGGGATAAAATTGTTCTGTATCTTGATTATTGTTGTGGTTTCACAAAAATGTGTCTCTCTCAAAGCAAGTCAAATATGTGCAGTTCATTGCACTTAAATTACACCTCAGGGCTTCCCTGGTGGCTCAGTCAGTAAAAAGTCTACCTGCAATGCAGGAAACTGGGGTTCGATCCCTGGGTCAGAAAGATCTCCTGGAGGAGGGCATGGCAACCCACTGTAGTATTCTTGCCTGGAGAATCCCCATGAACAGAGGAGCCTGGAGGGCTACAGTCCATGGGGTCTCAAAGAGCAGGACATGACTGAGGGACTAAGCGTGCATGTAAATTATCCTTCAGTAAAACTGATTTTTTTGAAGTCAAATAGAAATAAAATTGGGATGGACAGTACCTTCTTCATGGAATTTTTATGGGTTATATATGAGATAATGCAGTGAATGCACTTACAGTGACTTACACAAAATGTTTGCTATTTTTTATCATCATCATTATTGATATGACTAAGAGTAATCAATAAGTCTTTCGTATGCAATGAGAAGCTGAGTAGGTAAATTATAGGTACATTTCTTTGCCTTCAAAGAAAAGTACATGTGGATCTTTTTCTGGTATTTTTAGATTCTTGTTGCTTGCTGAAAAAGAAGGTAAAACAGTGCCAGGTTTTCTCCCATCAGATCCTAATCATGAACACAAGTAAAAAGTGTTACATGCTTACGTTATCCTCTCTAAGCCTTCTTATAACCCACTAATAGACCAAGAACACAAACACTACACATCAGAATGATATCAGTATATTTCTTCCACTCCTAAGTTAATCAGGAAATAAGCTAAAGAGGGCCCCAGAACTATACAAACAGACCTGGACTTAAAAACACTTATATCCAGACCATGAAAAGTTAAGATTAAAAAGGTTAGGAGGTAGTTAATTAACCTAATTAAGAACAATACATATTAAAGCTATTTCTTCAAGATGGAAGTGTTGTTTATTGTTTTCTTTTTCTTCTTCTTTTTGGTGTTTTGGGGGTTTGAAGTCTGTTCATTGCTTATATGCTTGAGATAATTCAAATTTTACAGGCTTTCAGGAGTGTTCCTGAAAAAAAGAAAATCTTAAATAAAGACCCAAAATAAGCCAGAGTTGGTATCTTTCCTACTGAATATAAAATCCACAAGAATACCTAATACAGTTTCTGGTCAGTTTTCCTAGCCTGGTTTGAAAAGCATCAGAAATAAACTATAGGATCAGAGATGCTTTGAATGCAGACAAAGGCCTTAGACACAACTTGTGGGAACAACATTTAAAAACTTAATGCCAAAGTACAATGTACATGAGTAAACATATGCTTCAGGTTTATTTGTGTATAGGTCAGCATTTATTACAGGAATATCTGTGGCTGACGGAGCTGGGGGAAGGAGGTTGGGGAGGGGAAGGGAATCAGGAGAAAACAGAAACTTCTGGACTGTCCTGTCATCTTCATTGCTTTTTCTCTCCCTCAGCTATTTCTTTCAGAATAAGATGTTACTCAGGGACGTCTTGTGTATCATGTAAGAGTACGCGTGGATCCTGTGCCTTCTTTTAGTGTATGATTAATCTGTTTGTCTTTTGAAGACTTTCAGCCTGGGATCCATCCAAGGTATTTTACATAATTATCTGGCACTTCGTCTGATGTATGAGTACTCATAAAGACAAAGAAATATTGCAGTCCTGAGTTGGCCCTACCAGAGCCGTGTCTTCCAGGGTGATGTCAGAGCTGAAAGTCAGGAAGACATTCCTGGATGTGATAGTTACTACGCAGGAACTCTCCTGAAAGGGACGGGGTAGGAGGTGGGGGCTAAGAAACTTTGCCAACGGAGTCATTAAAAACCAGAATGGAACTGGCCCTGGGGAACACTAGACACAGCAGGAAAGAGGCTGCATAACCCCCCAAAAATGAGCCTTTTCTTCTCAAATTCTTATATTCCTTTTGGAAACTTGGTCTTCTTAATAAACTGAAGACTGTTAAGTAACTAAGGGCTTCTCTGATAGCTGAGTTGGTAAAGACTCCTCCTGTAATTGCAGGAGACCTGGGTTTGATCCCTGGGTTGGGAAGATCCCCTGGAGAAGGGAAAGGCTACCCACGCCAGTATTCTGGCCTGGAGAATTTCATGGACTGTATGGTCCAGGAGGTCTCAAAGAGTCTGACACAACTGAGCGACTTTCACTTTCACTTTTCATAAGTAACTAAAGAAAAATGTCTCATGACTTGCAATCCAGTGGCCTGATTCTCATGTTAGGATATAGCATGGAATTTATATAATGGAATTTAGTAAAGCTTCTCTGGAAGTCTTTTATTTGGACAGCAACAAAAGCTTTTAACCAAAACTGGAACATATGGACTGAAATTATCTCTAACTATGGGACCAGCTGTTTAAATTCAGGCAATATGGTCACCATAGATAGCTGTTAACTCGAGCTATGCAGAGTCAAGCAGCAAAGTAGATGTGGATGTCAAGTCCACATAAGAGTATTACAGTACTTCACTTATGGTGGATTCCTCGGGCTCCTTCCATGATCATTTCAATCACCTTAGACCTAACTCTAAGGGTCTACTGTGATATTGTGATATAATAAGAAACATATATTTGGTCTTCATCCTCCATTCCATACAAGGTTCTAAATCGCTTGTAATTTCCTGGGTGATAGGAGGAGTTTGTTTAAATGTCTGATCTTTGTTCCAGTTCCTGACACAAGAGCTGCTAAAACCCGTGGAATTCTCTGAGTGAGATGAGTGAG
Source organism: Dama dama (assembly GCF_033118175.1). NCBI lineage: Eukaryota > Metazoa > Chordata > Mammalia > Artiodactyla > Cervidae > Dama > Dama dama. The sequence continues at coordinate 98,540,302 of NC_083689.1, forward strand.
AAATAATCTTTCCTTCTTCATAATAAGCCCCTTAAATCATAACTGAGTTTATGATAATGAGGTGACTCTTGGTGGGCCCCTAGTTAGCTTCAGGATGGAAGTTAGTTGCCAGGGAAACCAAGCAGGTGATTAGACAGTTGGAACTTTCAGTTCCATAGCTCCAAACCTCCAGGGACTAGAGATTGAGCTCATTATCAATGAAAGAAAAATGAAAGTGAAGTCACTCAGTCATGTCCGACTCCTTGCGACCCCATGAACTATAGCCTACCAGGTTCCTCCGCCCATGGGATTTTCCAGGCAAGAGTACTGGAGTGGGGTGCCATTTCCTTCTCCAGGAGATCTTTCCGACCCAGGGATTGAACCTGGGTCTCCCACATTGTAGGTAGTTCTACACCAGGGAAGTCCTTTAATCATCAGTAGCCAATAATTTAGTCAATCATGCCTATATAATGGAACCTCCATAAAAATTATAAACCATGATGTTTCTGAAATCTTCCATGATGGTCAACACACTGCGGTGCTGGGTAGATGATGTGCCTGGAGTGGGCACAGAAGTCTCTCCTGTTCCTTGCCTAACCATTTCTTCCCTTTGGATGGTCTTGAGTGGAATCCCTTATAATAAACCAGCAAAAGTACGTAAAATGTTTCTCTTAGTTCTGTGAGCCATTTAAGCAATTTATTGAACCTGAGGAGAGGGTTGAGGGAACCTGGGATTTAGAGCCCATGAGTGAGAAGGACAGGTGGCCCAGACTTTTGATTGGTGCCCCCAGATGAGGACAGTCCTGTGGGACTGAGCCCTTAACCCATGAGTCTGTGCTGACTCCAGGTAGTTAGTGCCAGTGCTGAATTGAAGCTATCTAGTTGGGGTCTAAAGGGTTAGAAAATGGGTTAATGTGAGAAGAGAAACCCTCTCATTTTGCATAAGAAGTAGATCACAGTATCTCTTTAACTTAGTCTTAAGGGCCTCAGTAATCATCAGAAGTAATACAAATGGGGACAGGGAGATTCACAAAAGCAGACGTATGTACAGCAAAAAGAAGTGGTGATCACAGATCAATAGAAATATGGAGAACTCTAAAAAAATTGTGGTCTTCTCATCATATGATGACGTCTGTGCAGTTAGGGGAAAAAAAAAAAAATCTACAAGACACAAGAATCCTAAGAGTCTCCTAGAATACAGAAGAGCATTATGATTAAGGACACAGGCTCTGGACACATAAGCTGGGTGTGAATTTCAGGCTGATGCCTGGAACCTAGCAGTGCCCCAGGGCTCAGTTTTCTAAACTATAACAGGGGGATGATAGTAGTGTCTACATTATAGGATTATCATGATAGGTATATGTAGCATGCTTAGAACAGTGCCTAGCACATTGTAAGCACTATGATAATTATGTATGTACATGTAAACACAAGAGTTTGGATCATAATAATAATTACACCATAACTTTGCAGAGTGCTTCAGAAGATCCCTGAGAGGCAGGCAGGACAGACATCATTATCACACCCTGTCTCTCATTTTGCAACTTGAAGAAAGCCAACTCATACCTTAATTAGCATCTTGTCCAAACTGTGAAAGCAAAACAATATGGTAAATATTAAAAACTGAAGTTATGTGGTTCCTAATTCATTTTTAAGACATATCCATTTTCAAAAAGTAATTGAATTAAAAGATTTTTGTTACTATTGCTTAAAGGAGTAAGATGGGCATATCTGAAAAAAAAAAAAAAAAGTCATATATGTGATATTATCTCCTAATGAGACCATAGGAAATCGGTGGCTCATGTCGAAACGACATGTACTATATACTTTATTTTTGGTTATTTGTTTTGGCTTCTAAGTTTAAAAACACTTCACACTTTTCTATCACCTTACCCAAAGGCCACTACCCTAAAATTCAAACAAAATTCTGAGCTCAGAGATGCCCCACAGTGGGAAGAATTAATAATTGATCATTGGCTTGATTACTTACATAAAACTAACTGGGGAAAGTCAAGAATCTGTACTAGAATGCACCATCTAGTCTCCATTCAAATTAGTCAATCTAAATCACATGATAAGTATAGATTTATAAGTTATCAAAAATTGCTAAGTAGAAATTCTAGTAAATAGCAATATCCAATAACATTTGAGGTAACTTGCCGGGAGCCAGCACATGAAATCCCACCCATGACAAGGTCATGAGGAGAAGACCTGACAGGCAAGGCGGATCAGGACTTCAGGGATTTCAAAAAGCTGCCCCGGCGCTCACCTTAAAGATGATCTCTGTCTTTCTGATGCTTGCTATATTAGACTACTCCCTAATTTCTGTGACACAGGCAGAAGGCCTTCCCCGATCTCTCTCCAAACAGAATCAACCTAGAAGTTTAATCAATATGTCCCCCCCCGGATGGTGGTATCCTATAAGATTATCCAGGATGAAAGGAGTGTTTCAATTTAGACCCCTTTGCTGGCATTCCAGCCTGCTTGGCAAATGCGTACTAATGCACATGACTGCTCACGACACCTTAATCATAAACAGCATAAAGAACCTGATCACATAAAGGCCCTAATAGGCACAGAGCCCTTCAGGGGTGAGGAAGCCCTATTAGAGAACATAAAATATTATTCTAAAGTGGTTAGAGTTAAAGATTTAGAAAAATAAGTATTCAGAATTGTTCATTTTAGCCAGGAATGCTAAACAGGGGCTGCCTCACCGGAGCTGCAGAGTCTTTGTGTGGTAAACCTTTTAGATAAATTTAACTGATAACTTCTGCAAAAAGACTGACCTTTGTGTTCATTAAAGAATAGATTAAGGAAAACAACTTTGCATTCCCCTAGGTCATAAAATGTCAATAGGCCCCATGGACAGAAGATAATGTACAAGACTCTCACAAAGAAGTATGCAGAAAACACCCTGGTTTCATGAAGGATAAGCTGATGTAATATTAAACTATCTTCCCCTTAAAAAATGTACTAACTTAGAATATAAAAGTGACGGTAAAAAATAAAGCATTGCCAGACTCTGCTGCACCCCCCGTCTGGTCACTCTTTCTCTCTCTCTTTCTCTCTCTCTCTCTTTCTCACTCTCTCCCTCGCAGACTTGGCCCCTATCAAGGCTGGTCTCACATGTCTTCTCTTGCCGATGCCGTTCATCCTGAGGGTACCCCCTGGATCCTGCTGAGGCTGGACCCCGGCAGTAACTGTCATTAGCTGCCACACAGGAATTCTAAACACAAATTTACCTGGACAAGGCTCTAAATAAGTTGGCTTATGGATCTTAAAGTTTGAAGAGATTAAATTTCTCAAAAAAAAAAAAAAAAAAGACATTGCAAAAGCTGTAATAATAAAATGGCACCTGGCAATTTAGTAAGCTTCCAAATAATATTAGTTAATGTAAAAAATATTAGAATTATTGGACCACAATATTACTGTCCACGTTTCTCTGGGCAAGTGACATAATATTTCTGGGCCTTATCAATAAAATTTGAATAGTAAGAATGTCTGACCCTATTTTTCAGGTTTACTGTCATGATTGAATTAGAAGCACATGTGAAAGTGCTCTGTAAATTCAAGAATGTGTAGTTGCCAACTTATTTTAATGACTTTAGAAACAGTTATTAAAGTTTTCAGATCAAACACTATATAAATAAAATGGTACTTAAAATAGAGGTATAGAAAAGAAGGAAAATAAAAAATACAGATCTCTTAATGCAGGGAAACCAGTATGGAATATGGATAATGGAGTCACAGATTTAAAGAAGGCTTTGAGATGCTCAGAGGGAAGCAAGGAATTAGGTCTCAACTCATAGAATATCCAGTAGTTACTGTGTTACTGTGTTTTGATAGCTTTACTAATATGATGACATCTGCTGTCTCTCTTCCCACAGTGTCTTCAAATAGCTGGCCATGGATGCCACTTCTTGATTTCAAAGGCTATTGTAGGCTTATTATTTAAAGATGCATAGATAAATAGGTACATGGTAGATAGATGAGAGAGAGAGAGATTCAGAAAGAGAAATATCTTTCCATCATTTATATTTGGAATTTTCTAAGGGTAGTAAACACATGACTCAGCCTATCAAAAATTTACTACATTAATTCCCTGTTTCCGTAATAAAGAGTCAATTTGTTATTTTTCAGTTGCTCAGTCGTGTCCAACTCTTTGTAACCCCATGGGCTGCAGCATGCCAGACTTCCCTGTCCATCACCATCTCCTGGAGCTTGCTCAAACTCACGTCCATTGAGTCAGTGATGCCATCCAGCCATCTCGTCCTCTTGTCCCCTTCCCCTTCTGCCTTCAATCTTTCCCAGAATCAGGGTAGAGAGGGTAGCTGTTCCCTTCTCTAGGGGGTCTTCCCAACCTAGGGATCGAACCCAGGTCTCCTGCATTGCAGGTGGATTCTTTACCATCTGAGTCACCAGGGAAGACCAAAGAATCAATAGGTATGCTATTAAACTGACACGCCTGTATTTCAGTATACTACTTAAAATCACAAATACAACTACAAAAAAAAAAAAAAGAAGAAGAAAAAAAATCTAACACAATTCATGAAGCAGAAGGGAAGAGGAGGTATTAAACACTGTAGTTGTGTTAGGTTTATTACCTTTTGTAACAAGAGATCAAATGATCTTGTCCAAAGTTAAAAATCAAGAGATAGAGCATATCATGTACTCTTTTAATGTTACTACCAAAAGAAATCAAAGCAGAAACTGATAGTAGCTCTACCCTGTAGAAATAAAAGCTTGAGTTGACGGGTAAATAGTAGCATTGGAAAGGAAACTTTTCCTTCTTACATTGATACTTCTATACTATTTCTTAAGTAAAAGAAAACTCGTTAATTTAAACCATGAATCCTTTCAGTGACTCCTTTTAACTTGAGGCTAAAGTTTGAGCTTCTTGGAATGTCTATTAGACCCTTCACGATCTGACCTCCCTTTCTACAGGCTTTCTTTCCTGCCATCTCTCACATGAAATTTTTCCTCTCCACTTAACCATCTATACGCAGTACCTCTTCTAAACATATCTTCTCTTTCTTCTGTGGCTTATCTACCTCTTATCTGGATGAACAGTAAGAAATATATATGATAACTTGACATATGTATACCTATATACATACACATAACAGAATTGTAAAACACAGTACTTGCCACATTCACTGCCTTCTGATCTTTTCTGTTCCATTCTGTTTTATTTTTAAATGTCAGTCCTGACCATTTTTATTTGATACTTATTTTGTGAACCATGAACCATCACCAGTTTCACTGCCTTGGCACCTTCTGATTCCTTAATCTACATTCTGAGCACTTGCTTACTGCGCTGGGTGAATTAATTCCAGCCTCCAACTCTCAGCGAAAGCATCATCTCCTCTGTGAAGCCTCCCGTGAGCAGTAGCCAGATGGGACAATCTCTTTCTTCCCTATAATCTTCTTCTGAATTCTCCTAGCATTACTACTGTAGCACTTTCTGTTGTGATAATGTTCCTTATGTCCTCTTCCTCTAAAGTGTAATTTGTCTAATACTTCCTCGTACCGTATTAAATGTTAAATCCCTGGCATATAACATGTGTTCATCAGATATGTTATTTTAGTATTGAATGAATGAATCTGTCAGTTTGAAATGAAAGCAGGCCAATGTAATAAAGAATCAATTTGCCAAATGACAAATTCATCAAACTTACTAATTTATCAAACATTTAAAAGAATATTTTAAAAATGTATTCAATGGGTATAAACACATTATTCTTATTATATTCAAATTAGTTGTTCCCCTACCAAGGTACTTAGAAAGTTCAACCAACTTCTTTCACTCTCTGCTAACAGACATTTATGCTAAAATCTGTCTATCAGTGTCTCTGTCCACAGTTCGGCTATACCACTTCACATTTCCTGAATGAGCTACAATCTAGTGATAAAAAGAAAGAAACAAGAATCTTTCTCCCCCATTCTCCCACAGGCTTGCCAAAGCAAATGGGACAAATTGGAGGGTATACCACAACCCCTGTGGAGGAGGAAATGGGTATTTTCTCTATAGTAAAAACTATAGACCTCTCCAGTATATGGCACATACACAAAATTTGAAGCAGTTGTGCAGTTGTTAGTACTGTGGTGGGTGTAATTCGGAGAGGAATACATACTGAATTTTTATTACATACTGAATATTTATTACCCTTTTCCGGTCATCAGTTCAGTTCAGTCACTCTGTCTTATCCGACTCTGCAACCCCAAAGACTGCAGCACGCCAGGCCTCCCTGTCCATCACCAACTCCCGGAGTTTACTCAAACTCATGTGCATCGAGTCAGTGATGCCATCCCATCATCTCATCCTCTGTCATCCCCTTCTCCTCCTGCCCACAATCTTTCCCAGCATCAGGGTCTTTTCAAATGAGTCAGTTCTTCACATCAGGTGGCCAAAGTATTGGGGTTTCAGCTTCAGCATCAGTCCTTCCAGTGAATATTCAGGATTGATTTCCTTTCCTGTCATATTTAAATGAATTAATATTTATTTACTCTCTAGCAATAATGCTATTTGGAAGTTTTTCCTTACTAACATCAACCCTCCTGTTTTAATACTAGATGTTCTGCCTACTTTGTAATTGTTTTTTCACAGGCACGTGTTTTCATTGGATGTTTATTATGACAAACCCCCACTGTGTGTTCGTTATGGCAACAATCATGTCCAATCTTCCAGGTCCTCCTTTGCTAATATGCTACCTGTGGATGCTAAGATAATGCTCATTGATTGACTACTAGACACAATGCAATTAAAGGTATGCCTTAATAAGTATTCTGTGGCTTCCCAGGTGGTGCTAGTGGTAAAGAACCCTTCTGCCAAATCGAGAGACATAAGAGACGTGGGTTCGATCCCTGGGCAAGAAGATGCCCTGGAGGAGGAAATGGCATCCCACTCCAGTATTCTTGCCTGGAGAATGCCTTGGACAGAGAGGAGCCTGGCAGGCTACAGTTCATGAGGTTGCAAAGAGTCGGACATGACTGAAGCAATTTAGCACGCAGTAAGTGTTCTAATAAGGTAAACTTTCTTTCAACATTAAGGAGCAATATTACCTACCTAAGGTATTTTATTCCCTTCTACTTTCGAATAGTCATACGCTTGCCTTCTCTGATCTGAATGTGGTCACTGTGTCATCTCTTGCTGTTCTCTGGACAAGACAGAGGCAGGAGCTGTTCAGAGGACCTTGGGAGGTAGATTAGAAGGGAAGAATGATCAAGAGAAGGAAAGTCTTAAAATTTCAAGTATCTTAATATGTTTACAAGAAGGAGTTAGGTTCCAAGAGTCCAGGCTGAGCAGTGAAAAAATGATAGATATTTTCCAGCTGTAAGTGCACCCAGGGAAACCTCCTGGTCTATGGTTCCCATAAAAAGATGTGTGAGAATCAATGATTCAGCAGATTCAAAGAGCTTGTTTCCCTCAGAGGAGGTTAAACTTAATGTCAAGTGTTAAGTGAGGTTTGACGGCTTCTCCAGGTGCCCAGGACATCTTTGTAAACACAGGAGTTGGAGATGAATACAACTCATTTATTCATGATGTTGGCAGGACATAAGCATTTTTACATGTGCTTGGACCAGAGAAGCTTAGGAAAAAAGTCTGACCAAAGACCAACATGGTTTTTGGAGAGGTCTCTCCTCTCACATCACAGACATTTAAGGTGGATTCAGTTTGAGGCAGCTGGAGGGATGAGTGTAGGACATTCTAGGAAGGTCTAGGAAAGTGGGACCTCTACCACGGAAAAGACAATCCACTCGATAAAGACTAAAAAGCTCCCTTTGGGAAGAAAAAGAAAAGTTTCTTCCTGCTAATGCGATTGTTTTTAACACTTGGGTCTGTAACAGTGAGAATTGTTATCATTGTGTTCAGTGTAAGAGAGAAGAAATAACATGCCACAGACTTGGAGAAAGATAATTGGAAGGAATAGAGAAATATGTTAGGACAAGAAATGGACCTTTTTTAGGCGTGACTCTTGTTGGGTTTCCCTGGTGGCTCAGATGATAAAGAAATGGGCCTTTTTTGTCTTTAGTTAGATACTTTTTAAACTAAAGATTTCTCTTCTAGAAAGCATTTGACCATTCTTTGCTCTTTAGATTGGTTCTTAGGTGAGCTAACACTACTTTTAACCTGTAAAAATTGTGCACTCGCCCAAGTTCCCCAACAGAGTAAAATTTGTGGTGTTTCCTCTTAACTTTTACTTGTGAATAAGATAGTATTTGTTTTTCAGAAACTTTTGGGGGGGAGGATGCTCTTTTTATCATAAATGACACTGATGAATATCAATTCCTTTTACCTACTTACTTGATGTCCAAAGGAAATAGCTTTCAAAATAATCTTTTTTGTTGTAAAAAAAAAAAAAAGCATAACATAAAATTTACCATTTTACATGTAAAGTTCTGATGCATTAAGTACATACACATTTTGTGTAACCAACACTACCATCCATCTCCAGGAGCTTTTTTTTTCTTTTTCTCCCCCAGTTTTAGTGAGATATAATTTTCATTTAACATTGTATAAATTTAAGGTTTAAAGCAGGCTGATATACTTATATACTTGGCATACTTATATATTACAAAATATATAAGACTGAGCACAAATATATTACAGAATGATTACCACCGAAATGCTAGCTAACACTTCCATCATGTCACATAATTGTCATATGTTTTTGTGGCAAGAACATTTAAGTTCTACCCTTTTAACCACTTTCAAGTATATCGGTTCAGTTCAGTCACTCAGTCATGTCCGATTCTTTGCAACCCCATGAACTGCAGCATGCCAGGCCTCCCTGTCCATCACCAACTCCCGGAGTCCACCCAAACCCATGTCCATTGAGTCGATGATGCCACCCAACCATCTCACCCTCTGTTGTCCCCTTCTCCTCCTGCCCTCAATCTTTCCCAGCATCAGGGTCTCTTCAAATGAGTCAGCTCTTTGCATCAGGTGGCCAAAGTATTGGAGGTTCAGCTTCAGCATCAGTCCTTTCAATGAACACCCAGGATGGATCTCCTTTAGGATGGACTGGTTGGATCTCCTTGCAGTCCAAGGGACTCTCAAGAGTCTTCTCCAACACCACAGTTCAAAAGCATCAATTCTTCAGCACTCAGCTTTCTTTATAGGCTAACCCTCATATCCATACATGACCACTGGAAAAACCATAGCCTTGACTAGATGGACCTTTGTTGGCAAATTAATGTCTCTGCTTTTTAATATGCTGTCTTTTTAATATGCTGTTCAAGTATATAATACTGTGTCATTAGCTACAGTCTCTATGCTGTATATTAGAGCTTCAGAGACATTCATCTTATAATTGAAAGTTTATGTTCTTTGCCCAAGATCTCCCCATTTTCCCCATCCCCAGCTCCTGCAACCACTACTCTAATTCTGTTTCCAAGCTTGGCTTTTTCAAACTCCACATATAAGTGATTATCCACATGTAGAATTTATCTTTCTCTTATTTATTTCACAATTTCCTCAAACTTCATCCGTTACTGCAAATGGTATAAATTGATATTGAAATAACTTAAGCAATTTAATTATAAACAATGGCCCTGATACTCCGAACAACCTGCTATAATGAAGTTTTGATGAACAAAATATTTAAAATAGAGTCACCCCTCAGTATCTGCAGGGGATTGGTTTCAGGATCTCCCCTGTAGATAGCAAAATCTGTAGATGCTCAAGCTTCTTCTTTAAAATGACACAGTATAGACCACCCTCCACATCTGTGGATGGGAAACCCACAGACATGAAGGACCAACTTTACCTAAGAATAGTAGTATAAGTCATTTAATTCCCAAAGTTTGTTTTAATACCAAAGCAAAAGCAAAAATAAATAAATACAAAATCCAACGGACATTTCATATATTGTTACTCTCTTCAAGCATTATATACCTTTTTCTTAAAATTTATAAACTAAAGTTAAGTTTTAAGGATCATAAACTCCACTATAATTTCTCCAAAGTCCACATGAAAACGGGCAGGAAGAGCCACTCTCCTGTACGTATTGAAGACTATAAACTGTCTTGGGGCAGTTTAATTTTGCTCACTTACTGTTCCAACTCCGAAGGCCAGTACATGGGGAGCTGGGTCCTAATCTCCACCTGCCTTGCCTGGAGGGCACTGCAGAGGGAGAAATCTGAGTAAATGAGGGGTGGGAGGGGACCTCAAGGACCAGCTGAGTCCTAGACATTTCACTTACAGATCATCCTAGGAGGTTACCAAAATGTTATGCACACCTCAGGTACTTTAAAGAACAAATCATAATTCACTGGGTTCATGATAATGTTATAAAGTATATTTTAGGGAACTAAAAGGAAATTTCAGAGCCTAAGGAAGCAATTCACTAGCAATACCTTCTACTGAGTCATTTTAAATTCATATAAGGAGTATTATGCGAATTGGTCTTTGTCAAGCTGCCTTTGACAGTGAATGGAATCAAGCTCGTGAAGGACTAATCAAACCTTGATGGGAGTGGGACACTCTTGAAATAAACTCCTCCCCTGGGTTTTTAAGGCATCAGCTCTGGCAGATGAGACCCGCAGTCAATCAGACATGTGATTGCATCATGTAAACGACACCCTCTGGACTCACCTTATTTGCTCTTATGAAATTCCTGTCAGTTTTGAGACATAAATAATTCAAGCAAATGGCTTTGAACACCAGAGACTGCCAATTATTACTGTGTCACCAACTCACCAGCATTTGTCTGGATCACCAGAGTATTTCTTTTAAGAAGCCAAGACTTCCAGACTCAGAATAAGCTCTACATTAAAGGAATTCTCTTTACCTCTAAATTCTTCCAAACTAGTTTTATTTATGTTTTGAAAGAAGAAATGGAAATTTATCATTTACAACACCTTTTGTGTCTCTTGATTCCACTGCAAAAGTTCAAATATAATAGAGTTGGAAATTAAATAGTACAAGCAATTACATCAGAAAAATCGCGCAAAGCACTTTCGGTATTTTTAAAAGAACCATAAAATTCCCAGAGTACAATCAACACATTTACGAATTCAAGAGAGACTTATAATGCTTACATCAGCCTAATAATTGAAATGAATCCAGCATTTCCATTTTAAAGCCACTAATCCAAGAATAAAGGGGAGATGAAACAAACTCAGGCAACTATAAAAGAGCTATGTTTGGGACTGAGTGTTGTGGCTTTGCCTCAGGTTTAGGGTTACTTATGATAGACTCAGAATTTTCTAGGTAGGCTGCAAAGTCTGTTTGCTTTCCTGATCCTGTCTCCTTTGTCATTAGACTTACAATGAACAATGGCGTTGGTGTCTCTATCACCAACTCTATGTAATAAGAATTTTATTTTGACACATTCTCTTCTCTTTTCAGTTCTGCACTGTGCATTATAAAACACTACCAGAATGTTTTTCTTCTCGTACTTTAAAGTACTATGCCACAAGTTCTGTAGCCTCAGCTAGCTGCAAAAGCAAATCTGAAAAAGGAATGGGAACATGCCCTCCCCTTGAAAACAAGCAACTTCCAGAGCGGAAGCTACTTTGTTTTAGTTCTACTCTTCACACCTCCATAGGAGGGAAAAAAAGAAAGCTCCAGACTCTGAATTAGTTTTTGCAGTTTAAATTGCTGTTCTGTGGTGATTAAATACAGCATCATGGAGCACTCAGCCAGTCAATAAGTCATTCGTTTCATCAAATGTTCTGTCACTCCTAAGAGTCAAATTCAGTGATTATTGTTACCAAAGTTTTAGTCACTCCAGGAAAAACACATTTGGTATTTCTAAAATATGGACCACACTGTCCAAATGATTTGTGATGTTTTCCCAGAAGGTTTCAGTTACATCTCTATTTTCTTCCCTGTTAAGATCTGGAGATAATGCTCAAATTTAGGATTGCCAGATTTAACAAATAAAAATACAGGATAAATTTAAATTTCAGATAAGCTTTGGGTGTATATATATCCATATATGTACATTCATATACGTAAGCATATGCTCTTGTTATTCAGTAGCTCAGTTATGTCCAACTCTTTGCAACCCCATGGACTGCAGCATGCCAGGCTTCCCTCTCCTTCACTGTCTCCCAGAACTTGCCCAAACTCAGGTTCATTGAGTCGGTGATGCCATCCAACCATCTCATCCTCTGTCATCCCCTTCTCCTCCCACCTTCAATCTTTCCCAGCATCAGGGTCTTTTCAAATCAGTCAGTTCTTCACATCAGGTGGCCAAAGATTTGGAGCTTCAGCATCAGTCCGTCCAATGAACACTCAGGGTTGATTTCCTTTAGGATGGACTGGTTGGATCTCCTTGCAGTCCAAGCGACTCTCAACTCGAGTCTTCTCCAGCACCACAGCTCAAAAGCATCAATTCTTTGGTGCTCAGCTTTCTTTATAGTCCAACTCTCACATCCATACATGATTACTGGGAAAACAATAGCTTTGACTAGATGAACCTTTGTAGGCAAAGTGATGTCTCTGCTTTTTAATATACTGTCTAGATTTGTCATAGCTTTTCTTCCAAGAAGCAAATATCTTTTAATTTCATGGACGCAGTCACCATCTGCAGTGATTTTGGAGCCCCAAGAAAATAAAGTCTCTCACTGTTTCCACCATTTCTGTTTCCCCATCTATTCATCATGAAGTGATGGGACTGGATGCCATGATCTTAGTTTTCTGAATGTTGAGTTTTAAGTCAGCTTTTTCACTCTCGCCTTTCACCTTCATCAAGAGGCTCTTTAGTTCCTCTTTGCTTTCTGCCATAAGAATGGTGTCATCTGCATATCTGAGGTTATTGATATTTCTCCTGGCAATCTTGATTCCAGCTGTGCTTCATATAGCCCAGCGTTTCGCATGATGTACTCTGCATATAAGTTAAATAAGCAGGGTGACAACATACAGCCTTGACATACTTCTTTCCCAATTTTGAACCAGTCCTTTGTTCCATGTTCAGTTCTAACTGGTGCTTCTTACAGGTTTCTCAAGAGACGGGTAAGGCAGTCTGATATTCCCATCTCTTTAAGAATTTTCCACAGTTTATTGCCATCCAAACATAGATAAGTATATACTTATCCTAATATGTATATATGAGTATAAATGTGTCCTGTGCAATTTAGAACACACTTACACTAAAAAGAATACGCCGTTGATCTGAAATTCAAATTTAACTGGGCAGCCTGCATCTTAGCTGGCGTTGCTACCTGATGACATCACCAGTGAAGCTAGAGAGGAAGGGCTCAATGGCTGCAGGTGGTTTAGGTACCACCAGACAGTCGGGTGGTAGCCAGCACAGGCGCCTTTAAAAATGCCTTTCCTGCCTGCAAAGGGAGATTTTGCTGGTGGGGAAATGGGGCTCAGCCCTGGGGAGAGCGGTGGCCCGCAGCAAAGGCCTCAGTGGCGCTCCTGGGCTCTCAGTAAAGGACACACACCTGCTGCCAAGGGGCTGTCACCTTCAGGTCGCTTCCCTGTGAGGATTCTTTTCAGGACTAATGATGTGTGACAAGAACAGTCCAGCAAACCCAGGAAAAGACCTGAGGTGGAGAAACAAGCCATCTAGCTTGTTTTAGTAATCGCCTCTCTTCTAGGGCTCTCTGACTGTTCTACCCAGTCATTCAGAAGAATCAAATGTCAAAGGACAATCATTTATTCCATGAAGCAGATTTTGATTTGGAAGGATTTCCCAAGAAGTCTTTTAGCACATGTGTCAGGTATAACTTTTGTCAAAATGTACCAGAGGAGTAGAAAACAAATTATATTTAATTCCATGTGCAATATGTAAAATTGTGAATGAATTTAGAGAGATGGTAGAAGGAGATGGGAAATAATTAAGGAAAACTGATATTTTGGAGATAATTTTTGTGACATTTTCTTGGAAACCATGATTCTGATGTTTATATTCACCTTAATGACTCTAAGCTCAATGGTGTCCAATCCTCATGAAAATGTCTAAATATAGGTTTTATGGTTCCCAAAGTAGTCTACTTTGTGATCCTCTTCACACCCTTAGAAACATTATTAGATTAAAAAAGCATAGGGGAGTGGGAGCATCCCTTCCCCTGGGATGGTTTCTTTCTCTGTACCATCTCCCTCCTGTCTCTCCTTTTCATCTAGTCACACAGGAGCTAGCAGAAAGGTATACTTCTAACTAATAAATCAAGTAGTGTAATTTGTATAATAAATATTAAGATGTCCTTATAGACAAATGAGTTGAACACCTGTGTTGTTCAATATGGTAGCTGCTAACCACCATATTTGCATTCAATGCAAGGTTAACTAGAATTAAATAAAATTTAAAATTCAGTTCTTCAGTCACACTAGCTACTTTTCCAGTCTTCAGTAGCCAGACAGGGTTAGTGGCTATGTGCAGATATAGGACAGTCCCATCATCACAGAATGTTCTATTGTGAAGTATTGTTCTGTACAGTATTACATTTTCATATTGAACCAGGAAGGCTACCCAAGCATATCCTTGGGTATCACTCTGCCCAACAGCCATTGTGGAGAAATAAAAAAAAAAGAAAAAGACAAAAGACATAGTTAAGAAATTTAGTTGAAGAAAGCCTACTAGGTTAGTCACCATAGAAATAACAATATCAGACAGCTTTGAGTGAGTGAAGACTACAGATGTGAAAAAAAAAATGGATTTCAAACATGAATAAAGATTACTATTGTAAATGTTATTAATGATAGCCCCAAAAGGAGCCCCCAAAGACGACTACTAGGGTGGGTTCCCTATATACCACTTCTTAGCTGTTTGGTCATAGGAAAGTTATTTGATCTATCAGTGCTTCTGTTTTCTCATCTGTAAAATGGGGATAATAACGATGTCTACCCTTGTCAGTAGGGTCACCCTGTTTATGCGGTTGTTGCTCCCCAGAGCACACATCCAATACAACTGTATAAGTTAACCCTGTTCTCCAGCATTTTAGGGTATTCAAAAAGCAAATTCATTTCAAGGACTTAGATAGTACTTGGTCTTCAAACGTTAGCTATACTTAAACGATTTCTCAAAAGGAAATCTCTCAAAGGTAAGAATCAAAGAGCAGAATTGTAAAATCATTGAAAACTAGTGTTACCAGCCAACCTGGTTTGCCCTTAACTGAACAGGCTCTCAGTGTACAGAAATTTCAGTTTTTAAACTAGGAAAACCCCAGACAAACTGGGAAAAGTTACCCAGAAAAAAGAAATACACCTAATCCTGAGAAATAATCTAGGAGTGGACAAGATTAGCTCACTCTATGCAATGATATCCAATATTAGTAACAGCATCTGACTAAACATTATGAATTTTGAAACTAAATACAAGGGTCAGCAGATAAAGAGGATTAACATGGTTCTTCTTGGCACAAAAGTCAAAATTGTCCAGCTGGTACAGAAAATAGCACAGTTCTTATGGCTTGTGGTTTTGAAATAATAGCATTGGATACCTCAGCTGTGTTTTTTTTTTCTTTTTTAACGGAAGCAAAAAGGTTTCGATATATTCCCCTCTCCTCTAGCCCTGAAAACCTCAATTCCAGAGGAAACTGCTGACTAGGAAATGTATAGTTGCTACAGGGCATCTTATTGTGCCAGTCTAATTTCTACAAACCATAAAAGAGGAATTGCATTTTATGCCTATGCATTTATTGCATCACCATTGTTCAAATGTAATCTATACCTTGACACACGGAGAAATGAGGCGAGAAGTGGTGTTGGTAATGGCCTTAATTAAATCAAGTATTTATGATTTCCTCTTAAAGGTCTTTATTTGTACAGCCTAGAGCAAAAACACAGCAGGGCAGAGGCAGTCAAATCAGTAGAAGAAAAGACAAGAGTTAGCATGACGGTCCTAAAACGCCAGTTTTACTCTACAAGTCTCCCTTCAGCTGAGCACTAAACTGGATTTTATTGGGTGAGCCCAGCCACCCAGTACTTTTGTGAATTGTCCCTGGACCACAGCAGTATTCCTAGTTCACATTTACTTGGAATGCGAAGTGATGATGAGGGACGCTAACAAACAGACAATTCCAAATAGAGATCTCCTCATTGTAGAGAAGTTGAATGTGTCTCTTTTCAGCGGGGATTTTTCTTGCCTTCTAGCGCTTCTGTTTCTTAAGCAGTGTCTTAGCTCTTCCCCATCAGGAGATTGTGAGATGTCCTGGGCGTAAAGAGCAGAGATATTATACTTTTTTTTTTTTTAATCAGTTTCCAAGTCAGCATCTTTGATCTTTGTTCTCATCAACAGCTGCGCACAGTTTGCTACCTGCCCATTTCTTTATCAGTTCACACTCGCTCCATGAATCACTCATGGTGGGAGGGGAGCCTTGTCGGGCTGACTTGTTGCAGATCACTGTGGGAAAAGCAACAGGAACACAGAGAGACCCAAAGCTAACCTCCAGTGTGGGGTGACCGTCAATGCCAGCAGGCAACAGGGATGAAAATACGCTCGTGGAAGTAAAAACAGGTGTCATCTTCATTTCACTTCGAAATATTTGACACAGCCTGAGGAGGGAGGAGGGGCAGCTTTATCTTTTGGATGAAATTCCAACAGGATCGACAATAAAACTGGTGCTTGCCTCTGAATGCTCATCAATTGATTGGCATCCCAGGTGGGTTAGGAGCGGGCACAGGAGGGCCAAGAGGAGCTGCTCCACGTTCAAGGTCAGGGGGGCGGCCGTGAGGAGACACCCCTTGTCCAAGGTAAGGAGCAGCGGCTGCGCTTTGCTGGAGCAGCTGTGAAGAGATACCCCAGGTCCAAGGTAAGAGAAACCCAAGTAAGACGGTAGGTGTTGCAAGAGGGCGTCAGAGGGCAGACACACTGAAACCATAATCACAGAAAACTAGCCAATCTGATCACAAGACCACAGCCTTGTCTAACTCAATGAAACTAAGCCAGGCCGTGTGGGGCCACCCAAGACGGACGGGTCATAGTGCAGAGGTCTGACAGAAAGTGGTCCACTGGAGAAGGGAATGGCAAACCACTTCAGTATACTTGCCTTGAGAACCCCATGAACAGTATGAAAAGGCAAAAAGATAGGACACTGAAAGATGAACTCCCCAGGTCAGTATGTGCCCAATATGCTACTGGAGATCAGTGGAGAAATAACTCCAGAAAGAATGAAGGGATGGAGCCAAAGCAAAAACAATACCCAGTTGTGGATGTGACTGGTGATAGAAGCAAGATCTGACGCTGTAAAGAACAATGTTGCATAGGAACCTGGAATGTTAGGTCCATGAATCAAGGCAAATTGAAAGTGGTCAAACAGGAGATGGCAAGAGTGAATGTCGACATTCTAGGAATCATCGAACTAAAATGGACAGGAATGGGTGAATTTAACACAGATGACCCTTATATCTTTTACTGTGGGCAGGAATCCCTTAGAAGAAATGGAGTAGCCATCATGGTCAACAAGAGTCCAAAATGCAGTATTTGGATGCAATCTCAAAAATGACAGAATGATCTCTGTTCGTTTCCAAGGCAAACCATTCAATATCACGGTAATCCAAGCCTATGTCCCAACCAGTAACATTGAAGAAGCTGAAGTTGAATGGTTCTATGAAGACTACAAGACCTTTTAGAACTAACACCCAAAGAAGATGTCCTTTTCATTATATGGGACTGGAATGCAAAAGTAGGAAGTCGAGAAACACCTGGAGAAACAGGCAAATTTGGCCTTGGAGTACGGAATGAAGCAGGGCAAAGGCTAATAAGAGTTTTGCCAAGAGAACACACTGGTCATAGCAAACACCCTCTTCCAACAACACAAGAGAAGACTTTACACATGGACATCACCAGATGGCCAACACCGAAATCAGATTGATTATATTCTTTGCAGCCAAAGATGAAGAAGCTCCATACAGTCAGCAAAAATAAGACCGGGAGCTGACTATGGCTCAGATCATGAACTCCTTATTGCCAAATTCAGATTTAAATTGAAGAAAGTGGGGGAAACCACTAGACCATTCAGATATGACCTAAATGAAATCCCTTACGACTATACAGTGGAAGTGAGAAATAGATTTAAGGGACTAGATCTGATAGACAGAGTGCCTGAAGAACTATGGACGGAGGTTCGTGACATTGTACAGGAGACAGGGATCAAGACCATCCCCATGGAAAAGAAATTCAAAAAGGCAAAATGATTGTCTGAGGAGGCCTTACAAATAGCTGTGAAAAGAAGAGAAACAAAAAGCAAAAGAGAAAAGGAGAAATATTTCCATTTGAATGCAGAGTTCCAAACAATAGCAAGGAGACATAAGAAAGCCTTCCTCAGCGATCAATGCAAAGAAATAGAGGAAAACAACAGAATGGGAAAGACTAGAGATCTCTTCAGGAAAATTAGAGATACCAAGGGAACATTTCATGCAAAGATGGGCTCAATAAAGGACAGAAATGGTATGGACCTAACAGAAGCAGAAGATATTAAAAAGAGGTGGCAAGAATACACAGAACTGTACAAAAAAGATCTTCATGACCTAGATAATAACGATGGTGTGATCACTCACCTAGAACCAGACATCCTGGAATGTGAAGTCAGGTGGGCCTTAGAAAGCATCACTACAAACAAAGCTAGTGGAGGTGATGGATTTCCAGTTGAGCTATTTCAAATCCTGAAAGATGATGCTGTGAAAGTGCTGCACTCAATATGCCAGCAAATTTGGAAAACTCAGCAGTGACCACAGGACCAGAAAAGGTCGGCTTTCATTCCCCCAAAGAAAGGCAATGCCAAAGAATGCTCAAATAACTGCACAATTGCACTCATCTCACACACTAGTAAAGTAATGCTAAAATTCTCCAAGCCAGGCTTCAGCAATACATGAACCATGAAATTCCAGATGTTCAAGCTGGTTTTAGAAAAGGCAGAGGAATCAGAGACCAAATTGCCAACATCTACTGGATCATCGAAAAAGCAAGAGAGTTCCAGAAAAACATCTATTTCTGCTTTATTGACTATGCCAAAGCCTTTGATTGTGTGGATCACAACAAACTGTGGGAAATTCTGAGAGATGGGAATACCAGACCACCTGACCTGCCTCTTGAGAAACCTATAAGCAGGTCAACAAGCAACAGTTAGAACTGGACATGGAACAAGACACTGATTCCAAATAGGAAAAGGAATATATCAAGGCTGTATATTGTCACCCTGCTTATTTAACTTACGTGCAGAGTACATCATGAGAAACGCTGGGCTGGAAGAAGCACAAGCTGGAATCAAGATTGCCGGGAGAAATATCAATAACCTCAGATATGCAGATGACACCACCCTTATGGCAGAAAGAAAAGAGGAACTAAAAAGCCTCTTGATGAAAGTGAAAGAGGAGAGTGAAAAAGTTGGCTTAAAGCTCAACATTCAGAAAACTAAGATCATGGCATTTGGTCCCATCACTTCATGGGAAATAAATGGGGAAACAGTGGAAACAGTGGCTGACTTTATTTTGGGGGGCTCCAAAATCACTGCAGATGGTGATTGTAGCCATGAAATTAAAAGACACTTATTCCTTGGAAGGAAAGTTTTGACCAACCTAGATAGCATATTAAAAAGCAGAGACATTATTTTGTCAACAAAGGTCCATCTAGTCAAGGCTATGGTTTTTCCAGTAGTCATGTATGGATGTGAGATTTGGACTGTGAAGAAAGCTGAGCACTGAAGAATTGATTCTTTCGAACTGTGGTGTTGGAGAAGACTCTTGAGAGTCCCTTGGACTGCAAGGAGATCCAACCAGTCCATCCTAAAGGAGATCAGTCCTGGGTGTTCATTGGAAGGACTGATGTTGAAGCTGAAACTCCAATACTTTGGCCACCTCATGCAAAGAGTTGACTCATTGGAAAAGACCCTGATGCTTGGAGGGATTGGGGGCAGGAGGAGATGGGGACGACAGAGAATGAGATGGCTGGATGGCCTCACCAACTCGATGGGCATGAGTTTGAGTAAACTCCGGGAGTTGGTGATGGACAAGGAGGCCTGGCGTGCTGGGATTCATGGGGTCGCAAAGAGTCGGACATGACTGAGCAACTGAACTGAACTGAGAGAAAAGATCTATGAAGTCAGATGGTGGATCTCTAAACCCTGCTGTTTAGAGTCTCAAGTAGCAGTACTGGGGAGATTACCATACAAAAATGTTTGGCTCTCAAAGCTAGTAGGTAGACCCTCACAGCTAGTAGATTTACCCCTCAAGTCTGTATCACATAGCCATATACTTTTAAATAGTGTTAGGCCAAGGACTGAGTTTTTTTCATCATTGATCGAGCTCACAGTATTAATCTTCAGCAAACATCCTTACGAATCTCAAGGCAGGACACCAACCAAAACAGGCTCAGGCTGTTTCTCCTCTGTGCAGGAACGCCTTTGAAGTAAATGAAGCTTCGTGCTTGGAACAGATGAAAACTCCCATGTCTTGGGGTGGAAATCAGACTGAAAAAGAAATTAACAAGGGAGAGATTTTCTAACTTGATAGCGAGTTGAGTGATTTAATCTAGCTCTTCTGCCGACTTGCGGGGCAAGCTTTCACTTTGCTACACCTCTTGCCTTTCTGGGTGCATGAACAGAAGCAGTCATCCTACATCGACATGTGAAAAATTCCAGGTTATCTCACCAAGTTTTGCAAATTGTCATAGACACTTGAGCCTAAGGCTTGAAAGAAATTAGGCCATGCCCAAAATAAATCATGTCCCAGAGAGATAAGCTGTTTCATAAAAATTAAAACTATAGCCCCTGGCAATCATACTGGACTTCTTAAAGCCTATGATATTCACTAGAATCAGCTCCTGACACTATCAAGTGAGAGAAAGCCCATGGACCACTTTGTAGCTTAATAAACCTTGTTAATTCATTTTTAAAATATGTCTGTCTATAAAACAATGTTCACAGATACACGTTGGATTCAGGATAGGAAAGTCAAATCCGTCTCAACATGGGAGAGATTGTTTTTCTAGAAATTCACTGTGAAAGAAATTCAGTATCATCTTTTATTAATAAATCCAAGTTCCCTACTATTTTATATCCATTGAAATAAATTGTTAAGAAAGCTGAAGATAAAGCAGTTTGCTAGTAGAAAGTACCACATAAATTCACACTTGGAACATTGGTTCCAACTTTACCAGTCCTGGTTTCCAGGGACTCTACTCTTTCAAAACTGGAGAAAAGTAGGACACGTCCCTCAAAAGAAAAAGGTTTTTAAAATTTTTGAAGTTGAAATTTTTTAATAACATTCCAAATTTTAAAACTAAGTAGCTTCAAAAACAAAAAAGAAAAGCAAGGGCTTCCCTGGCAGTCTAGAGGTTTAAGACTCCTTGCTCCCAGTGTAGGGGGTGTGGGTTCAATCCCTGGTCCGGGAACTAAGATCGTGCATGCTTCACAGTGCAGCCAAACAAAAAAAACAAAACAAACAAAAATCAGAGAGATGAACAGCCATGCTGGTAACAGTTTAGCAATTTTGATGCTAGGCAGGTGTAACTAGGAGTTGATTAGATACAGGAGTGTTTTTCTCAAATGGTTCCTTTGAAATGGAAGCCACTGGAAATCTGAGTGAAAGGCACACTGGAACTCTGTGTATTTTGCTACAACTTTTAGCAAATTTGAAATTGGTTCAAAATAAACACTTTTTAAAAAATAGAAGTAGTTTTTAAAATATCAAAAAAGACTACTCTTCTTCTTGATTCGCAGTTCCCAAAGGGTGGTTCTGGATGAGCATCACCATCCGGGAAACTTGTTAGGAATGCAAGTGTCACATTTAGTGAAGAATATGTTACTGGGCTTATGATGGAAACTTTACCAGATTCAGAAAACAAAGGGCCTTCCCAGTGCCCCAGCCCTGAGCACCAGTCTCAAGCATCCAACCTGAGCTAGCGATCTGTTTCACACTTGATAGTATACTTGTTTCAGTGCTGTTCTCTCAGAACATCTCACCCTCGCCTTCTCCCACAGAGTCCAAAAGTCTGTTCTGTACATCTGTGTCTCTTTTCCTGTCTTGCATATAGGGTTATCATCACCATCTTTTTAAATTCCATATATATGCGTTAGTATACTGTATTAGTGTTTATCTTTCTGGCTTACTTCACTCTGTATAATGGGCTCCAGTTTGATCCATCTCATTTGAACTTATTCAAATGTTTTCTTTTTAATGGCTGAGTAATATTCCATTGTGTATATGTACCATAGCTTCCTTATCCAAAGTAAGCCAGAGAGAAAAACACCAATACAGTATACTAATGTGTATATATGAAATTTAGAAAGATGGTAATAATAACCCCATATGCAAGACAGAAAAAGAGACACAGATGTATAGAACAGACTTTTGGACTCTATGGGAGAAGGCGAGGGTGGGATGATCTGAGAGAACAGCATAGAAACATGTATATTATCAATTGTGAAACAGATCACCAGTCCAGGTTGGATGCATGAGACAAGTGCTCGGGGCTGGTGCACTGGGAAGACCCAGAGGGATGGGATGGGGAGGGAGGTGGGAGGGGGGATCAGGATGGGGAACACATGTACACCCGTGGCTGATTCATGTCAATGTATGGCAAAAACCACTACAATATTGCAAAGTAATTAGCCTCCAGCTAATAAAAATCAATGAAAAAAAAAAGAAAAAGAAAACAAAGGGCAGGATTCATAGGCAGATGTGTGTCTTGGTTAGTGGGGAGACATCTCAGGGACAGAGGGGAGACAGCGACCCAAGAAGCACAAAGCCTGACAGAGTGGCACAAGGCAGTGTGGGGATGATCTGTGTACCTGAACACAGAAACCTCACTACTCAGAAGTAAAAAGCCAAGAACCTACCTTTGAACACGTGTGCAGACAGGAGGCAGTGTGCTACATTGGAATAAGCCCTAGAGGGTACATGCTCCTTGAAAAATATCCACATTTGTACGCACAACTTTAACCCTCCCCCTGCAACCCACAAATTAGCACTTTTAATACTATAACATGTGATGACTTACAATGAGGGTATACTTTCAATCTGAAGGCCATACACATGTTCACTGTCCTCATATGAGTCACAGTCAGATAGTAAGACTGAGAGAAGTACATAGCAGCAATTATCCCAAAGAAAGGTCCAGGACTTCCCTGGTGGCTCAGTGGGAAAGAATCGGCCTGCTAAGGCAGCGGACATGGGTTTGATCCTGGTCTGGAAAGATTCCACAGCCCGCAAAGCAACTAAGCCCTTGAACCACGACTACTGAGGTCGGCAACAAGAAGCCACACGATGAGAAGCCCACACACCCCAAGAAAGAGTAGTCCCCACTCACCGCCAACTAGAGGAAACCCCTGTGTAGCAACAAAGACCCAGTGCAGCCAAAAATAAAGTTAAATAAATAAATAAAGATAAACCACGTGTTTGCTAGAGTCCACCCTTGTGTGGAGAAATGACTGTGAGATTCAAATCCTGACACCACCAAAATGTGGCCTCCAGAAAGGAGCGCTCTCTTCCATCTGATGAATCGACCTGTTTTCTTTTTGATTATATAGTGAACATCTTCAAGCAACCCACCTGAATATGAAGATCCACTCAAGTAAATGAATTGGTTGTAGAGAGAAATGCATGAAAGAAATTCTTTCCTAAGCAGTTGTAGCCTGTAATCCCTGGTTTTGCTTGGCAGAATGAAGCTGAGGTGAACCCATCTCTCTCCAGTTCAGTTCAGTTCAGTTCATTTCAGTCACTCAGTCATGTCTGACTCTTTGTGACCCCATGGACTACAGCACGCCAGGCTTCCCTGTCCTTCACCAGCTCCCAGAGCTTACTCAAACTCATGTCCATTGAACCGGTGATGCCATCCAACTATCTCATCCTCTGTCATCTCCTTCTCCTCCCACCATCAATCTTTCCCAGCATCAGGGTCTTTTCCAGTGAGTTGGTTCTTCACATCAGGTGGCCAAAGTATTAGAGTTTCAGTATCAGTCCTTCCAGTGAATACTCTGAACTGATTTCCTTTAGGATTGACTGGTTTTGTGTCCTTGCAATCCAAGGGACTCTCAAGAGTCTTCTCCAACACCACAGTTCAAAAGCATCAGTTCTTCAGCGCTCAGCTTTCTGAGCGCTGTGAGAGTCCAACTCTCACATCCATACCTGACTAGTGGAAAAACCATAGCTTTGACTAGACGGACCTTGTTGGCAAAGTAATGTCTCTGCTTTTTAACATGCTGTCTCTTCATCTCCTCTAAACCAGGGTTTCATCAACCCAGAACACTTAGGCCCACTTAGGCCCTTCGTTTTCCTTGGATTGTAAACTTCACTGTCAAAATGTTTGCTCCAACTATCCAATATACTTTCCCTGGCTCCAGGCAACCAAAGTGACTTAAGTTGAAAATTACCTATGAAGTGCCAATAGTGTAGACAGACGAAAGAGCCAGTTGTCTCCTGTGATAAGCAGAGCTTATGGGTGAATGGTTGCCTAAATTTACCAAGGAAATCTGGGCAGAGCAAATTCATTTGACATCTGTATGCCAATGAGCACTGGAAATTGTAAAGAGAAAATTTATACTGAAGAGAATATTTTTTACTTTTATTTGCTTTCCTCCATTAGTGATATGACCTTTAAATTTTAAACTAAATTACTATAGACAGGAAGTCTACCTATTGGCTAAAATAATAAGGATAACCTTTGTTGCATCATTGCCAACAGCTATACCTTAGGTCTAATAGTCTTAATCAGTGGTTTCCTTGAAAGCACATGTGTGCCTGCTCACTCAGTCACATCTGACTTTTTGCAAGTCCATAGACTGTAGCCCATCAGGCTCCTCCGCCCACGGGATTGATTCTCCAGGCAGGAATACTGGAGTGGGTTGCCATTTCCTCCTCCAGGGAATCTTTCCGACCCAGGGGTTGAACCCAAGTCTCCCATGTTGCTGGCAGGTTCTTTACCATGGCACCACCTGGGATGCCTTTCTGGAAAGTATCTGTTAAGTAAATACAAGAAGGAAAATAGACCTCATAGGTGACTCTAGAGATCAAGAACCTGCCTGCCAGTGTGGGAGATGTAAAAAGATGTGGGTTCAATCCCTGGTTCAGGAAACTCCCATGGAGAAGGGAATGACCACTCACTCCAGTATTATTGAGTGGAGAACTTTGGAGCGAGGAGACTGGCAGCTACAGTTCATGAGGTTGCAAAGAGTCTGGCACAACTTAAGCAACTTAGACACATGCATACTGTGTTTAATAAACACTAATTATTGGAGACAAAGTTCCAATATCAATAGCCACCTTCCTATTCTAAGAATATAAAAACAGAGGAATACGATGCTTTTATGAAAATGCTCCTGGTTACATTTGGCCTTAATCTAACCATCCTTCCTTCTCCAAAACAGGGAGAAATCCTTGAATGTTATACTTTCATAACAACCCCTACCAACAAATAATATCATGTAAAACTTCTAAGTAACTATTCTTCATTAACTTCAATTTATGTTCCTTGAATTTATTTTTATGATCAAATGAAAAAGTTAATTTCCAAGACAATTTTTCGAATCTTATTTGGGCTTTGATAGATGGGAGTTGATGCTTTGTCCATCCCAACTAGTCCCCAGGGACAACTTGATAGTGCCCCCTTTGAACAGCAGGAAGAAGTAAGAATGCGATCATTCTATGATGTGACAATGCAAAGACAGATGTTATTTGGGAAGAAATTTGCTTAAAGAGCTTGCCTAATTAAATAGAGGGTTGCATGTGATGAAATATAGATGCCGTCTGCTAGATGAAGTTCTAGTCTGGAAGCCAACAAAACCTGAAATAGAGTGAAGACTCCATTCTGTATGTTAGTCTAGGCTTCTTTGTAAGCCCTGGGAACACATTCATGGAGATAAAAGGAAATATTTCTCATCCTTTTCTCTCTATACAAGATGCAGTGTAATTTTGGAGAACATGATAAAGAACTACAATCTTCCTAAACATAAAACAAACACAAATTCAAAGCATTTTTATATTTTCAACGTTAAAAAATGCTAGTAGATTTTATTCTTTTGGAATAGATACAGACAAAAATAAAAATGCCTCCTCCAGTCTGCATTGGAACAGAAATTGAACCATAAGTTGTAGAGATGCTAATTATAAATTACTGTCTTAAATGATGGCAACAGACTGGTACACGAAGGGAATGAGTGTGATGGGGTGGAAGAGTCACAAGATATGGGGAGAGGAAGTTTGCAGACATGCTTTCAGATGAAGATAAGGATTCTGTTCAACACGCGCTGAAGAATGAAGTTCGGGGCGGGGGGGGATTGCAAAACCTTGGTGCTTTATGAGAAAGCTAAATCCAATTTTAGAGCTGTTTGAATGAAAAAGTAGAAAATGAATGGAAGTAAGAAAGCAATCAACCTAGGATACTGGAGTAAGATGCTGCATTCTCCAAATACAGAAGATATTTGTGAGGAAATACTTGGAAACTTTGACACATGTCATCAGGATTCAGATGACACTCAGAAAAGGAACTGCAAACAGAACTGGATGCTTTGTATAAACAAAAAAAATTCTTACTATTGCAGGGTATAAAGAAATTAAAAGAAAGTGGTTCCATACCAAGCTGGAGTGGAGAGATCTAGGGAAAAAATAGATACATATAGAGGGAGTCAGTCCATTTAAACGGAAATAACATGAAGATTTGGGGCACATGTGTCATCTTTAGAGGAAAAATCCCCCTCTCTCTCAGCACATGCACTCATGCATGGGTGCATACTCACATGGAGAATGGATTAATGGGTAAAACCACAAGAAAAGCTATGCCAGAGTAGGGTATACGGGTCTTCCAAGGGTAGGACAAGAAAAGTTCATTACTAGATGCTTTATATTGCAATTCAAGGAACTCAAAATAGCCCATTTTAAACAAAAAGAAAAGTACCTAATTTACTGATAGTTGTAACTGGGAGGGACATGGATAAAATGGGATTTACACTTGATTGAATAAATGGCTTCAAAACGTGACATCAGGACTCATTTCATCTCCTTTGACATCTACTGTGTGTTGGACTCACCTTGCTAGGTTCCTTTGTGTAGTGAGGAACTTGACACTCTCAGGATAGTATCTTCTGAGCTTGGAAAGCAATGAATGAAGAGAGATTACGAGAACTCCACAGGCAGTGACTGATGGCCCGGATGGATCCTATGAGCGTTTCACCAAGCATTCTAGCCAGGAAGATGGAACACTAGCTGATGAAGACTGGATGCTCAGCCCCACGGCCACTGGGGCAGAAGCCTGTGATAGCCAAGTCCCAAAACACCTGGAAAAATAGTGTGTGAGGCTCTGTTACCCAAAGGAAGGTGGGCATACTGTAAGGAGAAAGTGAGAAGATATTTTGAATGGGCAAAAATAGCTTAGTAGCTAAGGAGAAAGAGACAAGAGCATGAATTAACTTGTGGAATTGTTGGTTAAAGAGAAGAACAGGACTGGGAGATACTTAGCAAAATTGAAAGGACTTGGCAAGTGGCCAATAGAATTGTAGGTTCCCAGTTCTGAACTAGATGGCGTGGTGTTTGGATTTTCTGTCAG
This sequence comes from Dama dama, assembly GCF_033118175.1. NCBI lineage: Eukaryota > Metazoa > Chordata > Mammalia > Artiodactyla > Cervidae > Dama > Dama dama. The sequence continues at coordinate 98,567,715 of NC_083689.1, forward strand.
GAATAGAAATTGTGTAAATAGCAGAAAGCTAAATGGCAACCCACTCCAGAATTCTTGGCTGGAGAATCCCATGGACAGAGGGGCCTAGCAGGCTACAGTCCATGGGGTTGCAAGAGGCAGACACGACTGAGTGACTAAACCACCAAATGAAATGCATTCATCACAAAAATGTAGGCGCCACTGGCATTTTGTTTAAACAAAGTGAAGGAAAGTCGCTCAGTCATGTCCGACTCTTTGCGACCCCATGGACTATGCAGTCCATGGAATTCTCCAGGCCAGAATACTGGAGTGGGTAGCCCTTCTCTTCTCCAGGGGATCTTGCCAACCCAGGAATCGACCGGGGTCTCCTGCATTGCAGGCGGATTCTTTACCAACTGAGCTATCAGGGAAGCCCTGTTGAAACAAACGCAGCCCCTAAAAGAAAGACTAGAGAGTAGGTGAACAAGAGGAAGAAGTTAGAGATCACCCCTGGTTACCTGACTACAGCTGCTGAGTTGAGAGTAGGGCCACCTACCTGGGTGGGAATAAATGGTGGTTGGAAATGATGGTCCATTCACTTTGGGCCATGTCAGGAACATCTATTAGAAGTCTGACACGTCATCACAAAAGGGGAAACAAGGAGTTGGTGCCAAACAGTCATCTCATGAGTCACGGTAATTTCAACCCTGAATTTAGATCCAGAAGTCTGGCTGAATAGTTGTGTAACTCTAAGCAAGCTTACTGTCAGCGCTTCCTCAAATACACGCTGGCAAGAATTGCACTACCTGCGTCATAGATACCATACACGAATTTCTGGCATTGAAAGAATTCAGTAAGCGCAAGTTCCCTTCTGACTGGCATCCAAAGGAAGTAAGTTACCAAAGACGAAGTGCCAATTCAGAATCCAAAGAGGAAAGTATACAGTCTGCGTGTACTACACGGCCGACCTCCTGTACATAAAACAACAGGAGAGAAACATTTCTAACTTGAAGGAGTTTGCATTCTTATTGGGATTAACAAACAAAAGAACAAGATAAATTCTGAATGTAAAAAGTGTTTTGAAGGAAATAAGAAGGATGGTATGATGAATAGATGCTGCAGTTGGCTCTACTGATTGACAGGTTTATTTCCTTGCACCTTTCTGTCCTGAAGAAGGCAGAGCCTTATCTTTAACAGAAATGACATCTATTCCACATATGGGTGTAAGCTCCCCATGTGCAGGGCCTCCCCACCAGCACCAGCGTGCAAGGGCTTACAGATGACTGACAGAGTCTTGTGGAATCTTCTCTAGCTCTGTGACATGGAATCTGTCATGTAGGACCACTGGCCGTCATATATGTATACAAAGGAATCAACACCCCATAGGCCAACGCTTTTTTGATGAGGAAAGTTAGCTTGTCAATAATATCTGCTATTTTCTGTACTTGGTAAAGAGAGACGCAGAGGAGTAAGGGGGAAAGTCTGTGAAACAGTCCATATAGCTCCTTGGAAGATTCCCAGAAGGTCAAGCCAAGCAGCATTTATCAACAATAATTATTTTTGCTATTATAATATAAAAAATATACTATATTTAAATAATACATAAATTATTATATTAACATAAATATAAAATAATATTTATGCTATTATTCATAAAGAACACACCATTCTGAACTGGCTTTCTGTCTTTCCCTGTTCCATCCTCCCCCGTCCTACACTCTTATTTCCCTGAATCACCTCCCCAAATAAATAGGCCCTGGTCTCTAGCTCAAGGGTTTTCTAATAACTAATGACTTAAGCTAAGATTCTACCTCTCCTGTAATTCTCCTCCTAACCATTTCTTACAGATTATTGCTTTGCTAGTTCTGTGCATTACTATCTTGAATATTGCTTGACAGATACTTTGAAATAAGGCATAATGCAGTGCGTGATTTGTAATGGTTATATAATGAACTTCACCCTTATGCCTTCCAGTAATTTCATCAAAGAGTTCTTTATTTTGGATGACCAATTTTATGAAATTAAATATGACGTGCTCCTTATTCCAGCTGAGCAACTTAAGTGGAAGTTTGCCTTTAAAGGAAGTTTTGGAGTTACAGATTTTCCAATTGCTATAAAAATGGATAGTGACTGAACATTGGTCTCTGATTATTCAGCTAAAAATTGGGACTCTAAGATGAATTCTTGATCATCCATATTAATTCACATGCTACTGAGAGGCCCCCTTTAAATCCTTTGAAGTATAGCAGGTATTATCTCTAGATTACTAATGTTCAAGAGAGCTCACTGTTTGCTAGTCTTGTGTAAGGCTTAACCTTACACAAATATTATTTTAATATCTGTTAATCCTTTACGTTGAATGATTTTTTTTTTCTTTTTCAGCAACAAAAATAAGTTTACTCTTGTTCCGGTGATAATGGATAACTGTTTCCCTAGACGAGGATTTTGGAAAATTCTGATATGGTGGTGCCAGGGCACTTGCATTGTTCATGAAAAAGCATGAGGCGTACACAATACGTTGGCTTTGTATAAAAATAGAGGCTTAGGAACTGGAAGGCGTGAAACATCTTTCCTCAGTGTTGTTTGCTCACATCCTGGGGCCTCACGGGCTGATAAAACTGAACAATTGTTCACTGGAGGGTTTGTACAGGAGTGGGAATGTCATAAACTCAGCAAGGAAGGGCAAGAATGTTAAAAGGCGGCCCTGAAGGAAAGAACTATGGATCACACACCAGCGAATGAAAATTCAAGACCCTCGAGTCCATTCTCATTGAAGACACTTTCCCTTCTCTTGTTTTGTAGCCCCCTGTGGGCATCAATTACTTGCTCCCCAGGCTAGAAGATTTCCTACTTTCCTGAACAAGAGGTCTTTGCCGGACGTGATAGAGATTTTTCCTTTTATTTCTATGGCTTGGTGGCATTGTCTTCATTCCTATTATTTTGAAAATGGAAAAATTATAGAGCAAACTGCAGTTAAGACCTACCAAGGTGCCAAATAAGTTCAAAATAACTTACAATTGCAGTTTCTTCAACTCGAATGAGTCCATACCTTTAAATTAGAGCACCTTTGCCGTTTCTAAGCACAGCTGTGGTTAGAGAAATTTGCGTAATGCCTTTTGATTATATGAGAAGTGGACAATTGAAAAGACCACTGCAGGGAGGCCAGCACTCCAGCATCAGTAATGGACCGATCTGAATGCCATTAGGGATGACACAGCCCTGACTAAGATCCTTTACCGATAGCAACGCCAGCTCTTACAGTCTCTTCTTAAATTAGTCATTATTTTGAAAGTAAATTAGTCACCGGGCTTCCCAGGTGGCTCAGTGGTAAAGAATCTGCCTGTAATGCAGGAGATGTGGGTTCGATCCCTGGGTTGGAAAGATCTCCTGGAGCAGGAAATGGCAACCCACTCCAGTATTCTTGCCTGGGAAATTCCATAGACAGAGGAGACTGGCAGGTTACAGTCTATGTGGGTCACAAAAGAGTTGGACACAACTTAGAGACTAAACAACATTAACAGCAAATTAGTCACCACTGCAGCCTTTAAGAGGATTCTCAATATGCTTAATGGAAAGTGTGCCCCTTGTAAGATGACTTGGGACAATAGATTTTTTTGAGTGAAAGTCGCTCAGTGGTGTCCGATTCTTTGTGACCCCATGGACTATACTGTCCATGGAATTCTCCAGGCCAGAATACTGGAGTGGGTAGCCTTTCCCTTCTCCAGGGGATCTTCCCAACCCAAGGATCTAACCCAGGTCTCCCGAATTGCAGGCAGATTCATAGATTTTTTTAATCACTGTATAATCAAGAAAACTATTAGGCTTGAACCTTTGCATCACAGCATTAAAATCTATCTAACAAATAGTTGAAACCCTGTTACAAGATTATGACTTCCTGATGCTTTCTTTCCCTCCAAAAATGTCTCAAGAGTATAAGGAAGTCTAACTCAAATCAGTTTATATGGCATATATAATTGGTAAATCTGTAATTTTTCACTGATACTACAGATTGTTGTGTATTTATCATCATTTATCTCTGCACCTAAAACAACTTACCAACAGGTGTAAGAAGGGTTCATTTTTGCCAGAGTTAAAAAAGGGGGAAGGTTCTACAGTTTATTATTTGTTTATTTTTAGGAAAGCAGAAGCCTGATGAAGTTACTTAGGGCAACTGTGTATTCATAGTAGGACCTGGGTGCATGCACGGCTCACCATTGGCCCAGGTCTCTTCCTCCGGCTTCTACTCAATTCCTGCAAGACCTCAGCTCCCATTATAGCAGGAGGAACACTGCTGCCTGGGCCATAACAGATGGCAAAAAAGAGAAGCACCTTCCACATTTCACAGAGATGACCAGAGACTCCATTGGTTTGTGTTGTGTTATTTTATTGCTCAAGTATTTCATGTTCATGAAAATGAGCCCAAGAATTGCGTGTGTATAGAGAAATATAAGAAAAAATAATCACCCTAAATCAGTTCTCTATTACCCAGAGATAAGCCCTGATTAACATTCTGAGCTGTAGAACTCCAATACATTCAAGAATATTTTTTTGTCAATATATGTGTATATGCGCATGCATATATGTTTATGTTGGAAAAGGAAATGGCAACCCACTCCAGTATTCTTGCCTGGAGAATCCCATGGACAGAGGAGCCTGGCAGGCTACAGTCCATGGGGTCACAAGGGTCAGATATGACTTAGCGACTAGATCATCATCATCATATGTTTATGTATATGTTACATATACATTTTGTATTTGTGTATTTCACAACTTGTTTTATTTAACACATGGTGTACTGTCTTTTTTATTATTCAGCTTTATATCTTAAATATACGTGTATCTGTGTCAACAGATAGAAAGAAAATTACCTTATTATTTACATTGAAGAAGTTGTACTTCATAGTATTTAAGCTCTGAAATTAGCTACTTAGATATGAACACCTGCCTTATTGATCAAGCTGTGCAATCTTGTGCCAGATAATTAAACTTAACACTCATTCTCCTCTTTTATAGAATGGTTTTCATAATAGCACCTACCTTATAGGATGATTGCAAGAATTAAATGAATCAATGTATATTAAAAATTTTCAAGAATGCCTGACAATAACAAGTGTTCAGTAAATACCAAGTACTGTTTTTACAGTTTCATAATATTCCATTGTATACTCTACAGTTTATTTGACAAATCTATGACCAGTTTTTGACAAAATTTGCTATTGAAAATGCCATAAATATTATTCATGTGCATATTTTTTTTTACATATTTCTGACTATTTTAGGAGGGGATAAATTTACAGGATTAGAATTTCTCAGTCAAATGCTATACATATTCATTGGGCCTTTGAATGCAGTTGCCAATTTATCCTCAGAAACATTGAGCCATCGAGCAGAGTGTGAGAATAGTCACTTCAAAAACATTTTATACACAAGTTTTTTAAACTTCTGTCAAACTGATAGGCCAAACAAAAACTTTTTTTTCAGCACTATTGTATGTTTAAATATTTCCAAATATTTATAAGCATTTGTGTTTCTTCTTTTTGAAATTTTTAACTTCTTTGCCCATTTTTAAAGTTTTTATGTAGATACATTTTTTCAATCAATTGATAAGAATTAAACATAAGCAACCTTTTGTCATGTATGTTGAAATTATTTTTCCTGTGACTGAAGATTTTAAATAACTCTTATACAAGTATTAGGGGAATCGAAGCAAGACCACACACTTCCCTAAAGAACTCACACGTATGCTTCAAGAGAAAGCCAACATTTTCATCACCAGTCAGTGTTAACCCAAGAGTAGCCACAACTAGGGTTTCCCAGGTGGTTCAGTGTTGAAGAATCTGTCTGAGACGCAGAAGACACAGGGAGATGCGTGGTTTCCATCCCTGGGTCAGGAAGATTCCCCTGGAAGAGGGCATGGCAACCCACTCCAGTGCTCTTGCCTGGAGAATCCCATGGACAGAGGAGGCAGGCTACTGTCCATGGGGTCGCACGGAGTCGGACCCAACTGAAGCCACTGAGCGTACACACAGGCACAGCCACGACTAAGGAAGGAAAATCCGTTTGTACATGAGCTAACCCTACCATCTCTTTCACCAAATCCAATTACAGACAAGAGAAGAATTGGAAGAGAGCAAAGAGAGGAAGTAAAAGAAGTGGTTTTACCCATTACTCTGAGGTGTGAGGGAAAGAGAAAGTGGAAATATGAAAGATGGGTCCTACTTGAGTAACAAGAATGGTGAGAGGGGATCACGGGTTTAAGCTGACTAGACTGGAGCATCTTAACTATTGAAAGTTACCAGAAAGCTATGAGATCTGCTCAAGGTGAGGGAGAAACTCAACGGAGCACTCCAGAAAAGGATTGGCGAGAAGAATTACAATTTGTCGTGTCGATACCTCCCTGAGTTGAAGCAGTTTAATATGCACACCTAATTGAATTTATAAAACAACGCTCTATTAAACATATCTAAAAACTTTACTCAGTTAATTCCCACCCTTTGTGGTGAAACATAAGATACAATTGACTAGACCGCTAAACCTAAAGTGTATTTTAAAGCATCTTATATTTAATAACACTCTTATAGAACATTTTTAAATTGTGTAATATAGATTAATATATTAACGACAATTTATTGAGCACCTACCATGCACCACAACTGTTAGGTATTGGAGATATAGATATACAAAGTCTCCCTGCCTTTCTGGAGTCAATATTTTATTGAGATATGCAACTATGCACAACAAATAAGTATGCTTATAAAATACTTGTAAAGTCAATTCTTTATAAATATTTGTGAAGAAAAATAAATCGTAATGAAGTGTTTGAGGATATCAGTGGAAGCAGGGTACGGGACTTATTTAAATGGAGTGACTAAAGAGGTCTCAGAGGAGTCAACATTGTTGCATAAATAGCATGAACAAGTTTGACAGGAATATAAAGGAGCGCTGAATATCATGGCCAATTTATTTATGTAGTCTAGTTTTGCTGGTTGGTAAGTCCGATTAGCCTTAAGCAAAACTGGTCTTGAAAAAATGGAAAATTCCTCTATATTTAGAAAAAAATCAATATCTTTTATGATTATTCCAATGAGGTAAAATATAACTCATTATGTCAGAAAATCAGAACATCAGAGCTTTTTGTTTCTACTTGGTTCTTTCTTGGATATCTCAGAAGGCAAATAGGTGGGGCGAGTGGGTAAAATGAAGTTTTAAGAGTAAGTTAAGATTGAGAAAATCTTGAAAATTCAGTCATTCATTCAACTACTGTTTCTTGAGCACCTATTATGTGTCAGAGAATTATTTAATATTGGCTTTACCAGACATTTGTAATTGCCGCTGGCACTTTTTTTAAGCACTTGATACGATATCTTGTACAATATAGACCCCAATTAAAACTGAATGAGGCAAAGAGAACAATGGGTCCTATCACATTATATATGGAGTAAAATCAATAGATTTGGCACTATTTCCTAAAGGGTATTATTATTTTCCTGATTTTTAAGTTTTTGTTTAATTTATTGATAATATATTACATACATAATACACTTTGCTGCTGCTGCTAAGTCACTTCAGTCGTGTCTGACTCTGTGCAACTCCATCCCTGGGATTCTCCAGACAAGAACACTGGAGTGGGTTGCCATTTCCTTCTCCAATGCATGAGAGTGAAAAGTGAAAGTGAAGTCACTCAGCTCGACCCCATGGACTGCAGCCTACCAGGCTCCTCCGTCCATGGGATTTTCCAGGCAAGAGTTCTGGAGTGGGGTGCCATTGCCTTCTCCGATAATACACTTTAGCCTGTATGTTACCTAACTTCTATTTTATTTTATGATTTGTATTTTATCAAGTAGAGGGGTCTAGTAGGTGGCACCAAGAGGCTGAGTTCCCCCTCTACCTCATGGAAAGGGGCAGGGTGGGAGGTCAAATCTGGGCAATTAATTAATTTAGATTAATGATTTTATTAATGTTGAATGTATGGGGGTAAATAGAGCTAATATACCTAGAACAGGCTAAAGATATGATAAGAGGCTTTGATTATAAGTTAGGCTTGGGGGACATTATGGACTCATATTTGAGCACACACAAATTAGGACAGGTTGGCTACAAAGTTTCAAAAACTCTTGTGAAAACAAATTCTATGCATATTGTTCTTCCTATATGACAAAAGATGATCTTATTGCCATGTTTTAAATATAAATTAAACGTCAGGAAAAAATGAAATCAATCAACATCCCAACAACTTTTGAGAAAAGCTAAGAAATTGAAAAATGTGCCACATCTTTCTGTGAAAGAGAAGACAGAGGTCTTGTCTAGTTGAATTTGAACTTCCTCTAAGAATCATGAAAATCCAATCTTAATCATGTCTGCATTTCAATACTAATTCAGTAATATCTCATTCTATTTGTGTGAAATCTAATATGAACACTGCAATCCTTACTTTCATTCTAACCATGCTGCTGCTGCTAAGTCACGTCAGCCATATCCGACTCTGTGCGACCCCATAGACGGCAGCCCACCAGGCTCCCCCGTCCCTGGGATTCTCCAGGCAAGAACACTGGAGTGGGGTGCCATTTCTTTCGCCAATGCGTGAAAGTGAAAAGTGAAAGTGAAGTCGCTCAGTTGTGTCTGACTCATAGCGACCCCATGGACTGCAGCCCACCAGGCTCCTCCGTCCATGGGATTTTCCAGGCAAGAGTCCTGGAGTGGGGTGCCATTGCCTTTTCCGAACTTAGGGTGCAATCACACACTAATAGCAATTAACCAGCACCTACAAACCAGAGTAAGATTGGGCAGTTTATGTTATTAGTGGAATACCAATGACTTGATGATGGCCAATAGATTCATGACAACTCATGTGGGTAAGGGATTCTAGAATCGCAGTTCTTTCATGGGAGTGTCCATTTTGCCTTGTTCCTTTCTCTGACAGACTCAGTTTACATGGAGCATAATTATTAGTAACATCCTTTTTGATTTTGGAGTGTTCCTCCTTGAATGATTAATTATATGGTCATCCTAACTTCAGACAGATTTGGAGAGTTCATCATAGTTGAAGAATCTCAACTCTTATTTGTCATTCTGACCTGAAGGAAATAAAAGCAATTTTAAATAAATTGAAAGCCACATAGGGCTAGTTCTTCTCTGGACTACATATTAATGCAAATTGGATCAATCAGTGGCATTTTACACCAGCTGTAACTTCTGGGTGGTCTTCAAAGAAAACCCCATTTAAAGTGTATTTCAATGATGCAAGGGAAATTTCACAAACTGCTAAAATGAGGCTGGGAGGTCTGCATTTGAAAGAGGGGCTTTCAATCACTATATTATGGACAGCAGGAGAAAAGCTTTTCTATAGCTGTCACCTGAAACTTCAGCCACTAGTTTCTCACCAATATACTTTGTTCATAGCATTCTACTACTTCCCCACAATATCTAGATGAATTCTGAACACCACGTTATTCAAGGTGGTGTCATGGATTAAAAATGTAATTTAGAACTCCTTCTTCACGGTGTTCAATGTTGACAAAATATGCTGTCAATGCCGCCTTTTGTGAAGTGAAGGGAAAATAAGCCTTAACAGGATTTCATACTTCAGTTGTGTGATTCAATACTAATACAGTATGTTCAGGTGCAAAATTATTAGTAATATAATACTTTCACATTGAGTATTAAGATAGGAATGGGATTTATGTCTGTCAAGATTAATTGAAATATTCAAGACTTGATTGTGAAATTAAAAGTTTTAAAGACCACCTTGTTTGATCAAATTCACCAAGAGAAGAAATTCAATGTTTATGAACACAGATGCCACACAGATACAACACTTAATCATAAAGACACTGAGAAATCTTTAATTCATCTTGGATGAAGTGATGGAAAACATATGATTAGGCTGTGTCAAGATACGGAGAATAAAAATTAGTACAAAAGATGAGAGAAGGAAAAATAAATCAAAGCCAGGAAAAAAGAAAATATTGGGGCTGCAAGTCCCCAAAGGTGAAATAAAAAAGAAGGAAGCCACCAAGAAATCCCAAGGCCACTCCTCCAGTAAAATGGTAATACAAAATTTACATTTTCCCATTTACAGAGAACTAACTTCTCAAGAGAGAGCTTTGGAAATAGGCTTTAGGCTCCCACCTCCATTTTGATCATTCCTTTGGGATATAGGAAAGTAGGTGATGTCATCAAGGGTTACATGATATAAGCTTTGCCTACTACCTAAAACTTGTCAGTTCTTTCAGCAAGTTGGGAGTTTTAGAGACAAACAGGATGACTAGTTTGGGTATTGCTTGACTTTGTTTTTATTTCTTTGACCAAAAATAAGTCATTTTGCTAAATACTAAGCATAACTTTTAAAACAGACACTCGTTTACGTCTTGGCAAACCACAAATAAGAGCTGGTAATACCCTCACTTAAACAAATCAAGTCTTTCTGTCCCATGCATTTGGACTCTAGCAGAGAATTACTTTCAGAAGTTATCCTGTAAGATGGGAGTGTCTTTGTTTACGTCCCCTGTTCACAGAGTTTAGAATCACAGGATTTTAGAGGAGAGGATTGCTAAAATACCCCTATGCCAGAAGTATTTGCCCACATAGTATTCATTCCATGACTTCATGGATCCACAGTCTCCCACGGTTTGAGAAAACATGGAAGCCCTATTAACTTGGCTTGTGAGACAGACTGGAGGGTAATGGAATATGCTACCTCCAGATCTGTCTCCTTGGCATACGAATTCTTTTAAGCCAAAGGCAGGTGTAGGAAACCGTCCAAAAACACGAGTTTCCCTTTTATAAAGGACATTTCCATCTGTAAAGGTATCTCCCTCTCCTATACCAGGAAGAGGACTCTTAGCAACTCTTATCAATGGAGAAGGCACTAATTTAAATTTGTAGAACAAAACTTTATTAAACAATCCCTGCTACCATACTTTTCCTAGGTAGCTTCCCTTAGCTTGCTTTCCCTGTCCAAAAGCTTAAAACTTTTTCCCTTTGTTCAGCTGGAGATAGAATACAAACCCAAGTTCTAACCAGCCCTTTGATTTACTCATCACTGAGTGCCTTTGTAATTTGTGAACATACTTGTATGTACCAATTGATAAACTTGTTTGTTTTTCTCTATCTTTTGCCAACCTAATTTATAGGATCTTGACTGGAGAACCTTAGAGGGTAGAGGAAAAAGTGGGTAGAGGAAAAAAATATTTTTCCTTTACTCCAAGATTGCTATTATTTACTTCTCCATACATACCTAACAAAGTATCAGCAAAAGCTAATGATATCTTCTCACCCAAAGAACAAACTATTTTGTTTGGCAGCAAAATCAAGCTCTTTGCTACATAATAGTTATTCTGGCAGCTCTGTGAAGATCATAGACTTGGTAGTAGTGTAGGTAAGAGGTGATATATAGATAGATAAGGTAATATTATTTTTTAATTGAAGTACAGTTTAGTTATAATATTACATTAATTTCAGGTATAAAACAGTGGAAATAATATTAAATAGATTTCCCTTCAAATACTGATAGGCTTAAAAACACCCTATTTTGAATGATTAAAGTACATAATTATTAGTCCAATGGGTATTTAAAAGAAAGGACAGAAAAACTAAGCAATTTCAGCAAATGTTTTTCTTTGATTAAATCTACAAATCAAAATAACAATATTTATATACAAATATATATCCTGTTTGTTCACTCTCTTAATGCTTAATAATCACTGGGGACTATCAGAGACCAAGAAGTGCATGAAGATAAAGCCAAACAACAAATTTGATCACTGATGGCTTCCTTCTTTCTCTCTCCATCCTTTAGCCACTATTTCTTAAAACGTTAAGAAAATTAGAGATACAAAGGGAAAATTTAATGCAAAGATGGGCACAATAAATGACAGAAATGGTATGGACCTAACAGAAGCAGAAGATATTAAGAAGAGGTGGTGAGAATACACAGGAGAACTATACACAAAAGATCTTCATGACTCAGATAACCACGATGGTGTGATCACTCACCTAGAACCAGACATCCTGGAATGCAAAATCAGTGGGCTTTAGGAAGCATCATTATGAAAAAACCTAGAGGAGGTGACGGAATTCCAGCTGAGCTATTTCAAATCCTAAAAGATGATGCTGAGAAGTGCTGCACTCAATCTGCCAGCAAATCTGGAAAACTCAGAGGTGGCTACGGGGCTGGAAAAGGTCAGTTTTCATTCCAATCCCAAAGAAAGGCAATGCCAAAGAGTGCTCAAACTACTGCACAATTGCACTCATCTCACACGCTAGCAAAGTAATGCTCAAAATTCTCCAAACTAGAGGAACCAGAGATCAAATTGCTAACATCGCTGGATCATCGAAAAAGCAAGAGAGTTCCAGAAAAACATCTACTTCTGCTTTATTGACTATGCCAAAGCCTTTGACTGTGTGGATCACAAAAAACTGTGGAAAATTCTGAAAGAGATGGGAATACCAGACCACCTGACCTGCCTCTTGAGAAACCTGTATGCAGGTCAGGAAGCAGCAGTTAGAACTGGACGTGGAACAACAGACTGGTTCTAAATAGGAAAAGGAATATGTCAAGGCTGTATATTGTCACCATGCTTATTTAACTTATATGCAGAGTACATCATGAGAAACACTGGGCTGGAAGAAGCACAAGCTGGAATGAAGATTGTTGGGAAAAATATCAATAACCTCAGATATGCAGATGACACCACTTTTATGGCAGAAAGTGAAGAAGAACTAAAGAGCCTCTTGATGAAAGTGGAAGAGGAGAGTGGAAAAAGTTGGCTTAAAGCTCAACATTCAGAAAACTAAGATCATGGCATCCAGTTCCATCACTTCATGACAAATAGATGGGGAAACAGTGGAAACAGTGGCTGACTTTATTTTTCTGGGCTCCAAAGTCACTGCAGATGGTGGTTGCAGCCATGAAATTAAAAGATGCTTACTCCTTGGAAGGAAAGTTATGACCAACCTAGATAGCATATTAAAAAGCCCAGAGACATTACTTTGTCAACAAAGGTTCGTCTAGTCAAGGCTATGGTTTTTCCAGTAGTCATGTATGGACGTGAGAGTTGGACTGTAAAGAAAGCTGAGTGCCAAAGAACTGATGCTTTTGAACTGTGGTGTTGGAGAAGACTCTTGAGAGTCCCTTGGACTGCAAGGAGATCCAACCAGTCCATCCTAAAGGAGATCAGTCCTGAATATTCATTGAAAGGACTGATGCTGAAGCTGAAACTCCAATACTTAGGCCACCTGATGTGAAGAGCTGACTCATTGGAAAAGACTCTGATGCTGGGAAAAATTGAGTCGGACACGACTGACGTGACTTAGCAGCAGCAGCAGCAGCAACCTAAGTTAGGTCTTATCTTCCAAGTTATAATTTAGTTAAAAAAGTATGTCATATAAAATCTTTTTCATACAGCTTAATTTCCTATCTTTTTCATAGCAGAGCATTTTTGCCCTTAAACTCTACAAGATTAATTAAGATGAAAATGTTTCTCATTTATTTCCCCTTTCTACTTGTATATGGAGTTACGGCTAGGAAATACCATAGATTTTTCTCAATTTCTTCTCTCTGTGTCCTTTGCATGCTTCTACATTGTATCTTCAAATACTGCATCTATTTTTCTTTTACAAGCCAGGGAGAATTAAATCATTAAATGAGTTAGTTTAAAATGTCAGCAGAAAAATCCTTTTCCTTTTTCGTTGATTTTGAGCCTTTTCAAACCTCATCATCCAAAATATATTTGCAGACTTCATTTCTCCTATCTGGAATGAAATAACTGGACTTGAGTTTCACACTAACATAATGCAATTTTAACACAGAGGCAAAGCCTAATGTTAGCATTTTTGTTCTTGTGACAATACGCTGCTCTGTGAAAACCCCAAACATTGTGCTATGGAGATGTAGTCATCAATCAGATATTTGCTGAGCAACCCACCTGGCAGATAACTAGATGATGCAGGGTATTGTGGTCCAACCAGGGACATCATGGGATAGGGCAGCTGGTAGAGGATGTCAGGGCGTGGTGAGGAAAGATGAAGAAAGCCTCTGTGAGTGGGAGGGGCCAGGACTCTCAAAGGGAGAGTAGTTACAAGGGGAACCAATCTAATAATATTAATAGATAATGGGAGCCAGGTTCCTCAGTGTTAGGGAAAGAAGTTACAGGAAAAGTGAGAAATCTAGAATGAAGTCTATAGTTTGAATTGGAATTAGAGGTATCGGTATAAACTGATGATCTTAAAAGTATATATATATACCTACATACATAGATTTAAAAATAGAGATGAAACTGTGTTAATGAGCATATATATATATATATATATATATATATATGCATACAGAATATCTATTTATATTCATATATATTCCCTAACTCTGGCCACTGAAGGGTACCAGGTATAAGCAGCAGCATCCCATATCAGACCTTGTTTTCTAAATGCCACAGTCCACTAAAGGGAATGAGGACTCCTTGGAGAACTAATTCATGCTGACTACAATTAGAAAGTGTCCCTCTAATGGTCAGAGACTAACTTTTGAATCCTCATGGTGCTTTGCACTAATTTAGTAGAAATGAATGGCCTGCTTTATGCCACAGGTGTTTGCACACCTTTACCCCCTTTAAGACATGAACTGTGTCTGCTAGATCTTTCTGAATGCTTTGTAAATCAGTGTTTCTTGGACATGATAGGGTCTCAATTAGTGATAGTAGAAGAAAGGAAGGAATGAAGGAAGGAAGGGAGGGAGGGAGGGAGAAAAGGTGAGGTTTCCAGATTTGTATTTTTTTAATATGTATTTAACAAAATGTGTTCAACAAAGTCCTCATATATATCACATTAGAAATAAAGTATTATTGCCAAAAATATGGCATAACCGTTGCATGGGACAAGAGTTTCCAACAGGTAATCGCACTCTGCTGGTAGATCTTGAAGACTTATTTGGCTGATCTCCAGTCAGATGCCATTCTTGGTGTCATTTACCAGTAGACAGAGAGATAACCCACAAGGACACCTTGTACACCATTCTACTCAAGAATTTCACTACTTGCTTTCCTACCTGCCTCCTTTCTTATTAGCACTTCCCTTCTTATTCTTTTGACAAAAGATTTCAAATCTTCATGGAAATAAAAATTAGCACTTCACAAAATCTTTTGAGAACTTCTGATAGATTAGGTCTTAGATACATCCATTCCATGGATGCCTCTTTACATGAAAAAACGATTGAGATGAGTAGTGCCAGGGATAATCATAAATGACAAAATTCTTCCCTCTGCTTTTATGCTGCTACCACTTAATTGTGATTTTATTGAATACAGTGTCCACAAAGCACTCAAACAAAATTACGGAATGTCAGGTATAATTTTTTTCTTACGTAATACTTGCTATATGCACATTCACTCCTTTCAAGAAATGTTTGCATTTCCAAATAAAGTCTAATAAGATGATCTATGTTGCTTAGTGAAGTGAAGTGAAGTCGCTCAGTCTTTGCGACCCCATGGACTGTAGCCTACCGGGCTCCTCCGTCCATGGGATTTTTCCAGGCAAGGGTACTGGAGTGGGTTACCATTTCCTTCTCCAGAGGATCTTCCCAACCAGGGATCGAACCCGGGTCTCCCACATTGTAAGCAGATGCTTTACCATCTGAGCCACCAGGGGAGTCCATCATTTATGGGTTAAGACCAAATAAAAGAAATTTAGGTAGACCTTATAGTCCTACAGTTTTATTTCTAACTTTATGCCATATTTGCAGAGTAACATTTATCAAAGAGACATTGAATACTATAAACTTATTTTACAAATGGAGAAACTGAGGGCAAGTTTTACCATCACAAGAATCATTTAGTACCAAGCGTAAATGAATCCATTATTTTTTCCACTGCATGATATACTTGGTTTCATGTTGACTTTGTATGTGTCATTTTCAAGATTTACATGTGAATCTTCTCATTTTGATGGAAGCTACACCTTATAGACAAATAGCAAAGAGAAAAGCCTTGTAACAAAACAAAATTTTATTGATCTTGGATCCATGGTCACTTGAAAACCCTTTGTCAATATAAAAAAAATTTAGACTGACTTGTGCCTAGTATACAAATTAGATTGTTTTATACACAAAATGCATTTATACACATATGTATTAATTTGATTTGCCTGTTTAACTTAAAACTATGATTATAGCTTCAAGGATGATATCATATTTGCTCACGCTGGCAAAATAAAAATTATTTGAAGCTTTCAACTTTTAAATATTTTATGAAATGATCAATATACTTTTTGTGGTAAAATACAAAAGGCAATGACAACTTGACCTACCAGTAAACAATTTTATATTTTGCTTTAATTATGACTCATAAATCTTTAATTACAAGTATAAAGAAGACCCACAAAAATAATTACCAGCACTTTCCCTTTGATATTAATGTATCATATTGTCCTGTGTAATTTAAAATCAATGTTAACAACTAAGTCATATTTTAGCAATGTAAAATATCTTGGAAAATAGAGTCATCAACTATTATCTGGCTAAAATACTGCTTCGTTAGGCATTTTGAGGTGTAATTGATACTCATCTCTCTGCCTACACACCCTCTCATCTCTTTCCCCATGGAGTGCTTAATAAAATTGTGGAAACAGTCAATTTATGCAGAATTTCCTCTGTATCTACCAAACTACCAAAATTATTTTGCTTAGTTAAAGCCACAGAAAGTGAAAGTGAAAGAAGTGAAAATTTTTGCTTAAAACTCAACATTTGAAAAACTAAGATCACAACATCCAGTCCCATCACTTCATGGCAAATAGATGGGGAAACAGTAGAAACAGTGACAGATTTTTTTTCCTTGGGCTCCAAAATCACTGCAGATGGTGACTTCAGTCATGAAATTAAAAGACGCTTGCTCCTTGGAAGAAAAGCTATGACAAACCTAGACAGCATGTTAAAAAGCAGAGACATTGCTCTGCTGACAAAGTTTCCTCTAGTCAAAGCTATGGTTTTGCCAGTAGTCAGGTATGGATGTGAGAGTTGGACCATAAAGAAAGCTGAGCACTGAAGAATTGACGCTTTTGAACTGTGGTGTTGGAGAAGACTCTAGAGAGTCCCTTGGACTGCAAGGAGATCCAACCAGTCCATCCTAAAGGAGATCAGTCCTGAATATTCATTGGAAGGACTGATGCTAAAGTTGAAGCTCCAGTACTTTGGCCACTGGATGAGAAGAGCTGACTCATTTGAAAAGACCCTGATGGTGGGAAAGATTGAAGGCAGGAGAAGAAGGGGATGACAGAGGATGAGATGGTTGGATGGCATCACTGACTCAATGGACATGAGTTTGAGCAAGCTCCAGGAGTTGGTGAGGGACAAGGAAGCCTGGCATGCTGCAGTCAATGGGGTCACAAAGAATCAGATATGACTGAGTGACTGAACTGAATTGAACTGACTGAAGGCCACAGAAATAATTCTTAAAGCATGTGGTTGTTGTGAGGACTTCTCTTCAACTGTACAAAGTAGAATAATTTATGTTTTATCTAATTAATAGAAAAAAATCATACATGTATTTGGATGAATAATTCATATTATGGCCCACTGCAGATAATCTCTTGCTTCAGATCTCTGTTAGTACTTCCTCAAAGGTGAATTTAAAGGTTTTTGTCTTTTATTTGTCTGTTTTTGTTTGCTTCTTATTACATGTCTAATTCTAAGTCCAGTGCCTAGCACAATTCAGTTCAGTTCAGTCACTCAGTTGTGTCCGACTCTTTGCTAGCCCACGGACTGCAACACGCCAGGCCTTCCTGTCCATCACCAATTCCCAGAGTTTACCCAAACTCATGTCCGTCAGGTCGGTGATGCCATCCAACCATCTCATCTTCTGTCATCCCCTTCTCCTCCTGCCTTCAATCTTTCCCAGCATCAGGGTTTTTTCAAATGAGTCAGCTCTTCACATCAAAGTAAACATAAAACAAATTTGGTAAAATAACATTGAATGTTTATCATAGCACTCATAATCCTCTTGATATTAGAATGTACGTACCAATATTAAAGTATATACAAAGTAAACTCTCAGTACTAAATAAATGGATAAAATTGTGGATGGTTAGATGGATTATATTTATCAGTCATCTCTGAAAATATGTGAGCCATTTAACCTTTATCTGTGAATAATTAGATATTTTTCACTATGATTTTTATGCGAATTCAACAATAACTTCTGCACCACCAACAAATATATTCAAGTCCCAGACTTCTCAATTCAAGCAATAGTAAAATTCCAGTCTAATAAACAATATATAGCATGAGACCTTGACTCTTTGACATATGGTCTTTAATATATATTTAGATGTTGGAATGAGGGCATTCCCAATGGCTCTGGGAAAAGGTTCTAACAAAGATAGATTTTGAATGTTAATTTCATTCTATTAGTAATATAACAGACGACCCTGAGTGAAATTTTTTTTTAATTGCTGTTGGCTGGGACCATTTTGGAGCACTTGTATAATACTGTGAGAAATAGACAAGTCCATTTTATTGATTTGTCATAACTGTAAGTATATTAAATTAGACAGACAAAAAATAATTTTGGCAAATGCTGTACACCAATTTGTCCTTCTGTTTAGGTCAACATTCAGAAAACTAAGATCATGGCATCCGGTCCCATCACTTCATGGCAAATAGATGGGAACACAGTGGAAACAGTGGCTGACTTTATTTTTTGGGGTTCCAAAATCACTGCAGATTGTGACTGCAGCCATGAAATTAAAAGACACTTACTCCTTGGAAGGAAAGTAATGACCAACCTAGATAGCATATTAAAAAGCAGAGACATTATTTTGCCAACAAAGGTCCATCTGGTCAAGACTATGGTTTTTCCAGTAGTCATATATGGATGTGACAGTTGGACTATAAAGAAAGCTGAGCGCAGAAGAATTGATGCTTTTGAACCGTGGTGTTGCAGAAGACTCTTGAGAGTCCCTTGGACGGCAAGGAGATCCAACCAGTCCATCCTAAAGGAGATCAATCCTGAGTGTTCATTGGAAGGACTGATGTTGAAGCTGAAACTCTGATACTTTGGCCACCTGATGCGAAGAGCTGACTCATTTGAAAAGACCCTGATGCTGGGAAAGATTGAAGACAGGAGGAGAAGGGGATGACAAAGGATGAAATGGCTGGATGACAGAGGATGACATTGGGTGACTCAGTGGACATGAATTTTAGTAAACTCCGGGAGTTAGTGATGGACAGGGAGGCCAGGCCCATGGCCTGGTGGTCCATGAGGTTGAAAAGAGTCAGGCATGACTGAGCGACTGAACTGAACTGAACTGAACTGAAATGATGTCATGGATGATGATAGCTACTTGAATTCTCTAATTATCTTAGTCTTAACCTAAACCTCTCTCTTTTTTTCACTTCAACAATTTTTATTTGAAGTCCTTAAAAATTATATTAATATTCATATTGTCTTAGTAGAATATAAGTATCATCTAATCTTTCTTTTGATTTTGTATATTCCAGGCCTTCGAGTTATGTTTGTCAACATCAGTGATTTTAGAGAGAATGACAGATGTAGAAGATTCAGAAGACAAGTACTGGACACGTGCTGATCAAGACAAGCATCTTGATTTTTGTCTTGGAAGTTGATTTTTAAAATAGTACTTCTTCAGAGCAGTTTTGTTGATTTGATTCTTTCTCAGGAAGATATTTTTAAACTCCCATTCATTAAGAATTCTGACTAAAGTCTATGTCTTATTATAGAAAACTCCAAACATGATTAAACCTTCACTATTTTTGTTCCATTTTACTACAATGATTTTGTAATAAGTTAAAACAAGTATAAGTATTGGGAAGGGTCTATAAAGACTCCTAAATTTAAATCAAATTTGTCCATATATATTTTTCAGACTATAACATCAAAAGCTATTCTTTGGGGGAAAATCATTAATATTTTTAATAATGAACCAGCCAAATTTCTTTAGAGATTATATGTAATAGAAAATATAATGCAGCAAAGTCATATGGCATCTGGATCATGTCTAGCTAGAATTTTCAGTGTTTAGGACTTGTGCAGTTTCTACCCATGTCAAGATGAGATACATTTGTTTTTTATGTTTTATAAAGAGAAATCCTTCGTTAATGTTTGGAATCAAAGTTCATATACATCTTCCAATATCACTTGGTCCTCTCTGGATCTTATTCTCCCTTCACCTCTGCCTGTCTCAGCTGGATCTGATATTGTCTTGAAGTCAATGACTTCTGCATACTAAGCAAGCAGAACTGAGCCTTTAATCTTCAGCATTCACTCTCAAAACAGGAAGAGATTAAAAGAGAAGAGGGGTCAGACAACTCTCAGAGAGAAAAGACTTTTTAAATTCCAAAAATATGCTTAAAAAATTGAAATAAAACAGCCTGGTTCTGTTTTCTAAGTTCATAGTTATCAGTCTAAGATCATTACTGAAAATGTATTGAACCAAAGCATTTTTAATGCCTTTTTATTGTTAATTCATGTTGAATCACCCAGGAGAAAAGTCTCAAAATGATCTCCTTTCCTGCCTGCCCAGGAAATACCTGGGTTGAAGAAAAAATCAACCTCATCAATAAACATATGTTTCCATGTGCCAACATAAAGGTGGCAAACTATTAGATTCTCTCAAACTTGTACAAAAACAACAAAGTTAGCAACTCACTGAGCCTCCTGGCAGTCTGAGTTTCCCACAGTGGAGTTCTTTTATTGACAAGAAGCTATGATTTGTGTTACCAAAAAATGTCAGCTCCTAATTTGGATGAAGCAGAGATGAATTATACATAGAAGCAGTGTGGTCTATGGTGAATGAGGAATCTCAACAAAATCCAACCACTGACATGCTGAGTGCTTTGAATCAGTCAGTCATGATCCATCTGCCTCAATTTAAGTGTTCAAACAGCAGGAATGTGCAGAGAACTAATTATTAATATATGCCCGTAAATTGTTTTGAAGTTCTCTTAGGAAAAAAACATCGAACAAAGAGAAAACATTCCTGTTTGCCTATGACATTATTTTGCTTTCTTTGGGGCCAAAGTATGGTCCTCCTCCTACACTTTTCCAGGCTCCCTGAGTCCCTGTTGCCTCACTGTTCCTGTCTGATTTATTTTCTAAATGGTCATTTCTAATGATTTTCTGGTCATCTCTTATAGGGTATTTTGTATTATTCCCCATCTAGAGAACTAACAAAAGTAAGTTGGATGCGTGTGTGCTGCCAGAGGTGTGCACAGTGGTAGTCTGCATTATTATTACATTTATTTCAAGTAGCAAGAAAGTTCCAGTTAAGGAGAGCACTGTTCCTTTTCTTTTCAGAAACATAGATTAGATGGGAAAGAATTGGGTTAGTTCCCTTACCCTAACTGCCATTAAAATTATATCCTGATGAATTTCTCAATATGTGAAATCTTAAACTCTAACAAAGAAATCTAAGCACAGGCTAGGACGGGGCCTACGAATAGAAAAAAGAAGTGACACAGAATGATATAAAACCATGAGGCAGACAATGATGGATAGCGTATCCAAGAATACATGTAGCCAAGTATTACAGACGTCTTAGGTTCTAAGTGAAGGAACCACTGAGCTAGAATAGTAGTTAGGTGAAATCCAAAATTCTGAAAGTCATAGAGCCAGAGGGAATTGAGGTCACCTGTCAAACGGAATGATACTGAGAGTAATACCAGGAATTCTAGACTCACATGAACCCTGCTGTCTCACAAACACATCATCCTGGTAACAGAACAGCAAATACAACCAAAGAGTAAATGTGGTCTGTCCTATAAAAAGGCATCATCTTCCCTGGGAAAGCAACTGAAATACTTACTTTGAGTAGTTTAAATCTACAGTAACCAAAATGTCCATCTTGCATGTATTGTCAAGGAAAATAAATAGGGTTTTATATGATACAACTTTCATATGAAGAAATACAGCTAAGACCTGCAATAATATGACCCCACTACACATGAAAGGTGAGCCTACACCTGCATTCTGAGAGTGTTTCCCTCAGCAGTCCTTGTGGGAACATTGTATGGGGGAAGAGAAGCCATTAGAATTGACATTATTGAACAGATTCCAGTAGCGACATTTTTTAAAAAACTAAACCATAAGCAGGGACTTAGTCTGAACCACAGAAGAAAAATAAGACAAACAAAATGTTCATGAGCCAGAGTCTGCTTGTCTTGGACATTTTGCAAATGGAAAACTCCACATTATGTTAAATTTTAAGTTGCTTATTTAAGGTTGATATTTTGCATCTTGAATTTACACTGCCATCATTTCATAAGCATCAAAGCAAATCTGTTTAAACTTTTTTTCTTCCCTCATTCTCATACTAAACCTGAAAGCTGAGTAGGAAACACCAATCTAGCCAACTATAGGTAAATGAATGTATTCTCGCCTGTGTTTCAGTATGAAATGTCAGAATTGTGGAGAAGGGTTGGGGGAGAGTAGACCTAAAAATAATAGTGAGCAATGTGTATCTGTTGATCTGGTCAAGAAGGACCAGCAGCTGATCATTAAGGCCTCCCACCACCCATAATGGAAGGTATTGAAGTAGCCTGCTATGGGTGAGTACTCTCATCCACCGCAAAAAACCCCTGGAATGCCACAACTGTAACTGTTTTGGCACAAGCAGTATTGTTTCTTCTCCTTCCAGGCCCACACATCTCCTTTGCCTCCCTCAGTTATTTTTATAAGCCACCAGCCCTTCCAGCAGCTTTCCCTGCTGCGTCCAGGGTGCAGTCCTCTAGAGATTTCCTACCTAATTTGTTTATACTTCACTGAGAATAAGCTAAATTCTACTGGACACGAGAAGAATTATCCTTTCATCATTATCATTATTGTTAAGGTAATATAGAAGAGATTCCCAGGCATGATCACGCATAGCCCTGAGGCTTAGACTGCACACCACACAATTTCATGGGACAACGTTCACACAGACTGTGATGTGGACGGTGCCCCCAGATGTAAAATGCGGTGGTTCCATTCTATATGTCCGTAGAAGTATAGAGAGTTTAAAAATCTGATAAAACTGAGTCTCCCTTCTCGAACATCGTCCTGCTATTCTTCTCAATGAGCTGCATAAATCACTCTTTTATTTCAATTTACATTATTTTTACTTTTTGGCCTTACCCCATGACATATAGGATCTAAGTTTCCTGATCAGGGGTTAACTGAACCTGCACCCCCTGCATTAGAAGGCAGAGTCTTAACCACTGGACCACCAGGGAAGTCCTTCAATCATTCTTTTATTTTCAAGTAGAACAGAATACAATTTCTATATTCTTTCATGACATCAATAACCTCAGATACGCAGATGACAACACCCTTATGGCAGAAAGCAAAGAGGAACTAAAGAGCCTCTTGATGAAAGTGAAAGAGGAGAGTGAAAAAGCTAGCTTAAAACTCTTCATTCAAAAAACTAAGATCATGGCATCCAGTCCCATCATTTCGTGGCAAATAGATGGAGAAACAATGGAAACAGTGACAGATTTTATTTTCTTGGGCTCCAAATTCACTGCAGATGGTGACTGCAGCCATGAAGTTAAAATATGCTTGCTCCTTGGAAGAAAAGCTATCACAAACCTAGACAGCATATTAAAAAGCAGAGACATTACTTTGCTGACAAAGGTCCATCTTGTCAAAGCTATGGTTTTTCCAATAGTCATGTATGGATGTGACAGCTGAACCATAAAGAAAGCTGAGTGCTGAAGAACTGATGCTTTTGAACTGTGGTTTTGGAGAAGACTCCTGAGAGTCTCTTGGACTGCAAAGAGATACAACCAGTCCATCCTAAAGGAAATCAGTCCTGGGTGTTCATTGGAAGGACTGATGCTGAAGCTGAAACTCTAATACATTGGCCACCTGATGTGAAGAGCTGACTCATTTGAAAAGACCCTGATGCTGGGAAAGATTGAAGGCAGGAGGAGACGGGGACGACAGAGGATGAGCTGGTTGGATGGCATCACCAACTTGATGGACATGAGTTTGAGCAAGTTCCTTGAGTTGGTGATGGACAGAGAAGCCTGGCGTGCTGTAGTCCATGGGGTTGCAGAGTCAGACATGACTAAGTAACTGAAATGAACTGATATTATTAAAAGAACCAAAGAGGGAGAAAATCTTAAGTATCTACTTTTTCTTACCAAGGATGAAATTTCAAAAAGAAGAAAAGATGTTTAGCTTGTTTTGTTTTTCAGCTAGTATATTTACCAGAACTCAACAGGAATCTTCTTTACTTTTAGCATGCAAAAGTACTAATTGCATTTTCTGAAAAGAACATTTTAATTCTGTGAATAGACTTCACAGAAGACTATTATGTAGAGTGTCAGTTCTAATTCAAGTTAAATCATCTCAGAGTTAAATGGTTCTATTCACACCTACTAACCTTAAAGGTCAAGAAAATGATTGAATTTTTATTGGATCTAGTTTGCAATCAAACTAAATGTGGGTCAACTATTAACAGGTGCTATTATAAATCTAAAAATGACTATCTTGATGACCATTCCCTAATGTATTTAAGGAAGTGAAGGATCCTGGGAGTGATACATCTCCTTCTCCTCTTCCCTCAGGCAGTACTGAGAAGAAGGAAGTCATACATGTCTCTCACTGATAATCTCCGATCTGAAGGATATTTTCTAGTGAGGAAGAAAGCATGACAAGGCGAAGGACGAAGAATGTCTTTGTAGACTTGAAACCCCTTCCCTCACAGTAAAGAGATTATAACACACCAGAAGTCAAAAGAACTCCCTAAATTATCCATTTTTCTTTCATTAAGAAAAGCAAGAGAGACCCATGTAGTGACTTCCCTCCCAAAACTGTATCCCACTGCAAATGCTTAGCAAAGTTGAATAAGAAAGGGGGAAAAACAAAGACACTAAGATTTTAGTAATCTAAAGTGAAAACAAATTAGAAAGCCCTATGTGAAGGTCATCTGTGGTATGGCAATTAAATAGCACCAGAATATCTTGGAAGAATTCCTAAATTTTGACCTCTATGTTTACCCCCACAGACAAAGCAAGAAAGGCAGAGAGGCAAGACGAAAGAAAGAGGTGTCTGGGAGCTGCCAGAAATGAAGACTCAGCAGAACAGAATCTAGAACCCCAGGACGTCCTCCAAGAAGTGGGGGGTAGTCATCTGACGCCACCCATCTCCACGGGGTGTGTTGGTGGGTCCTTCAGATATATCCAAGACCTAGTACACTTCTCTAATTGAGGCCCTTTTTCCAGCTTCTCTTGACACACACTCAGTCCCTTTGGGCTGGGTCCTGAGAAAACTCAAGCCTACCCATCTTTTTCATGTGCTCACTTGACCCACAGAAGATTCTTAAATGTCTGACTCCCACAAAACTGCCGAGTACAGCTTGACCAACCGCTGGCTCCTCAATCCTTGCCTCAATAGCAGAGGAAAGATACCAGCCTGCCTTCAGTTTTCCAGATAAGCATAAGCACAAGTCTCCTCCTTTTTCATACAAGTGTCATGTTCTAGATAATTCTTTTGAGTCCCCCTAACTTGACTTATGGAAAAGGTGATAGCAACCTACTCTAACATTCTTGCCTGGAGAATCCCATGGGTGGAGGAGCCTGGCAGACTACAGTCCATGGGGTCACAAAGAGTCGGACATGACTGAGTGACTGATCACGCACTTGATTTAAGATACAAGAAATGAACTACTCTCCCGTACTCTCCCCTTCCTCTTTCTTATAAGTGAGAAGGAAAATGCGATAGTATTCTATACTCCTAAAAAATTTCAAGTAACTTACTTGGTTAATTTCTAGCCTGCTCTTATATGGATTAAAGTTGTGTGATGGTCACAGATCCACATGTCCCCTGCTTGATTCATGCCTCAAAGATGTATCTAGCACATCTGTTTAGATCATAAACCAACTTTGAAGTTTAGTCCATGTTCTGAATGATAAAGATCACTGCTATTTTCTTTATCTTATATACTATTTGAAAATTTTTGCTTAAAACATTTTTTTGTGGCTACATATTTTGTGTTGGTCTAACTCACATTGGCTAAACTATAGAATGCCTAGTTTTTCTTCAAAGATTGAGAAAAGTAAAGTACCTACCTATACTTTATTCTCACAGAGGGACCGTGATTTGAGCCTTTTGGTTTAATGGTTCAATGAAATGTCAAACAAGAAGTTCTCTGTATTTATTAATTAAAACAACCAATTCTTGCTAACTTCAACTATAATGTGATGTAAATTATATCTTCTGCCATAATCACATATTTTAAAATACCAAAGGAGGTAAAATATGGTGAGGCCTATGCTTTCCTTTCAAAACCAAATGAAAGGGTCAGCCCTTATTCTGAAACAAGGTAAATTCCATACCTTCTTCTAGTATGGATGCTTATATCCACAAACTTGCAGATGGTCCTGGAGTCAAAAACTAAGAAGCACATCTTCATGGGAAGAATTTGGACTCCCCATGAGTTGTGTAACTTTTAGATGTGACAAAACTTTTAGATGTGTAAAAGAGTTGTGTAAGTTATAAATGTGAGAGTTGGACTATAAAGAAAGCTGAGGGCTGAAGAATTGATGCTTTTGAACTGTGGTGTTGGAGAAGACTCTTGAAAGCCCCTTGGACTGCAAGGAGATCAAACCAGTCCATCCTAAAGGAAATCAGTCCTAAATATTCATTGGAAAGACTGATGCTGAAGCTGAAACTCCAATACTTTGGTCACCTGATGCGAAGAACTGACTTATTTGAAAAGACCCTGATGCTGGGAAAGATTGAAGGTAGGAGGAGAAGGGGACAACAGAGGGTGAGGTGGTTGGGTGTCATCACCAACTCAATGGACATGAGTTTGAGTAAACTCTGGGAGTTGGTGATGGACAGGCAGGCCTGGCATGCTGCAGTCCATGGGGTCACAAAGAGTCAGACACAAACTGAGCAACTGAACTGAACTGAACTGAACTTTTAGCCAGGCATTCGCCTCACCTCTAGACCTCACCTTGTTATTTATGCGGCAGATATGCCAGGGACCCCTCATACGCCAGCTTTCCTCTTCTTTCTAGGTACACAGATGGACTACATTTCCCAGCTTCCCTTGCAATTCAAGGTGGCCACGTGGATGAATTGTTGTCACTGGAAGGGGAGCAGAAGTGATGTGTGCCTTGAAGGACTATCTCATGAAAACTCCCCAGATCCACTCATCTATGTTCTTTCTTCTCCTGTCTGGCTAGAAAGGAGATGACCCTCAGGGAGATGATGACAGCCCTGTTTAATGAACACAAACCTGTGCACCTTCTCAGGATGTCTTACTGTCTCATTCTTTCCAAAGCTACCAATCACCGCCGGGGCCATTCTACAACTGCCTCTACTGATACTGTTGATGGGTTCTCCAAGCTGGATGGAGACCCAGGAGGGTCCCCAGACTTCCCACATGACCCTCATGGCCTACTCATGCTACATACTATGATCCTCTACACTTTTGCATAACATGCCACGCTATGTCTTCAGTGGCTGGCTCCCTGAGTGGTCCTGCCCAGCTGACTATATAGTCTAGAAGTGTGAGCCCTGTAGCATGAAACTTGGCCATGAGAAGCAGGAAACAGGAAGACCACCCTTGGTGGGTTAAATGGCCCCTCACTTAGAGACGCCCTCTCTGCTGGGCCCCTGTTCTTCTAGCATGTCTTGAGGAAATGTTCACAGGGGGATTTTCTACTTCTATTCACCCCTTTCCCTCTCCTGGACCCAGCTGCCTTATTCCTTTTCTCTTTACCCATGCTATTCAACATTCTTTACTCTTTTCTTTTTTCCTAGTTTCAGACTCCCACCTTCTCCTATGGACTACTTTTACTCCAGAGTGAGTCTACTCCAATCCAGGTACATTTCAGAGACAGAGTCTCCATCATAGAGGCAAGTGTATTGTGACATATTATGTATGGTTATCTCTTTCTCTTTGTTTGAAGAGTCAATCTGGTGAGCAGTAAAATGATAGAGAATATGTTTACCTTACTCAGACTATTTGAAGTAGAAAGAATGTGATGACAACTCTGGGTCAATAGCTCCAAAAACATGACCTTCAAATGAACAAAAAATTCCACTGTTGTGAGAAGGGAATGAATTTAGTCAAAAGAACAGGGATATAGATAACTGTGCTATGCACCTGATTCTGCAAAAGAATCAAGACAGAACATTCTAATAAGAAAGACTGAATTTTCTAAAAGGACTCCAGGCAGGTTTGAATCTTTATGTTACACATTCTGCTTCTTTTCTAGGCCCTCTTTATGCCACGTTTTCTTTTGTTTTGTGCTCAGATTTAGCAACTATCTCCACTTACTAACCATATCATTTTTGGCAGATAACTAAATTTTTTAGTTTTAACATTTCACCATAAAATATGAACAGTATTTACTTCCATGGGTTTTAGGAGGATCAAAAAAGCTAATATACTTGGAATATTCCTGCGTATGCTCTATCACATAAGTACTCAGTAATATGTTATGTCCCTCCCTTTTCTTGCTCTTCATTTCATCTTCCTTTAGATAACTGGAACTATGGGGCAAAAAAAAGAAAAGAAACTGTGAATCAATGCTGAGCATGATCAGGAAAGGTAGGTCATATCTGATCACAGTAAGAAAGTTAATCTGCTCTTGCCATGTGCATGTGAGAGTCCTAAGGTAGGAGAAGTGCCTACTATGTAAGTAAATGGACTGCTTACAATATCAACTGCGTTGGTAACTCTGGTACTTGTTAGGATATCAAATCCTGCCTCCGTGAGTTTACCCTCTTTCTCAGTCACAAAGGGAAGGGTAGAATCTGATCAGGAAGTTTCTCTCTTCCTTGAAATCATTGTACATTTCTGTACTTATCTTTCAAAGACAAAGCAGACTGCATTAAGAGAAGTCAGACAAGTAGAAAATAAACTGTACTGCAAAATGTTTTCTCTCTATTGACAAGTGAGTGGAAATTGAAATAAAGCAGGGGGGTAGAAAATTTAGTCAAATGATGAGCATGATTAATGTTCTAAGCAATTACTACCCAAGTCAAAGCATGTATTTTACTATTTGTTAACAGCCCCTAGGGCTTTTGGTCCAGTTGGTTTTAACAAGCTCCAACCAGAATCCTTAAAATCACACAAAAAGCTACTTCCTGGCCTAGAAACAAAGGAGCTAGGTAAATAATAAGGTAAAGGAGTTTATGATTTGTATATTTCATATCAATTTCTGTCTCTGATTAAGCTCAGTTCTCATAGACATGTCACACAGTCTCTCTGTACATTTATTTCTATTTCCATCTATAAAATGGGATCATCAAAAGAGCCTCCAAAGGCTCTGCACTATGTGATCCTGTCTCTCACCAGGCCAAAAGTCCTAAATCAACTAGCATCTAACCTGTTTATGTAATTATTGCCCTTCATTTGTCGCACACTCTAGTATCTAATAATCCAAATAGTGGTAAAAAGGCAAAAAAAAAAAAAATATATATATATATATATACATAGGTTATGTTTTTTCAACCCAGGTATTGTGTCCACTTTAATTAATATCAAAAAACACTTAATGCTTCCATTTCTTACCATGAGCAGACAAGAATATCAGATGCTACATTTAGTTTATTTAGGTCAAGCATGGTGCCAGAGAGGCCACATTTGTAAAATCGAGCTCCCATATCATTCAGTTAATACAGATCTATTATCTAGTCACAGAGTGCTTTCTTAATCCTAGAACTACACAGTTAAACACATGCATTCCTTGGAGAAAAAGAAGACCAAGCAAGACATTATAGGTCCACTAGACAAAACCCTCAGGGTGAGCTAGTGGCCTCTAAGGGAAAGACACAAGACATCTACCCACTCTCTTTTCCACCTGATAGGGGAATTCTGACTGTAAGTTAGATGTCTACAATTCTGAGCTTTTTAAAACTTTGGTCAAAGTAAAAGCAGTCCCTATGGCAGGATTTAGGAGTTTCACTTCCAACCCTTAAAAAACAATCACTATTCAATTATCTTGTGCTCAGCAGTCTTACTTATTCTTATGCTGACACCTATGAATAGAAGGTGACACCCTTCCTTCCAGCTTACCCTAATGAATACCTCATATAAATACTGTTTCTTTTAAAAAATCAAAGGTTCCCCATTGCTGTAAATAACTTTTATATTGGGTGAACCTTGGCTGCTCAAGAATAATAAAAGGGACGGAAAGACAGAGACGCCAGAACAGTTGACAGATTATGGTTGCCAAAGTTTAAAAACTATGATTCTTTCTCAGAAGTAAGGTACCTAATACTATATTTTTTTATCACTAATGTGCTTAAGTTGCTTTTTATGAGAATGTTATAATTTTGATCCTATCAATGTAATCTGAATTGCTGAGTTTGAAGCTGAGGATGTGAAGGGAGAATCTTTAGTAACTGCAAATTTTTATATACTCTGTTAGTAATTACTGTAGTTTCATAAATACTTTTACATACTCAAATTTCAAAAGCAATTGGGACTTTTGGGAATGCAGAGTAAAATTGATTTTAACGTGTCAAATTACTCTAAATTTTTCTGTAATTTTTTGTGCAGTTAGGAAAAAACAGATAAGGCAATAAACTTATGAGCTTTAACTTTTTAGGAACTTATTCCATCAATTTTCTGGGGTAGATGCACATTTTGCACAAAAGCACAGCCTCTACAAGAGTTGCTAGACAAGTCATATTTTCTCTGACTATGGAGAGGAATGAAAATATATAATTAAAGCTCATGTTCTATTTTTTTTCTTTTTACTTGGAATATTAAAAGTAGAATTGAAGATTCTACTTGTGGCTGCCAAGTCCTAAGCATGTGCTGACACCTATCAAAATAAATATGCAGTCAATCATCATTATTTATAGAGTCTGTGTTTGTGAATTTACCTACTTGCTAAAAGTTATTCATAACCCCAAAATCAATACCCGCTGAGCTCTTGAGGCTGTTCACAGACACCTGCAGAGAAGCAAAAAAATGAGTCATCCAACGGCCACATCCCAGCCGAGGCTGGACAAGGCAACATTCTGCCTTCCTGTTTCAGTTCTATAAACAAGTGTCCTTTTCGTGGTCTATGCAGCGCCACATTTTTCACATTTTTGTGCTTTTTCTTGGTCATTTCACTATGTGAAATATCCTTGAGCAAAATAATAAAGCTCTGTCTAGTGTTGCTGAGCA
This sequence comes from Dama dama, assembly GCF_033118175.1. Lineage (NCBI taxonomy): Eukaryota > Metazoa > Chordata > Mammalia > Artiodactyla > Cervidae > Dama > Dama dama. The sequence goes on from NC_083689.1 coordinate 98,598,795, forward strand.
CAAAAAAGCTTAATATCTCTTAAAGAGAAAATGCATATATTAGATAAGCGTCTTTCAGGCCAAGTTATAGTACTGGTGGCCATGAGTTCAATGTTAATGAATCAATAATGTATATTAAATAAGGTGTCTTTAAGCAGAAACTCCCGTAAAAGATTATTTATCAATCAGTCACGACACAGGTCCATGTCGTGACCAGAGTCTCACAGGGACATTAGCTTGTTTTCCCCTAGTTGAGTATCCATATTAATTCAGGGTTTGTAGCAACTTTAGAGAACATTTGTGGTTGTTACTGTTGTTTAGTCACTAAGTCGAGTCAGACTCTTTGCGACCCCACAGACTGTAGCTCACCAGGCTCCTCTGTCCATGGGATTTCCCAGGCAAGAATACTGGAGTGGGTTACCAGTTCCTTCTCCAGGGGGTCTTGCCGACCCAGGGATTGAACCCATATCTCCTGCATTGCAGGCAGATTCTTTACCGCTGAGCCAACGAGGAAGCCACTGGAATAAACCAGAATCTTCTGTAAATACTTGTGGTCAGAATTTGTCTACAGATGATCAGATGATGGGAATACTATCAAGCTGCACTTCATGTGATCGCATAGCTGCCTTCAGTTGATCTTTTACTACCTCCCACTCAATCTAGAGCTTTGATCACCTTACCTTCCACCCCTACCTCATTTCTATAACAATGTTTTAGCTTGGGGTCTCCTAGTTAATATAACAGGCTCAAATCCCTATAGACATCTGAAATCCCTCTTGGGATTGATACAAATACCCAAGGATTATATGTTTTCTTCTCACCTCTGATTCATTCTACTGGTTCTGATGATGTCATTCAGTCTATGGATGCCTCACTCTAAATTTTAAATACATATAAATTTCATATAAGCCAGGGACAAGTTGAGTGTTATCACCTGAAGTATGGGGGCTGTGGAAACAGGACAAAAATCATAATTCAGGTAAACAACCAATATTACAGTGAACATCATGCATTCTTATTCTTATGATATCTTACAGCCACACTATCACTGTAAAGCTTCCACTCCCTTCTTTTTTTTTTTTTTTCCACTCCCTTCTGACCACAGTCAGTTCTCTGCATCTATGACTATGCTTCTGTTGTGTTAGGTTTGTTCCTTTGTTTTTGCTTTTTAGATTCCATATATAAATGAAATTATGTAGCACTTGTCCTTGTCTGACATTTCATTTAGTATAATACTCTTTAGGTCCACTCATGTTGTTACAAATGGCAAAGTTTCATTCTTTTTTATGGCTGAGTAATATTCTATTGTAGATATATATACTACATCTGTATCCATTCATCTTTTGATGGACTTAGGTTGCTTCCATATCTTGACTATAAAATATGCTGTGATGAACATGTGTGTGTATTAGTTGCTCAGCCGTGTCTGATTCTTTTCAATCCCATGGACTATAACCCCCCAGGCTCCTCTGTCCATGGAATTCTTCAGGCAAGAATACTGGAGTAGGTTGCTATTCCATTCTCTAAGGGATCTTCCCAACCTAGGGATCAAACCCAGGTCTATTGCATTGCAGGCAGATTCTTTATGGTATAGGGGTGCATATATATATATATATTTTTTAATTGGTGTTCTTGTTTTCTTCAGAAATATACCCAGAAGTGGACTTGCTGGAATGTATAGTGATATACTTTATAGATATAGATAGGCATAGATAAATAGCTATCCTTCTGGTCTAATGTGTTTCAAAGCCAGTGTTTCCTTAGTGATTTTTCTTTCTGGGTGATCTGTCCGTTGATGTAAGGGGTATAAGTCTCCTACTACTATTGTGTTACTGTCAATTTCTCCCTTTATGTTTGTTCATATATGCTTTATGTATTTAGGTGCTCCTGTGTTGGATGTTCATATATTTACACTTGTTATATCTTCTTGTTCTACTGATTCCTTTACCATTATGTAATGCTCTTCTCTGTCTCTTGTTACAGTCTTCATTTTAAAGTCTATTTTATCTGATAGAGTTAGTCTACCCCAGCTTTCTTTGAGTTTCTTTTTGCATTTTTTCCATCCCCTCACTCTTTTTGCATTTTTTCCATCCCCTCACTTTTAATCTATGCACTATGCACTTATTTATCTATGTTTAATAAGATCTGAAGTGAGCCTCAGAAATAGCACCTAGAGGGGCCTTGTTTTGTATCCATTCAGTCACTCTGTCTTTTGATTGCAATATTTATTCCATTTGCATTTAAAGTAATTACTGATTGGTATGTGTGCTGTGTGCTCATTCGCTCAGTTGTGTCCAATTCTTTGTGACCCCATGAACTGTAGCCTGCCAGGCTTTTCTGTCCCTGGAATTTTCCGGGAAAGAATATTGGAATGAGTTGCCATTTCCTACTCCAGGCGATCTAACTTTCCAGGCAAGAATACTGGAATGAGTTGCCATTTCCTACTCCAGGGGATCTTACTGACATAGGGATTCAACTCTCATCTCTTTGCCTCCTGCATTGGTAGCTGGATTCTTCACCACTATGCCACATGGGAAGCTCTACATACGTATCATCATTTTGCTGATTGTTTTCTGGCTGTTTTTGTAATTCATTTTTTCTCCTTTCTTTTTTCTCTCTTCCCTTGTGATTCAATGACTATATTTAGTGTTATGTTTAGATTCTTTTTTCTTTTGTTTGTGTATCTATTATAGATTTTTGGTTTGTGATTTCCCATGGAGTTGTATTTCCCTTGTTGCTTTTAAGATTCCATCTTTATCTTTAATTTTTTTCATTTTAATTACAATGTGTCTTAGTATGGATCTCTTTAGGTTCATCTTGTATAGGACTGTTCTTCCTGGACCTGGATGTTTGTTTCCTTTCCCCAGTGAGAGAAGTTTTCAGCTATTCAGTTCAGTTCAGTCACTCAGTCGTGTCCAAATCTTTGCGACCCCATGGACTGCAGCACGCCAGGCTTCCTTGTCCATTACCAACTCTCGGAGCTTACTCAAACTCATGTCCATCAAGTCAGTGATGCCATCCAACCATCTCATCCTCTGTCATCCCCTTCTCCTCCCACCTTTAATCTTTCCCAGCATCAGGGTCTTTTCAAATGAGTCAGCTCTTCGCATCAGGTTACCAAAGTATTGGAGCTTCAACTTCAGCATCAGTCCTTCCAATGAATATTCAGGACTGATTTCCTTTAGGATGGACTGATTGGATCTCCTTGCAGTCCAAGGGACTCTCAAAAGTCTTCTCCAACACCACAGTTAAAAAGCATCAATTCTTCGGCACTTAGCTTTCTTTGGAGTCCAACTTTCACATCCATACATGACTACTGGAAAAACCATACTCTTGACTAGACAGACCTTTGTTGGCAAAGTAATGTCTTTGCTTTTTAATATGTTTTCTAGGTTGGTATTAGCTTTTCTTCCAAGGAGTAAGTGTCTTTTAATATCATGCCTGCAGTCACCATCAGCAGTGATTTTGGAGCCTAAGAAAATACAGTCCATTGTTTCCCCATGTATTTGCCATCAACTGATGGGACCAAATGCCATGATCTTAGTTTTCTGAATGTTTAGCTTTAAGACAACTTTTTCACTCTCCTCTTTCACTTTCATCAAGAGGCTTTTTAGTTTTTATTCGTTTTCTGCCATAAGGGTGGTATCATCTGCATATCTGAGGTTATTGATATTTCTCCCGACAATCTTGATTCCATCTTGTGTTTCATTCAGCCTGGCATTTCGCATGATGTACTCTGCATGTACGTTAAATAAGCAGGGTGACAATATTCAGCCTTGACGTACACTTTTTGTGATTTGGAACTAGTTTCTTTTTTCATGTCCAGTTCTAACTGTTGCTTTTTGACGTGCATATAGATTTCTCAGGAGGCAGGTCAGGTGGTCTGGTATTCCCACTCTTGAAGAATTTCCCACAGTTTGTTGTGGTCTACACAGTCAAAGGCTTTGACATAGTTAATAAAGCAAAAGTAAACATTTTTCTGGAACCCTCTTGCTTTTTCGCTGATCCAACAGATGCTGGCAGTTTGATCTCCGGCTCCTCTGCCTTTTCTAAAACCAGCTTGAACATCTGGAAGTTCTCAGTTCATGTACTGTTGAAGTCTGGCTTGGAGAATTTTGAGCATTACTTTACTAGCGTGTGAGATGAGTGCAGTTGTGCGGTAGTTTGAACATTCTTTGGCATTGTCTTTCTTTGGGATTGGAATGAAAACTGGCCTTTCCCAGCCCTGTGGCCACTGCTGAGTTTTCCAAATTTCCTGGCTTATTGAGTGAAGCACTTTCACAGCATCATCTTTTAGGATTTCAAATAGCTCAACTGGAAATCCATCACCTCCATTAGTGTTGTTCATACTGATACTTCCTAAGGCCCACTTGACTTCACATTCCAGGATGTCTGGCTCTAGATGAGTGATCACACCATCGTGGTTATCTGGGTCATGAACATCTTTTTTGTACAGTTCTTCTGTGTATTCTTGCCACCTCTTCTTAATATCTTCTGTTTCTGTTAGGTCCATACCATTTCTGTCCTTTATTGAGCCCATCTTTGCATGAAATGTTCCCTTGGTATCTCCAGTTTTCTTGAAGAGATCTCTGGTCTTTCCCATTCTGTTGTTTTCCCTATTTCTTTGCACTGATCACTGAGGAAGGCTGTCTCATCTCTCCTTGCTATTCTTTGGAATTCTGCATTCAGATGGGTATATCTTTCCTTTTCTCCTTTGCCTTTAGCTTCTCTTCTTTTCTCAACTATTTGTAAGGCCGCCTCCAATAACCATTTTGCCTTTTTGCATTTCTTTTTCTTGGGGATGGTCTTGATCCCTGCCCACTGTGCAATGTCACGAGCCTCCATCCATAGTTCTTCAGGCACTCTGTCTATCAGATCTAATCCCTTGAATCTATTTGTCACTTCCACTGTATAATCATAAGGGATTTTATTTAAGTCATACCTGAATGGTCTAGTGGTTTCCCCTACTTTCTTTGATTCAAGTCTGAATTTTGCAATAGGGCCTTCATGACCTGAGGTCACCCCTCTGTTATGGCAGAGCCAGCTACTGTGGGTGCACTGTATGCATCTCTAGCTCCAGCCCAGCTGGTGACCAGTCCTGCATTGTGTGGAGGCTGCCAGGCCTCTGGTGGGTGAGTCTAGGTCCTGGCACAGCTGGCACTGGGGCCCAGAGTATCCCCTGTTGGTGGGGAGCAAGACCCGGGGCAGCTACTACTGCAGGGCCAGGGCTGGGGGAAGGGGCCTCAGGACTGCTGCTGAGTGGCTGGTACATAGATAAGCCTCCAGTGCAAATGGACTAGAAGGAGGATGCCAAACGGTGCTTAGCAGCACCAGTGTCTTCCTGGTAGAATGAGCACCCCAAAGGGTCTATGTCCCTAGAGGAGTTCCCCGTTGCCTCTTGCCTTTTGGGGGGCTTCCCTGGTGGCTCAGCAGTAAAGAATCTGCCTGCCAATGCAGGAGATGCTGCTTCGATCCCTGGGTCTGGAAGATTCCCTGAAGGAAGAAATGCAACCCACTCCAGTATTCTTGCCTTGAAAATCCCATGGACAGAGGAGGCTAGTGGGCAACAGCCCATGGGGGTCACAAAGAGTTGGGTGTGACTTAGTGACTAAACAACAACACCACAACCAAGATCAGCAGGCAGATTCAATCTAATTTGAAATGACTGCTTCTGCCCTAGGTCTTGGAATACGTGAGATTTTGCATGTGCCTTTAAGAGCAATGTCTCTGTTTCCTATAACTGCCCAGCTCTCCTGTGTGCAAGCACCATTGGACATTCTCAGGGCTCATCTTCCTGAGGCAGAAGCACCAGGCCTAGGCAGCCCAATGGACTCCTCACTCCTTGGGAAGAATCTCTGCCATGGTGATTAACCTCCTATTTGTGGATTGCCTACCTGGATCTTCCCTCGTGGTTCAGATGGTAAAGAATCTGCCTTCAATACAGGAGACCCACATTCAATCCCTGGATCTAGAAGATCTCCTGGAGAAGGGAATGGCTGCCCACTGCAGTATTCTCACCTGGAGAATTCTATGAACAGAGGAGCCTGGTGGGCTGCAGTCTGTGGGGTCACAAAAGAGTCAGACACGACTGAGCGACGAACACTTTACCTGGGCCATACTCATACCTGGGCCCCTCCTACCCATCTCATTATGGTTCCTTCTTTAAACTTTTTGTTGTAGAAAATCCTTTCTGTTCATCTCCAGGTCAGTCTCATCAACAGTTACTCTGTAAATAATTATTTTGGTATGTCCATGGAAAGAAGTGAGCACAGGGTCTTCCTACTGCATCTTGGCCATATCCTAGTATCTTAACCCCCAAGTTATGATGTCTCCTTTTCAAAAATACCATTCCTTCCTGCCTTTGATATCCCACCTCACATGTAAATACTCAATAACTCCATCTTTCTGACCTTAATTCTAAAAATCAGGAGTCCTGCTTCACTCAAATATGATTGCATCTACCTGCTTCAGGAGAAAATGGAAAGGAAAACTAAATGTATTTTCTGGTAAACACAAAATGGAGAAGCAAAAGAAGACATAGAAGCATTGCTGTATGTAGTAGACAAGATAGAAACACTTTTCTTGACTTCAGAGTCAAACATTGCAATGAGGTTGTGCTTTATAAACCATCTACTCCAAACCATAGCAATAATAGGTGAACTATTAAGATAGACTCAAAAAGACATACTCAGATTTGTACAAAAGATAATATCCAGGCTATCCAAAGGGTAGATGGGGGTTCCCACCCAGGTGAAAAGAGAGCAACAGCCATTGGGAATTTGATTCTTGTGGAAGAAGAGGAAAGTACTTTGTGCAAGAGGGGGATAGTGGTGTCACTACTTGAAATCAGAGCCTGACGTGAGTTCTCTCACGTGTGAAAGGAATATGGCAGATCTGTTATCAGGGGCTGTAGCTTATCAGTAGCTCTGAGCCCAAGGAAAAGCATAACCTTGCTACTAGAAGCTCAGCTAAACTGCTTACTAGGTCTTCCATACTCCCATTTATTATTCAAGTATGATTATAAATCTTAGTTTTTGACTGCAGGCCAGAGAACTAAGTGGAGTCAACCATAAAACAGGGAGTTCCCGAGCAGTCCAGTGGTTAGGCATCAGAGCTTTCACTGCCATGGCATGGGTCCAATCCCTGGTCAGGGAACTAAGATCCCACAAGGCTTCTGGTGCGGCCAAAGCCCAAACAAAAACATAACGTAGCAGTAATACAGGGGATAGAGAAACCAAAAACAAATGCACTCAAAATAAGCCTCCAAATTTTAAAACAAATTTTTTTTAAAAAATGAGAAGAGGAAAAGAAGCAATGGAGAACATAAATTATACTTGAAGTGGAATTTATTTCATACAATGTAAAAATGAGTTTGAAATAACATTTGGAGAATTTCAAAGAGAAATAAGGGTGCAACACCCACCCAGAAATAAGAAGACACCGTGACACCAAATGAGGCACAAAGGATATAACATTAAGTTCATATTAAGAGGAGTTAATCAGGGTTCCCCTTATGATGTGGGTGTATACCCTCTTACCACATCTGACTCCCCTGCATATAACAGCCATAAACTCTCAGTTCCATTCAGTTCAGTCACTTAGTTATGTCTGACTCTTTCCAACCCCATGAACCGCAGCACGCCAGGCCTCCCTGTCCATCACCAACTCCCAGAGTCCACCCAAACCCATGTCCATCGCGTGGGTGATGCCATCCAGCCTTCTCATCCTCTATCATCCCCTTCTCCTCCTGCCCCCAATCCCTCCCAGCATCAGGGTCTTTTCCAGTGAGTCAGCCCTTCGCATCAGGTGGCCAAAGTATCGGAGTTTCAGTTTCAGCATCAGTCCTTCCAATGAACACCCAGGACTGATCTCCTCTAGGATGGGCTTGTTGGATCTCCTTGCAGTCCAAGGGACTCTCAAGAGTCTTCTTCTACAACACCACAGTTCAAAAGCATCAATTCTTCGGTGCTCAGCTTTCTTTATAGCCCAACTCTCACATCCATACATGACCACTGGAAAAACCATATCCTTGACTAGATGGACCTTTGTTGACAAAGGGATGTCTCTGCTTTTTAATATGCTGTCTAGGTTGGTCATAACTTTCTTTCCAAGGAGTAAGTGTCTTTTAATTTCATGGCTGCAGTCACCATCTGCAGTGATTTTGGAGCCCAGAAAAATAAAGCCAGCCACTGTTTCCACTCTTCCCCATCTATTTGCCATGAAGTAAAACTCTCAACAAAATACCAAAAGCAGCAATGTGAAGGCATCAGAGAGTAAACCAAAGCAAGGGCTGAGGTTCTCATTTTTTTTTACAGCTTTTGGCTTAAGGGCAACTGGAAGTTAACATTGCACAAGGTGGCTAAAACTCCAGTAGAAAAACCACAGTCTTTCTTGCCTCAAGAATCAGAGGACAGAATTCAGAGTAACCACAAACACTGCAAAGTGGGAAAGAGGGGAATTCTAGAAAAAAAAAGAAAAGAAAACAGAGAAGGAAAGTCCCAAATTCTGTGTTTAGAATCTGCACAAATCTCTGGTTAATCCCTGAACCATGCATGTGTTGGACAGACTCCACTAAAGAAAAAAGAACCCAGTCTAAGATTTGAACTGTTTCCCAGGAGTCAGCGTTTGCAGTTTGAGTGCAAGCAAGTTGATGTCTGCTAAAATACAGAAATCAACACTCTTTGGAGGAATATAACAGACTTTGCACACAGAACATTTCACAATATCTAGGATAAAATCCAAAATTACTCAATGGAAAATGTGATCCATTTTCAAGAGAAAAATTTTATAAACAGAGACAAATCCTTGATGATCATAAATTGAAAAAAGCAAACAAGGTTTTTTAAAGCAGCTATTCTAACTATGCTCAAATACATAAAGGAAAAAATGTACACAATAAACAAATGTAAAAGATGGAAATTCTGGAACTAAAAAACTTATGTTTTTGTCCAAAATTTTTAAAAATATATATTTGGATAGTTTAATAGAATGAAGGTGACAGTGGCTAGCCAATGAACTTGAGGTTTGTTCAATAGAAATAATGTACTCTGAAGAACAGAAAAATCCTTTTAAAAATTTTTTAAGAGATTAGAACTTTAGGGACCTGTTGGACAATAAGAAACAGCACATATATGTTTATGTGTAAGTAGAATCATTGCATTATTCATATTCTTGAACTTGTGTGCATCTAATAGCATGCACTTAAAATAAAAAGCATATTCAGTTCTTCGCATCAGGTGGCCAAAGTATTGGAGTTTCAGCTTCAGCACCAGTGCTTCCAATGAATACCCAGGACTGATCTCCTTTAGGATGGACTGGTTGGATCTCCTTGCAGTCCAAGGGACTCTCAAGAGTCTTCTCCAACACCACACTTCAAAAGCATCAATTTAGCCCCCAGCTTCCTTTACAGTCCAACTCTCACATCCATACATGACCACTGGAAAAACCATAGCTTTGACTAGATGGACCTTTGTTGGCAAAGTAATATCTCTGCTTTTTAATATACTGTCTAGGATTGTCATAGCTTTTCTTCCAAAGAGCAAGCATCTTTTAATTTGAAGCCTGCAGTCACCATCTGCAGTGACTTTGGAGCCTGAGAAAATACAGTCTCACTGTTTCCACTGTGTCCCCACCTATTTGCCATAAAGTGATGTGACCAGATGCCATCATCTTCATTTTTTGAATGCTGAGTTTTAAGCCAGCTTTTTCGCTCTCCTCTTTCTCTGTCATCAAGAGGCTCTTTAGTTCCTCTTTGCTTTCTGCCTTAAGGGTGGTGTCATTTGCATATCTGAGGTTATTGATGTTTCTCTGGATAATCTTGATTCCAGCTTGAGCTTTATCCAGCATTTCACATGATGTACTCTGCATATAAGTTAAATAAGCAGGGTGACAATATGCAGCCTTGATGTACTCCTTTCCCAATTTGGAACTAGTCCATTGTTCCATGTCTGGTTCTAACTGTTGCTTCTTGACCTGGATACAGATTTCTCAGGAGGCAGGTCAGGTGGGCTGGTATTCCCAACTTTTGAAGAATTTCCGCAGTTTGTTGTGATCCATACAGCCAAAGGCTTTGGCGTAGTCAAAAAAGCAGAAGTAGATGTTTTTCTGGAACTCTCTTGCTTTTTCGATGATCCAAGGGATGTTTGCAATTTGATCTCTGGCTCCTCTGTCTTTACTAAATCCATCTTGAACACCTGGAAGTTCTCAGTTCATGTACTTGTTGAAGTCTGTCTTGGAGAATTCTGAGCATTACTTTGCTAGCGTGTGAGAGGAGTGCAATTGTGCATTGGTTTGAACATTCTTTGGCATTGCCTTTCTTTGGGATTGATATGAAAACTGGACTTTTCCAGTCCTGTGGCCACTGCTGAGTTTTCCAAATTTCCTGGCTTATTGAGTGAAGCACTTTCACAAGATCATCTTTTAGGATTTGAAACAACTCAACTGGAATTCCATCATCTCCACTAGCTTTGTTCATACTGATGCTTCCTAAGACCCTCTTGACTTCACATTCCAGGATGTCTGGCTCTAGGTGAGTGATCACACCATTGTAGTTATCTGGGTCATGATGATCTTTTTTGTATAGTTCTTCTGTGTATTCTTGCCACTTCTTCTTAATATCTTCTGCTTCTGTTAGGTCCATACCATCTCTGTCTTTTTGTGCCCATCTTTGCATGAAATGTTCCCTTGGTATCTCTAATTTTCTTAAAGAGATCTCTAGTCTTTCCCATTCTAATGCTTTCCTCTATTTCTTTGCAATGATCACTGAGGAAGGCCTTCTTATTGCTTCTTGCTATTCTCTGGAACCCTGCATTCAGATGGGTATATCTTTCCTTTTCTCCTTTGCCTTTGCTTCTATAGGTGTCTACTTGCTTCTCTTCTTTTCTCGGCTATTTGGAAGGTCTCCTCAGACAGCCATTTTGCATTTCTTTTTCTTGGGGATGGTTTTGATCACTGTCACCTGTACAATGTTACAAACCTCTGTCCATCATTCTTCAGACACTCTATCAAATCTAATCCCTTGAATCTATTTGTCACTTCCACTGTATAATCATAAGGGATTTGATTTAGGTCATACCTGAGTGGTCTCATGGTTTTCCCTACTTTCTTCAATTTAAGTCTGAATTTGGCAATAAGTGGTTCATGATCTGAGCCATAGTTAACTATGTCAATAAAATATAAGAAAATACATGTCAACTGTTGAGAGATAAGCAAGATTAGATGTTTTCTTATGTGTGATCTTCCTGAAAGTAGGATCTGTGTCTTTTGCATGCATTTAACTGGATCTGAGATGAAAACGGACTACTAGAAAAGCCAACAGGTGTGGAGAACAATGACAGTGAATGGCTGTTTTTACCACTCAGGACTGCTCATGTTTCTCTTGGCACGGTGCCCTGATGCTAGTTCTCCCTCCCTCTCAACATGTAGGTTCCAGGTGAGCTACCCCAGATAGCTTGGGGATGGTGTGTGACACAGACCTAAACCAACCAGCATGGCACATTACCCGGGCCAGGCTGACTGACTCAGTGGTGGGCCCCTGAGCCAGTTAGAGACACTTCTTGGAATCCAAGCACAAAGATTTGCACTCTTTTTTGCATGGTCTTTGACGACCAGACCACAAATGGTTAATAACTGCTGCCGATCATGAGGGAGGACCCTCCTGAGGTCAAAGTCGGCTAGGACAATGTAGAGATGAGAGATAGAAAGAGAAATCCCAGTCCCAGTTGGCACTGGTTGAGTGCCTATATCCAGCTGGACCATACGTCTGCCCGTCAGCTGCTACTTTGAAACCCAGGCTTCATCAAAGAAAAAGGACCTCTTTCTCTTTTCTTCAGTCTTCCATAAATGATTTCTGTGAGCCCGCTCATTCTGCCCCTCCCCAAATGTACCTGTGTTTCAGAATGGTCTTATGTGTGTGTAGGACTGTTTACCTTCCAAAATATGAGTTCACCCAGGAAAAGGATTATAATCTTATTCTTTTCACAGATCCTACACAATTTAACTTCTGGAATATAGTAGGCACTCAAACTAATTGTAGATATCGTGTGTGTGGCACTGTGGAGAGACTTGGACAGCAAGCACAACTAGGTTCAAACTAGACACTGTCTACAGTCTAGAGCATCTTAGGGCTTCCCTGGGGCTCACAGTGAAGCATCTGCCTGCAGTGCGGGAGACTTGAGTTGGATCCTGGGTCAGGAAGAGGAGGAGTGCATGGCAACCCACTCCAGTCTTCTTGCCTGGAGAATCCATGAAGGGGAGCCTAGCAGGCTACAGTCCTAAGGGTCACAAAGAGTCAGACACAGCTGAGTGGCTAACACACATGCACAGACACAGAGCAATTTGGTACCTCAGTTTCCCCATCTGTAAAATGGGAATAATAGCTTTCACAATTTGTAGTAAAAATTAGATAATGTTTGACACGTCTCTATGATCCCTAACTTACAGAAAGTCCTCAGTAATTATTGGTTTTTTCCAACTCCATTCCCAGTAAACATTATATTAATTGATAATTCAAGCAAGTGGTAATGAGAATGTGATAGAGGACTATAGTTATAGGAAAAAAGAAGACCAAGTTTAGGAGCTAATATAAAGTAAAACAACAAAGTTCAGTCAAGGACTAAATTAAAAAAAAAACAAAAACATGTAATTGAATGTAATCTAGAAGATGTGAGGACTGAGAGACCACTGATGATTTCATCATGATGCAGGGAGAAAAAAAGCACAGACCATGTTATTGCTGATTAACAAATCCTCCTCCAAAGTTCCAACAATGTAATTGGCAGTTGCAGCAGTAAACTGTAATTTAACCGCTGTGAACATGTTTATTAGTCAGACTCTAATTCTCTGTTAGGGCCTCCATCAGCCATCCCAGTAACTAATTGCCCAAATTAAGTTGTAAGCATTGAGCTCATTGATAAACAGTTTCATGATAACACATAGCATATGGCAACAGCAAAAAAGAAATAGCTGAATATCCAAAGTGAGGTAAAGCTACCCTTAGAGATAATCTTAATATTTGGTTGGTACCAGGCCTTCTTATGGAATGTCCATTGCATCCATCTGATGAAATTTGCCAACTGGAAACATGAGGAATGTCTAAATAATAAAATGAAGTGAAGGCTGAAACATCTATTCAGTATATGGATAGGGTACAGATCAGTGAATGAAATAATTTAGCCCAATAATCTCTTTTTCCTTACTTAGAAAAGAGTTCAACTTAATTTTGACAATGCATTTCCACTGATGGAGTGGACAGTGCCAGTAAGGTCAAAGAGATTATGTGTATACTATCTGTAGTATTAAGCACATTTCTATTCAAGCAATATAAATCTCTGTAACAAATTTAGACAAGAGAATTCCCTGGCGGCCCAGTGGTTGGGCCTCTGTGGTTTAAGTGCAGTGGCCCAGGTTTAATCCCTGGTCTGGGAACTAAGATCCCACAGGCCATGTGGTGTGGCCAAAAGGAAAAAAAAAAAAAATTAGACAAGGAGTATGGCATCTAGGCTACGGGACCCTTGGTGAATAGAGGAGGGTAGCATCTAGGCTATGGGACCCTTGGTGAATAGATATATCTGGATAGTTGACTTTTTTGGAAAGTTGATTTCATAATTTATGCACCCAAACTCTTTTGATTGTGTTGAGTAGAATTCTTTCCAAAATAAACCACTAATTTTGCCTGACTCTTTAAACAAAGAATATTAATGACTCAAATTGATCATTATAAATGACAATTGTTAAAGCCTCAAATACTTGAACGCCCTTCCAACTATTATTTTCATTACTAGGAATTTACCTTTAGAGCATAATCATAAAGGTATACAAGTATTTTACTTCAAAGATACTCATATAAGATCAGTTTCAGAAATGATTATTTGATGTATACTCAAAAGCCATGGAAATAGTATAGAATATGAATAGAATATGCAACAGTTACAATATGTTTACAAAGTGAAAAATGACAGCGAATATGTCACACTATTTAAAAAGAAAAATATAAACAGTACTGTCAGAGATATTGTGCCATGATGTAATGAACTTTGGAGCTACTAATGAGTATAGAGCTATTTGCTCTAACACACATACAACAATCAGGCTCTAGTTTAGTCCTTTTCAGGTCTGGACCTGACTTCTGAAATGTTTCTGCCTTTCTTCATGGCTGTAAGACTGCCTGCTCCATCTTCTCAGCACTGACAGTTACTTGTCCCTAGCAGCCCGCCTTTGTTTTCATTCTCTTAGCATCATGAGGTTGAATGGGACATCAGTGATCACTGAGACCAATCACCTTCCAGATGTTTATGTCACCTCATTGACAACTCTGTCAAATGCCATCCAGCTGAAACCTGCACCCATCTACCTGGACAGCTGACTTCATCGTCTGGCTGCATATAGCTCCTTTCGGCCTTGTGAATTTTTTTTTTTTATCTATTAGTCCCCTTACTATATTAATCTTTTGCTTTTAATGATAGCCATTCAAATCTGAACTCCTTTCTAGTTACAGCTTTTTTTAATATTTGAAAATAACTATCAAAGTTTTCTCTCTTCCTTCATTTCTCAATGAACCATTACTTACACCCTAGGAAAAGGATCAAGGCTGTATATTGTCACCCTGCTTATTTAACTTACACGCAGAGTACATCATGAGAAATGCTGGGCTGGAAGAAGCACAAGCTGGAATCAAGATTGCTGGGAGAAATATCAACAACCTCAGATATGCAGATGACACCACCCTTATGGCAGAAAGTGAAGAGGAACTAAAAAGCCTCTTGATGAAAGTGAAAGAGGAGAGTGAAAAAGTTGGCTTAAAGCTTAACATTCAGAAAACTAAGATCATGGCATCTGGTCCCATCACCTCCTGGGAAATAGATGGGGAGACAGTGGAAACAGTGTCAGACTTTATTTTGGGGGGCTCCAAAATCACTGCAGATGGTGACTGCAGCCATGAAATTAAAAGACACTTACTCCTTGGAAGGAAAGTTATGAGCAACCTAGACAGCATATTAAAGAGCAGAGACATTACTTTGCCAACAAAGTTCCGTCTGGTCAAGGCTATGGTTTTTCCAGTGGTCATGTATGGATGTGAGAGTTGGGTTGGGAAGAAAGCTGAGTGCCGAAAAATTGATGCTTTTGAACTGTGGTATTGGAGAAGACTCTTGAGAGTCCCTTGGACTGCAAGGAGATCCAACCAGTCCATCCTAGAGGAGATCAGTCCTGGGTGTTCATTGGAAGGACTGATGCTGAAGCTGAAACTCCAGTACTTTCGCCACCTGATGCGAAGAGTTGATTCATTGGAAAAGACCCTGATGCTGGGAGGGATTGGGGGCAGGAGGAGAAGGGGACGACAGAGGATGAGATGGCTGAATAGCATCACCGACTCAATGGACATGAGTTTGAGTAAACTCTGGGAGTTGGTGATGGACAGGGAGGCCCGGTGTGCTGCGATTCATGGGGTCGCAAAGAGTCGGACGCAACTGAGAGACTGAACTGAACTGAACTGAGGGCTTCCCTGGTGGCTCAGAGGGTAAAGTGTCTGCCTGCAGTGTGGGAGACCCAGGTTCGATCTCTAGGTCAGGAAGATCCCCTGGGAAAGGAAATGGCAACCCACTCTAGTATTCTTGCCTGGGAAAACCCATGGACAGAGGAGCCTGGTGAGCTACAGTCCACAAGGTTGCAAAGAGTCAGACATGACTGAGCGACTTCTCTCTCTTTCTCTTTCTTTCTTTCTTTCCTTCCTTCCTTCCTCCCTCCCTCCCTCCCTCGCTCCCTTTCTTTCTTTCTTTCTTTCTTTCCTCTCTCTCTCTCTCTCTCTTTCTTTCTCTGGTGAGGGGCGCTGCTCTAGACACTGAGAATGTAGCAATGAATATATCCAATAAGGTCCCTGTCCTCATCCAACTCACATTCTAGCAAGGGAGATAATATCAAGAAAATGAAGGAGTGAAACAAGATAATTATAGATCACAGGAGTTATCGGGCAGAACCTAAATGGGCTTTTGCTCCAGAAAGGCACTAGAAGAGATTGAGTACCTAAGGAAGCACCATATCTGAGTAGAGACCTGAAAGGTGATGCTCCACCCACGGGAAAGCACTTGAGGCAGAAGGAAGAGAACATGAATTCACTCCTAGGTAAGGAAACTCACAAAGTGAGTGAGGCAAACAGCAGTGACTGGAGCGGGTGAGGAATGGGAGCAGCAGGGAGCGTGAGATGAGGTGGAAGAGGTACGCAGCACCAGGTCGTGTAGGGACTTGGTACGAGGCTTAGATTTCCTTCCAAATCCAAAGGCAAGTGACAGGCATGAATGTGATAAAATCTGATTTATGCTTGAAAAGATCATTCCGGCTGCCCAAACATTACAAATTCCTGCAACCATTTCTCACAGGAATGATTTGCATTACTTCTCTTGGGGCCACCCCTCTAAACATGCTCTAGTTTTTCTATATTCTTCTCCAGGAGGGAGCCCGGAGCTAAAGGTGGTGCTTTGGGTGCAATCTGATCATCTGCAGGAAAGTCACCTATCTTACCCAGGATGTTCTTCTACCACATAGCTGAAGATTAAGACGTCCACCAAGGTTGAAAATAGTCATATAAAGATGTTTGTCAAGAACAAAAGTAAATGAATGCTATTTGAGGGCTCAAAACAGTGGTTCTCAACCTTGCCTGCACAATAGAATCAACTGGGAAGCTTTGAAAAAAAGATGGTGTCTAGACAACATCCCAGGCCAGTTAAGTCAGAATCTCTGGAGGTAGGCTTTCCCAAGTGGTTTCATTTTGCACCCAAAGCTGAAAACCATGAGAGAATGGCTAGCTCGGTGAGTTCCAAATTTTATTTCGAGAAGGAGAAATGTGATAAAGGCAGGTTAGCAAATATGCTTTTGTGAGAGGGAAGCTTAATGTGCAGAGATATCATCTGAGGATCTAGTTAAAATACATATTCTGATTCCCTGGGTCTGGGGCAGAGTCCAAGAATCTGGATCTCTCAGTAATTTCCAAGTGATACCGTTGCTGCTGGTTTAAAAACCACACTATTGAATCAGCAAGGGGCCAGCCCAGAAATTCTCACAACGAGAGAATTTCAAGCACGAGAATCATTTGGAGGATTTGTTAAAACACAGGTTACTGGACCCCACTCTCAGATATTCTGACTCAGCAGATTCAGGGTGCGGTGAGACCCAAGAATTTGCATCTCTAACACCTGCCCAGGTGGTACTGGGGAACTCCCCAGGTGATAGCTTGTACAGGGACCACTCTGAGGTCCACTGAGCTACCCAAGGAGGAAGAAACACACAAATTATGTGTTTGAAGTCTCTGAAGTCTGGAGCACACACTTTATGGTTGACTTTCATGACCTGCAAAATGTTTCAGGTCCTTTTGTTCTCCCCTGAATTCCATCCAGGCACACTGTTAATGTATATTTTCCACAGAAAAATGCTAACTAAAAGGAATTTTATTTCGAGAAGGAGAAATGTGGCCATGGCAGGCTAGCAAATATGCTTTTGTGAGAGGGAAGTTACTTTGGAACACTGAAACTAATCTTGATATGTTTTATCACTAAGAGAGGCTTTCGCTAAATTTTGAATTATCTCTCTCATAAATTTTTAGCTACAGTCTGCAACCAGTTTCCCTAATTAGTAAAACCTCAAATATTCTGAATCCTTTTATTTCTGTTGTGTGTCTACCTATTCACTTCCTTGCTCGCTTTGTTTCAATGCATCTTTGTGTCTTATGAACATGCTGCATAATGTAAACTAATAAAAATACATACTACTGAAGTGTAAACAGTTGAGAAACATAAACAGAAAATAAAGTGAATTGCTCTTCCAGCACCAAGTGTTTTCAGCACATATTTTTCAGAATAACATCTTTCCTTCAGACTCCTCTGCATACCAAACATTTGACAGAGATATTATATTCCATCTGCTATATATATTTCTGATGTGACATCATTCATTTCCTTTTTCTATCATTCTGTGGCTATTTTGTTTTATTAATAAAATGTATTTAACATAATAAACTAGAAAGTCTACTTTCCCTATCAAAATATTTAATCAACATATTTTTTGTTAATGTCCAGGGACTACAAAATAATACATGATCCACTGGCTATAACAGCTGTCCCCAACATTTTTGGCACCAAGGACTGGTTTCGTGGACAACAATTTTTCCATGGACCAGGGTAGGAAGGGTGGTTTCGAGATGACTTAAGCACACTATATTCATTGTACACTTTATTTCTGTTTGTGGCAATCTCAGGATATTCCGCCTTGACTCTAAAGTTAGTTTTCACACCCCTATGAGAATCTAAGGCCACCACTGACCTGATAGAAGGTGGAGCCCAGGTGGTAATGCAAGCAATGA
This sequence comes from Dama dama, assembly GCF_033118175.1. NCBI lineage: Eukaryota > Metazoa > Chordata > Mammalia > Artiodactyla > Cervidae > Dama > Dama dama. The sequence goes on from NC_083689.1 coordinate 98,617,120, forward strand.
CGAGCAGCTGTAAATATAGCTGAAGCATCTCTAGCACTCCGGCCATTCAGCTCCCGCTGTGCAGCCTGGTTCCTAACAGGCCATGGACCAGTTGGTGGCCTGGGAGTTGGAGATCCCTGGTCTATAACATACATACAAAAAAATCTACCAAGCTTAGCACTCTTCTGTGAATCAGTGAAGAAGTCATACAGGTGTGATGCAGTCTTTTTGTAAAAGCCCAAAAACAATTATAGCACAGTTCTCCTCAATATACCATGAATTCTTACAGCTGTCCGTTATAGTGTGAACATGCAAACTGCATACTTGTCAAAGCAGACACGGGAGGGTAGATGATTGGAAAGCTTCATGTGTTGTTTCAGTTTTGACTCTTATTCTCAGAACAAAAGACAGTAATAAAAAGTACACAACAGAATTCTGTCTCCTATTCAATTTGTTTATTGATTTATGGGGATGACGGGGTGCTCTCCTGAGCTACAGAGGGGATGGTCTCTTGGTTAAGATAAACTACCAGTCATATTTATTAGATTTGTCCACAGTCAGCAACTGTGATCTTCTGCTGGTCTTGCCTTTCTTGGACTGCAGCACTTCCACCGAATTCACATCCTCTTTCACTTTGCCAAAGACCACATGTTTGCCATGTCCAGCTGAAACCGTTCACCTCAGATTGGGACTTGAATCCACTTGTCAGGACTGGATCCCAGCCAACACCCAGTTTGGGACCCAAACCTACATGGCTGGGCCTGGGACCCCGCAATCGTCCAACAGAGATCATAGACCTCATTTCAGGACCTAGTGAAGCTCAGGTTCTTGATGTCTCATCGCAGAAAGAATTTGGTGAGAGATAAAGTGGTAAGAAGTCAATCTATTCAGAGAAACACACTCCACAGACAGAGTGTGGGCTGTCCCAGAGGGTGAGTATGGTCTCCAATTTAAAATGTCAAATTACTTTACTTTTTTTTAACCCTCCTGATGAGAAACATCCTCTGAAGGATAACAGAAAGGAAAAGAAAAAAAAAAAATCCTATCAAGGTACATTTTATTGAGTTATTTTTAAGCAAATAAAAAAGAAAGATCAACTTAAGGACTTATATAATAGTAAAGCTATTCTGGCAGAAACCCAAACAGAGACTAGAAGTTTCACACCGGGAAAAAAAAGAAAAAAGGGATTTGATGGGCATCTTATTTAACATCAGTCTTGACAGTTTAAGAAATCAGTGAGTTAACATGGAAGGCCTTGCAAAGAAGTATAGAAAAACTAAACGATACACCGGGACTCAGATTCCTTGTGATAAGTGTTAGGTAGATGTCAGACAGTGGAATCAATAATAAGTAAAATTTTTATTTACCTCTTTCTCATGGAGTTTAGTTACACCCCTCAACCAGCTTTGTAATTTCTTTAACAACTCACTTACTGGATTACCCAGTACTGACTAGCTCCAGGATCCATGGGTGAAACTGCATTCCTGAAGTCACTAGGCTATCAGTATTGCAAATGTGCATAGCCTAGGTATGCTTTTTAAGTGAGTTAGCCCTTATAGGCAACCCTTGAACATTAGCATTTTGGCAGCTGGGAGGGAAAGATGACTAAAAGCACTGGTAGCCAAAACAGCTGTACCTGTCGACGTTGTTGTTGTTCAGTTGCTAAGTCGTTTCGGACTTTGCGACCCCATGGATTGAAGCACGCCAGGCTCCCCTGTCCTTCACTATCTCCTGGAGTTTGCTCAAACTCGTGTCCATTGAGTTGGCGATGCTATCTAACAATCTCATCCTCTGCCGCCCCCTTCTCCTTTTACCTTCAGTCTTTCCCAGAATCAGGGTCTTTCCCAGTGAGTCAGTTCTTTGCATCAGGTGGCCAAAGTATTGGAGTTTCAGCTTAGCATCAGTCCAATGAATAGTCAGAGTTAATTTCTTTTAGGATTGACTGGCTTGATCTCCTTGCAGTACAAAGGACCCTTGAGCGTCTTCTCCAACACCACAGTTCAAAAGCATCAGTTCTCCAGCACTCAGCCTTCTTTACGGTCCAACTGTCACATCCATACATGACTACTGGAAAGACCATAGCTTTGACTAGATGGACTTTTGTTGGCAAATTGATGTCTTTGCTTTTCAATATGCTGTTTAGGTTTGTCTTAGCTTTTCTTCCAAGGAACAAGTGTCTTTTAATTTCATGGCTGCAGTTATTGTCCACAGTGCTTTTGGAGCCCAAGAAAATAAAATCTGTCACTGCTTTGACTTTTTCCCCTTCTATTTGCCATGAAATGATGGGATCAGATCCCATGATCTCAGCTTTTCTTAATGTTGAGCTTCAAGCTAGCTTTTTCACTCTCCTCTTTCACACTCATCAAGAGGCTCTTAGTTCCTCTTCACTTTCTGCCATTAGAGTGGTATCATCTGCATATCTGAGGTTGTTGCTATTTCTCCCAGCAATGTTGATTCCAGCTTGTGATTCATCCAGTCTGGCATTTCGCATGATGTTCTATGCATACAAGTTAGATAAACAAGGTGACAATATTCAGCCTTGTTGTACTCCTTTCCTAGGAATTATTATTCAAGCCAATACGAAATGTGTGTAATTTCTTGGGGAACACATGTAAATCCATGGCTGATTCATGTCAATGTATAGCAAAAACCACTACAATACTGTGAAATAATTAACCTCCAACTAATAAAAATAAATGAAAAATAAATAAAAAATAAAAATGAAAAATAAATAAATAAATAAATGTGTGTAATTTCTCCCATGATCAGAGATGGGAGAAACTAAAATCAAATTACTGGTTAGAAAATATTGCTAAACAAACAAAGAACAAAAAAAAAAAAAAAAAATCAAATGCCATTTGACAAAAAAACAAGCCCAGAAAGTAATTATATGCAAATGTAAGATATTCCAACTGAACTGATCGGGAGAAAATGCTACTTAGAGTTGTATAGTAGTCCTTTAGAAGCCAGTATCTTCAACATTTTGATTAAAACCTTGGAGTGGAGATTTTAATACTAATAAAATTTATAAATGACTAGGAGAATATATATACGATGATATTTTTGAAAAATTAGAATTAAAATAGAATATGAACCTGAAAGTTCGTAAAATGGGTTAAAAACAAAACTAGTTCATTCGGTAAAGAAAAATGTGAAGTTGTTCACATAGAAAGCAGTGAGTAGTATAAAACAGTAATGAGCACAGAACACCAAAGAGCATTAAAAAAATGAAAAATATCAATAATGTGTCACTAACACAAAAATCCTGTAATGCATTTTATTCTTCATTAAATATAGTATTTAATACAATTGAGTGAGTTTCACTTGGAATGCTTTGTTTTAGTACCAAGTGGAATTCATTCGGGTAGTATTACATAATAAAAGAGATACAATTCTATCATTCAGAAGAGAAGAGAAGAATTACTAAAAGGTCAATAAGGAAATTCCTTCAATGCAAAAGTGATAGAAATGTTTTAGTCCAGAAACAAAAAGAAGACAAAGCAAAAATGATAGAACTCTTGTATAATATATAAATGGAAAATACTGCTAGGTGTAGTGTTTAGGAGACTTTATTATTTTTTTAATTGAGGTAGAGTTGATCTATAACATTGTTAGTGTCTGCTCTACAGCAAAGTGATTCAGTTATGTCTATGGATACATTCTTTCTTGTATTCTTTTCCATTATAGTTTAGCACAGGATGTTGAATATAGTTCCCTGTACCATACAGTAGGACCTTGTTTTTTATCCATTCTATATATGAGAGCTTGCGTCTGCTAACCCCAAACTCCCAATCCATCCCTCTTCCACCCAATTCCCACTGGCAACCACAAGTGTGTTCCCTGTGTCTGTGAGTCTGTCTGTTTTGTAGATGGGTTCATTTGTTGCATATTTTAGATTCCACATATAAGTGATGTGTTAGTCTTTCTCTTTCTGACTTACTTCACTTAGTACAGTCATCTCTAAGTCAATCCATGTTGCGGCAAATGGCATTTTATTTCATTTTTTCAATTCCTGAGTAGTATTCCATTGTATTTATGTACCGCATCTTCTGTATCCCTTCATCCTGCAGATGGAGGTTTAAATTGTTTCCATATCTTGGCTATTGTAAATAGTGTTGCTGTGAACATTGGGGCCCACGTATCTTTTTGAATTATAGTTTTGCCTGGGTATATTCCCAGGAGTGGGGTTGCTGGATCACGTGGCAACTCTATAAGAGACATATCAGACAGTGATTTTTAATTATCTCCTTCTCATAGATTTTAGCTATACTGTTCAACTAGCTCTTCAGACTCTGAAGTCTCTTATAGACATGTGTTTGAATCCTACCTCCTCAACTACCAAGCATGACTTCACCTTTTAATTTCCTTATCTGTACAATGCAGAAAATAATGGTGGCAGATTGGAGGGTGGTCATGAGAATTTAATGAGATAATAGTGTAGTTTACATTGGTTTCTGAGCTAATTTCCTACATTAATTAAGAGAATTTAGTTATGATTATGCCTTTCTAAAGCCAAAAACAAGTAACACAATACAGATCTCAACTATGGATTATTTTAAAATCAAGTAATTTTTTTCCCCAAAATAAAGGGGATAGTCTAAAACATATTCCCAAATGTGCAAATAACACTTATTTATAATATTTTTTTTCTTATTTATAATATTTCAAGACTGCCTTTTGTCTTTAGACAAAACTATACTTTGTTCTCACCCTTATTATCTTTTGTTCCTTAAATTTTAACTTCTAAGATAAGATTTCTAAACTCAACATGTTCTTTCCTGCCTAAAACCTCTCTGTACTCATCTTGACTCATTCCACATTCATATGATTTCCAATCTACTTTTTTTCAGTCTTTTTCCCAAAAGGCCTACATTTCCTATCACTTCTCTGGCTGCTTTGATCAAACTGGCTGTCCTGAATTTCATATGAAATATGAGGCACTCTAGGTGTTGGCAGGACATGTGAGAAAAACCTAGATCATTAACCTCTAACACTATAACCAGATGCATCATTTTATGTATTTTATCATATATCGTTATCAAAAAGGTCTTTGTGTATCTTTATAAAAATTTACTAAAGATAGGTATTTTTTTAAGTTACTGGTCATCTGGGTACCTACAAGGAAAAGAACATAAGATACACGTAGTTAAGTATGAATACGAAATCAGTCATAACAAGTACCCTGCAATCTTTCATGATCCATGAATCCTATCACTGAAAAGTGAAACATCTGAAGAGTCAGATGAAGGAAAATCTGGTTGCAATTTCATTAAAGTAATTTTAGTAATATGAAGGCTGTTAAAAATATTTATACAAGAGAAAAATAATTCCGAGACTTCATCTGCTTACTGAAGTGAAATAAAATTGATTATTCAAATTGCACATTTTTGCACGCAGCATGAGAATTCAGGGCTGGATACAACACACATCTTGATGTCAGGCAAGGAGGTGTTAAAGAGATTTTTCACTATGAGATCTAACAGAAATCTTAGAGCTGATAAGTCCAAAACTAAAGTTTTGCTTTTCCTCACAGAAAATATTTAACTTTACCTGCGTCCTCTGCTCCCACTCTTTTGTGCTTGAAGAACTGGCTAACCAAAAATCACCACCCTTCCCTCAAATATTTGAAGATAACTCACTTCCACTCTTCCTCAAATGACCCAGATGGGAAAGAGCCCTCCCTGTCCTTCCTCATGACTCCCATGAGATGACCTGATGACTCCATTTCGTATCTGCCTCTCTATCAAGGTACTTTCCTTTTCTTTGAGATGGCTACCGTTAATGAATTTTCTCCTTATTGCAACGAACTGAATAAAATCATCTCCTTAACTGGTGCATTTTGTCTTTCATACCCAAAACCTGTTCCAACTCAGCTCAGCTGACAGCAGTAGACCTTGACGGTGCTTCAGGCCAAAATCCTGAGAGCATTCCTTGACTCCTGTCTTTCTAACACCTCCATTTGATCTATCAAGAAATTCTCTTGATTCAGACATCAAAATATATCCAGAATCAAAACACTTCTAAACAATACCACTATTGGTCTGAGCCACTATCATCTCTTACACAGTTCATTGAAATAATCATCCCACTGGACTCTCAGCTTCCACCGTGGCCTGGTCATCATGAATTCTCAACCAAACAACATGAATGAATTCCTAAAATTTAAATCAAATCATTCCTCTGCTCAAATTTCTCCTAAGCTTCCCAAATTCAGTTAGACTCCAGACTTCTTACAAAGGCCTTAAGGATCTGGGGCCCTATAATACATCTGAACTCATAAGTCTCCCTTGCTCATTCTATTCTGAGCAAACTGGCCTCTTTTCTCTTTCTCAAAAATGCCAGGCAAGCTCAGAATCATTGCACTGGCTATTGCCTTGAACTCCCTTGCTTCAGATAGCTGCCTGGGTCACGCAATCAAATCCTCCAAGTCTTTGCTCAGATGTCACTTTCTCAGTTAAGCCCACCTTCACCACTCTTTTAAGAACCGTACCTACAAATAAACATTCCACATCTCACTATCATGTTCTATTTTTCCCAGAGCATGTTACTCCTTTTTATATACTCTACACTGTCTGCAAGTTTATGTTTATTTTCTCTCTCTCCCTCTAGCAGGGAGGACTTTTATGATTCATGCATTAATATATGTCTCAGTTCCTAACTTTTTTTTTCTTTCACTGATATATCCCTAGTGCCTAGAAAAGGGCTTTCCAGGTGGCTCAGAGGTAAAGAATCCACCTGCCAAGCAGGAGATGCGGGTTCAATCCTTGGGTCGGGCAGATCCCTTGGAGTAGAAAATGGTAACCCACTCCAGTATCCTTGCCTGGAAAATTCTATGGACAGAGGAGCCTGGTGGGCCAAAGTCCACGGGGTCACAAAGAGTCAGACATGACTGAGTGTCTAAGCATACATGCCTAGAAGAATAATGGCACATAGTAGGTAGTTCAGTAAATGTTTGTGGAAAGACAGATGGGCCAAATAGCTAACTGACTGAATGAGTGAAGTAGGGATAAAACAGCACTAACTCTTTTAAACGTAATAATGAGTACAGTAATGAAGCTGTGCACCAATAACTCAGATGACTTTCCATTGTGATTCCATCAGACTTTTTCCACAAAGTTACCTGTAGCGCCCCTTCCAGGCTCTGAATGTGGTAGGAAAACCACTAATATTACTGTGCCTCTGGCATCATGGACACCACAAAAGCTTCGCCATAGTCACACGGCCCTTACTAGGGAGAAGACACAAGCTGTGCTGTGAAATGGGCGCGATTATGTCCTTAAGATAGTCCTGTTTGTGAATTCACCAGAAATATACTGGCATCCCACTGAAGCTGTGTGCATCGGACCACGTAGTCCCACAGTCAAGCCATAGGCTACTTACTGGCCATTTAATCAAGTGAAGACTTTTTAAGTCTTGACGAGAGCTGTACAGAGTGATAGATGTGAGTGGAGAAAATCTTCAGGTCTTTACACAGTTGAGGAGAGATTCTTGCATGGGCTAGATGAGACCTACGGGTTTAATTTTACATTTCTAAAAATAGTTCTTAATGTTTTTTTCCCAATAAGCTCACTTTTTAATTCTCCTATTACTGACACTCATGTTATAGGTCGGTGACACCAAATCATGATGATCTCTGTGCACGCTAACGCCAGGCCTGTCCCTAAATAACACAGAGCAGTGAAGTCTGGCGGAAACAAAACTGGACTTTAGAATCAGAAAGACTTGGTTCAAATCCTGCGCCAACCATGTGTCACGTACCTTTGGACAGGTTTTTCAATCTTTCGATCTAAATTTTCTCATCTACAAAAGGAGAACAATAACCTGTGCGTAGAGAGAGGTTACCAGGCAGTTAGAGCTCATCCACCCCCAACCTCCGAGTCAGACACAAGCTAATTTAATAGTAATTAAATAAATGTTCCTTCTGCTTCTCACCTTCCTAAGGCTTGGGAACAACCAGGACGTCTCCCTCATTCAAATTCCAACTGGGAATTGAAGAACTCTGCCTTAGAGTGCTAGAAATTCTCCCAGGTAAGGTACTTTTTTGACATAGTTTTTTCTTCCTTGAACTCTACAAGATTGTTCATACCTTGAGACACTGCCCTCTGTCTGGAACCCTTTCCCCCCACGTTATTCCAGGCCTTTCCATGATATCTCAGAGAGCCCTTTCTGCTGATGGTGACTCCTTCTCACCCTCGTTACTAACAAAAGCCTATTCCTTAAACTCGATGGCATTACTAAAATGATTGTGCTTATTGGCTTATTTACCTGTTTGTGTTCCCACCATCAGAATGTACAACACAATGTACATTCAGAGCCCTGTCTGAATTATTTGCAGCAACATCCATAAATTTTGAAGCTTGCCGGGCTCATTGGTGGATGCTCAAAAAGTATTTGCTTAATGGAAGGATTAAGAGAAAGGAATTACATTTGTGCATGATCCTTTCTTTAACAAAGACCGAGTATCCTGGATGCTGTCTGCTTCAGGGGGGCTGGGGGTGTGTATCCCCCACCTCCCTTGCAGCAGCCCCTCCAGGGGGCAGGGGCAAGGGAAACGTCATCTATTTCACATAGACCCCTGCACCAGGCATGCATTCCTCACATTCTTAGTTGATGGACAGCCCCAGCTGGGACAGCTGAAGAGCACATCAACAACTCAGCAGCAAGGGCCTGACCTCTGAGAATCCTCTCCCACTCTTGGTTTGACATGAGCCCACTCTTGAATTCAGGCAGATTTATTTCATTCAAACTTCGGATGAACACGCACTGTTTTCATCCATCCATAAGTTCATTCACAGGCTTGAATCTAACCTTTCTTCTGGCATGGAATAACACTGCCTGAGTCTCTTTGTGTGGTTAGACCACTTGAAATGATGGCATGATGAAACATGAGGAAAAAAAAGAAAATACTGTTTTTTGCATTTGTGACTATTTGAACATTGATACCTTTGGCCCCATTATTTTTTTCAATTTTTTTTAAGTTGGATTAAAATATATCTCCTTGGAATTTTCTCTCCTATCTGTAGGTATAAACATATATCATTTGTATATTAGAGCACACTTTTTTTATTATTAACTCTTAATTGGTAATGTTGGCTATTAGAATTGAAGTTATCCAATTTCTCAAATGTCTTAGGTTTCATGGTATTTTAAGGATTTTCATATCTTCTGTTGAATCATATTTTTATAATGTTCCTACCACTGTGTATACAGGTGAGTGTGGGAAAAGAGATTATATCTCTGTAAGAAGTTATGAATTACCATGGTACGTCTAAATTGGCTTACAGAAGAGTAACTCCACAATTTTTTACCTCTCTAAAAAGGTTCTTTTACAATTTCTTGAACTTTACCTTTTACAGAGCAAATGTCATGTAAAAGAAAGTGAATATTTCGGGGATGTATATGTTGCCTCTTAAGATTTAATTACAATAAACAAGTGGGTCCAGGAAATGGCAACCCACTCCAGTATTCTTGCCTGGGAAATCCCATGGACAGAGGAGTGGCAAGCTAGAGTTCATGGGGTCACAAAGAGTCAGACATGACTTAGAGACTAAACAACAACAATAAAATAAGTGGTACCTAATTAAGCCTAAAAGCTTTTGCACAGCAAAGGAAATTTGTCAACAAAACAAAAAGAAAACCTACTGCTTGGGAGAAATATTTACCAGTGATATGACTGATAGGGGGTAATATCCAAAATATATAAGCAGCTCATACAACTCAACATTAAAAAAAAAAAAAAAAAAAACAATTAAAATAGGCAGAAGAACCGAACAGATATTTTTTGACAGAGGAAACACAGATGGACAATAAACACATGAAAAGGTGTTCAACATCACTAATCATCAGAGAAATGCAAATCAAAACCACAATGAGATATCCCTTCACACCAATCAGAAAGGCTGTCATCAAAAAGAACACAAATAATGAATATTGACAAGGGTATAGGGAAAAGAAAATCTTCATACACTGTTGGTAGGACTATAAACTGGTACAGCCACTGAGGGAGGTTTCTCAAAAAACTAAAAACAGAACTACCATCTGACCCAGTAATTCCACTGCTGAATATACGTCCAGAAACATACACACACAAACTAAAAAAAAAAAAAAATACATATGCCCCAAGTTCATAGAAGCATTATTTGCAATAGCTAAGATAAAGTCCGACTCTTTGCGACCCCATGGACTATACGGTCCATGAAATTCTCCAGGCCAGAATACTGGAGTGGGTTGCCTTTCCCTTCTCCAGGGGATCTTCCCAACCCAAGGATCGAACCCAGATCTCCCGCATTGCAGGCAGATTCTTTACCCACTGAGCCACAAGGGAAGCCCCTAAGATAAAGAAATAACTTGTGTCCCTCAATAGATGAATGGATAAAGAAGATATATATATACATACAGAAAATACTACTCAAAGCCATAAACAAGAACACAATGTTGCCATTTGCAGCAACATAGAAGACTCTTGAGAGTCCCTTGGACTGAGGTATCCAGCCAGTCCATCCTAAAGGAGATCAGTCCTGGGTGTTCATTGGAAGGATTGATGTTGAAGCTGAAACTCTAGTACTTTGGCCACCTGATGCGAAGAGCTGACTCATCTGAAAAGACCCTGATGCTGGGAAAGATTGAAGACAGGAGGAGAAGGTGACGACAGAGGATGAGATGGTTGGATGGCATCACTGACTCGATGGACATGGGTTTGGGTAAACTCTGGGAGTTGGTGATGGACAGGGAGGTCTGGCATGCTGCGGTTCATGGGGTCGCAAATAGTCAGACACGACTGAGCGACTGGACTGAACTGAACTGAACTGAAATGGGATGAACTTGGAGGGCATTATGCTATGTGAAATCAAGTCAGACAAAGAAAGATGAAATCAAGCATAGAACAAATAAGAAGCAGACTCACAGATACAGAGAACAAACGAGTGGTTACCAGTAGGGAGGAGGGAGAAGGGTAACACAGAGGTAAGGCAGTAGGAGGCACAAACTACTGGGTGTAAGACAGGCTGTATGTACAATATGAGGAATACAGCCAAGATTTTATAGTAATTGTAAGTGGAAAATAACCTTTAAAATTGTGTGAAATTTTAAAAAGAATTTAAAAGACAGATTCGGAAATCTAGAAAATGTAATGTGCATGTGTTTATAATGAGTACAAATGAAAAACACTTATAAATACAATAAAGAGAAGGTCAGTCTCTGCTGTTCCTTGTTCTACTATCTCACACTAGGCTCAATGGCTGAAAGATTCATGACAGAAGCTTTTCTAATAGCAAGTCCATAAAAAATTGTAGTATCTTTTCCTAACACTTAAAGGAGATCATTGTATGCTTTCTTATCACATATGTGTTCAAGAATATTAACTTTATTAATGCATTTATATATCTACTTTTTTGTGCACATATATAAGAATACTTCTATTTTTTTAATTAGATTGCTCTTCAAACTGTTTATTTGGGGTTTTTTTGCTCACTCCTCGAAGTATGTAGGGTGTTAGTTCCTCAACCAGGGATTGAACCCACACTCCCTGCTATGAAAGTTCAGGGCCTTAGTCACTGAACCTCTAGGGAAATCCTGTAGGAATACTTTAGAATTGCAGGGTTTCTCCAGAAAATCAGGCTTGCATTGCTGATAGAATGTAATAGTTTTCATCTTCTGAAGGATTTTTTTTTCTCTGCTCATTAGCTGTGTGTTCAGGGGTTTTATTTTAAAATTTATAATTTACCAGAATTCTTTACCTCAACCATCATGTGAACTGATGGCTCAGAACAGTTCTCTTACATCTTTGTATGGAGGGGATAAAAGCAAAGCAAATTCTCACCCTTTTACGAGTAGACGTAGGTCTTATATCCTTTATGATGTCAATCAATTTAAACATTGATCCTGCAAAGTAAAAAAGATCTTGAGAAACTTCAGTAACATTTAACTAATTAAAATATTTTTATTAATCACTTATAAAAAGTAGCATTTTCTCCCAGCATTACTATATAAGTATTCTATTCCCTACCAGTCTTATTACTGGTATTACTAATATTTAAAACAGTGTGATTTATTAGCAATAACAATAATTCTCAAACTTTATGAGTAAATAGATCTGAGCATTAACCCAAAACTAGAGAAGAATTACAACAGCACATGCAAGCAAAGGGAAACAGGACTTCTCTGGTGGTCCCATGGCTAAGAATCCACTTGCCAATGCAGGGAACATGTGTTTGATCCCTGGTCCGGGAAGATCCCACATGCCTCAGAGCAACAAAGCCCTAGGGCCACAACTACGGAGCCTGCTGGGCCTGGAGCCCATGCCCCAGGACAGAAGCAGCCACTTCAGTAAGAAGTCCACAAAGGACAAGACAAAGAGCAGCCCCCTCTCACTGCGACTGGAGGAAGCTGGTAAACTGGTGTGCGGCAACAAAGACCCAGGGCAGCCAAAAATATATGAAAAAAAAAAAAAGGAAAGGAAAACAAGAGAATCTGAAAACTGGATTCATATGGTGCTTGATCATTGAGGTTACTCTTTCAATTTACAAAAGGACAAACTTAGAAATATCAAAAGTAAACAAACTATAAACTTGACAGCTGGAGAACTGAATGTGTACATTAGCTGAACATTTTAAATGCTAAAGTTCTAGCACGTGTAAGTGGAAATTCAGAGGATGATACAAATGCACATTGAATCATTAGAAGGTTTCTTTGCAGTCAATAGAGAAATGCTAAGTCAAACACTATTTGACTATTAATTAACAGATAGCTAAATATTAACAGAAAGCTATTTTTCTGTCTTTTTTCTATCCCCATCTTTGGTTTATTCTGGCTGGTATGAGAAAAGAGATTAAAATGAAATAAGAGAAAAAAGTTATGGAGCACTAAACAAGATAAAGAATGGGGGGGGCGGTGGATGGGAAATAAACCATGTTCATTTACTAATGAAACATACAGTGTGGTATTTAATTAGAAATACAACCATTATTAGCATATATGAATGGGACAGTCATGAGGGTAGTGTGATGGACAGAAATGAAAGGAACAGAATTAGACAAGCTCAAAATGTTCCTCCATCACTATTGTTTAAACAATAACTTATATTTCCCAGAGAAAGTGTACTTAAGAATTATCTTCAATATTATAATTTTTAAGTGTGCATTGGTATGAAAGCTAAGCAGTTGTAAAATTCTTTTGTTGAAACTGAAGAAGCAAGAGATTTATAGTTTAAAAATTAATACTTCATTATGAAATTTCACCTTTTTTTGTTTTGCTTTCATAAAGGATTCACAGAAAACAGTCAAGTTTGTCCAGAGGGAGAAGTAAGGCTAAAGATTCCAAAGTGAGTAGTGAATCAAAAATTTTGGAAAGAATCATGAAAGAAAGTGAAAGTGAAGTCGCTCAGTTGTGTCTGACTCTTTATGACCCCATGGACTGTAGCCCGCCAGACTCCTCTGTCCATGGGATTTTCCAGGCAAGAGTACTGGAGTGGGTTGCCATTTCCTTCTCCAGGGGATCTTCCTGACCCAGGGATCGAACCCAGGTCTCCTGCACTGCAGGCAGACGCTTTACCCTCTGAGCCACCAGGGAAGCTATCCTGCTTTCCCATGAGGCTAAGGGAAAGTTATGTGTATTGATTTGATTAATGCATTTACATGATGACTGACAAGTTAGCACATAGGTTCCACTGACCAATATTTATGGGAAGGGGTGAAGGGAAAGGGGTCTGGCAGCTCCTGCCTACTATTTATGTGCTGTCCAAAGCCAGCTTTGGCAGGGGTTGTGGTGAAGGACTGGGGCTGCATTAGCAAACGTACTCTGGGCTGGCTCCCTGGGCTTGCTTTGAACTCTTGTTCATCATTATTTTATGTGGCAGCTTGTCTTTGTGTTGGTGGAAGGGAAAAGAAAAACACAGGAGGCTTGCCTTCAGGTTTTAAATCAAAGCTCTGCGCTACTGATTGTTGGAGTGACTTTCCAAAGTGAGGACATTAAAATTCCTTGTTTCTGTGGACCAGGAGCTGAGGGTGATTATTTTTTTTTTAATTCTCAGTAGCAAAAAGAGCATTTTTCAATATATCTTACGTTTATCATGAAACATCCCCAGTTTTGGTTTTTGTTTTTTTTTTCCAATTTGATTGGCACTTGGAGAAGATAAAGCCAAGTGGATAAATGCTTTAAAAGGGAAAAAGGAACCTACAGAGAGGGTGCCAGCGGGCGTGTCTCATCATAGGATTTCAGAACCAGAAGGAACCCGGCCACTGTCCCTAACCCCACCTTTCGCGATAGTGACCCAGTTGTCTGACTCCTCTTCAGAAAGTCCCTAAAGGACCCGGCTCCCTGGATTCCCACTCCGCCTTCTTTGCCCTGCTCTTCGCTGCCTCTAGCGACAGACCGAGCAGCCCCAGAGGCGGGGCTGCAGAAGGCGAAGAAAAGGTAGAGAGGGTCGGAGAAACTTCTAAGGAGGCAGAAGGTGAAATGCCTAGGTCAAGACGCTGGACTATTTGTCCAAACGAGGAGAAGCAGCCTGCTTGTCTCAGGCCTTGATTGCACAGAATAATCATAGCTACTGCTGAGTAACCGTGATGCTTATTTTGAACTTTGGAAGGTCAGCTAGTCCCTTCCCTCTAGCCCCCCGCTGCCATACCACCTTCTGCTCTTAACACAAGGGACTGTCTTCCCTTGAACATTGCGTGGGCTGGGCTTGTTCTTTATAACACGCTTCCTCACCTGTGTCTTAGATGTCTCTCCCCTGGTGGTGGTGGGGTGGGGGGGGGGGGTGGTTTAGTCGCTAAATCGTGTCCGACTCTTTGCGACCCCATGGGCTGTAGCCCGCCAGGCCAAGAATACTGGAGTGAGTTGCCATTTCCTTCTGCAGCGGAATCTTCCCAACCCAGGGATCGAACCCAGGCCTCCGGCATTGCAGGCTGATTCTTTAACCAACTGTGCTACCAGGGAAGCCCCTCTCTCCCCTCGTGATTCCCAAATCGTTGTCCTGGGCTTGTCCTAAGCTATAAACTCAAGCCCCTTTTAGAGGGACAGGACAGATTGCTGGATTCCTTATTTCAGCGAAACTCCAGAGGACCAATACTGCCCCCCTCCCCCAGTTTAGACATACTCGGAAGACACTCAGAGATCTTGTATGGAAAGCGAGGAAGGCATTTGGACGCCACTGGTGGGCAGCGAAAGAAAGGGGTGGGAAGGGGGGGCATCAGCGTCTGTGCGGAAAAGCGCAGAGTAGGAACCACGTGCCCACGTTCCCTACGGCCCTGCCCTGGCGACAGCTGGCACAGCCAGCGACCGGGAATAGGTTGGTGCGGGGGTGGGGGTGGGGGGCGGGGAGCAAAAGGCAATGCAGCCGGCGAGGAGGGTGGCTTCGGCCGCGTGAAAGGCTCTTTGTGCCGGCACTCGGGGTGGGGTCAACGCGGGCGAGCGGACCCGGAGGCTGGGCGTCCCGGCCCACCGCTGCGCGCCCCTCCGCCGCCGCGCTGCCCAGATCCGGTGCGCGCCGGCAGGGGGAGACGTGGAGGGGTGGGGTGGAGACCCTCTAGATCTGGTCTTTGATAACGGGAGGGAACGGAACTGAACGGGAGGGAAGAGACAGCAGCTTGGAGAAAGCAAGGACGCAGCTAAGGGCCTTTTGCCTCCCGCCCCCCTCCCCTAGGGAGCCGGAGAGATCGCGGCGGCTGCAAGGGCGCACGCCTTCCCGGGCGCTCCCTCACAGTCGGGGATCCGGGAGGGCGAGCCCCCTCTCCCCGGCGTCCCCCCAGGTTCCCGCCGCCCCCACGAGGGAAAGAGAAGCGGGCGCCGCGCTGCCTCGCTCAGCGCCCCGGCCGCGTGGCTTGCGGCTTATTTTCCCAGCTGGCAAGCGTCGTGCTGCAGACAAGGGAATGCCTGTGGTGAGTTGTTTATTTTGTTGAAGTTTGCGGTGGGCCAGAGGGCCGGGGTGGGGGGGATGGCGAGCGGCAGGCAGCGACCGGGACTGTTCTGTTTAGGTCTCCGTCCACCTGTGTGGTATAAATCTGCCCGCCTCGGGGCGGCGGGGAGCCAGGGTGAGAAAAGCCCAGCCCTGCAGAAGGCCCCTTCTTGCCACGTGCAGACCTAGAACCGCACTGGATTCCCCACTCCCGGGGTCGGCTGGATCGGCCGGATCCCGGCGAACACTGCCCCCCCACCCCCCACGCCCGACCTTGCTCAGCGCTGAGAACGGGGCTGGCGCCCCAAAGGGGTAGTCAGCGCCCACCACCCGGGGCCAGCTGGCCGTCGAAGTTCATTCCCGGGTACCCTCGCCGGTGCTATGAGGCTCGCAGAGCTGGAGGCTTTGATGCGAGGGGCGCTGGCGAAATCAGTGGGGACTTGTTGGGGCTGTTTCCCGCAGCAAGTCGGTTCAGCGATGTCGGGTCTGCCGGTGATTACAGCCTGGGGATCTGGGTTGGCCAGTTTCCCTGACCTGAAGCTGGGTGGGGTTGGGGGGGCGGGGGGGCGGAGAAGGTAAGCGGTTGGCTCCCAGGGGAGCCCAGAGGAACGACCCCCCCACCCCCCAGGGGCTGATGGCAGTCGCGGTAGCGCTGCGTTTGCCTGGAAGAAAAGCCTAAATACATTAGTGAGCTGGTAAAGCTTTTAAGGCTTTCTCGGGAATGAGTGGCTGGCTAATGAGAGGTTAATTCTGTTTGGAAGGGAAGGCTGCGCTGGTTTCCTGAGATAAATGGACAGGAAGCGCATTACCTCCGCGCGCTGGCAAGCGACTCCCAAATGCTTTTTGCACCTGCCGCTCTGAGCATTGCGAGCCGCGGCTGAGCCCGCAGGGATCGCGGGGGCCAGTCGGGTACGAGCGGGTGATGAGCCCCACGCACGCCCCGGGCCCTCTCCTTCCGGGGGCGCAGCGCTCACCCCCGGCCCTGGAACTCCTCTGTCACACCCAGGTGCTGCGTGTTCCGGAGCTCAGGGGTCCCCCGATCCCGCCAAGCCCCCTCCAGGAGCGGAAGGGTTAAGAATGATGTAAGTACCATACACAAGCCGCTAGCCGCCGGGCCGTAGGGCTCCGGGCTGCTTCTCCCGGGCTTTGCCGGGGAAGAACAGCGGGGAATCTTTCCTCGAAAATGGGTGGCACACATCGCAGCCCTGGGTCTGATTCCTGGCTCCTCTGCCCCGGGGTGGTCTGTTAGAAGAGGGTCCTGGTAGATCTCTGCAAATGGAGATTCTGGGTATTAACAGGGGTTAGACATCATGTAAAGGGTCACGAAAAGAAACCACGTCTGTTTAGAATCCATTAATGTTGCTGGCATGTGTTTTATTTCTACCCATTTGGCACCTTCATACTGTGGGATGCTTTCCTGTGTCCCCTAATTGTACTGTTCTGCTTTCCTCTTTTCTTCCTGAAAACAAAGAGGAAGGAAGAACGAATACAAGGGGCAAGACACAGGGTGGATTTGTTTGAGTTGTGCAAGCTGTCACGTCACGGTTTTCTTTTTTATTAAAATATAAAACTTTTATAAGTCATCGATTTTATGTTTGTGTTCTAGCTCCCTCTCCAGATTTTTCTTTGTAGAGTCTTAAGACTCCTTAACTTGTGGCATACTAGCTGGGGAAGTGGGTTCGCTATAATTGACCATTCACCACGCTCTTGCTTCCCAAGCTGACTCGGGATCTTGTTAACAGTCCGAATGTACCCGGCGAATGTGTCAACTAACCCTAATGTCCTGAAAATAGGAACCACCTTGCGGTTTAATTGTGAAAATTAACATTTTCCTCTAACATGCTGAACACTTATGCAGCAATAAAAAGTGAATTCTTAGGCGTATAAATCTTGGGCTTGTCAAACGTTTACAACAGAGGAGCAATAAAGCGCCTCAAAAGAAATGAAGTTTTTCCTCTAAGGAACAATAGTTCCATTTCAGGACGCTAGGACGTGCAGTGACTCGGGGGTGCCCTCTGTTGGTAAAATCTAGAGCAACCATGTACTTGAGGAACAGGATATAGGAGGGAGAAGAGGAAAGGGAGGAAAATTATAGAAAATCAGGAGTGAAAAAACTCCTGAACTCAAACTAAACTCATACTAAACTGAATTTGACCCTTAACTCTTGGTTACATGTTTTAAAGTATGGCCAATAAAGTGGGATTCTTCTTTCATAGGAGTCGAACTAAATCTTGGGTTAAGGAAAAGGAAACATCTTACTATTAGACTTTGTTAGCAAAATGCTTTGAAAGATGCTGTTTACATTGATTACTTTGAAAAAGAGGTTTACCAGGGTTTCATTGACTTGATTTCATTAGTAATATGTAGTAATTGCAAGAAAATCAATTTGGGGCTTAACAGTATTTACTTCACAGTATCAACTAAAAATCATATCACATAACTCCCCCCCCCCCAAAAGTCATTTCTCCAGGCAACTCTGAAGCTACTATTAAGCATATTATGGATACACACAAGACTTGGGTTATATATCGTGGGCAGTGAAAGGTGTGTTTACCACTTGAGTCATCACAGTATGTAATAAGTAAGTAATGAAAAGTTGCAGTAAAAATAGATAGGCATCCTTCATTACGGAGCTAGTGGTTTGTATAATTCAGAACGTGTGTAATGAGTAAGCTGGAGCGATGGAAAGTTTGCCCTCAATTATCCTGGTCCATTGATTGGCACTTTTTAACATGTGGAATACTAACATGTCCGTGGTTGATACGAAAATTCCTAAATTAGGGATTCTGAGTAATGTAGCAGGTAGAGTTGCAGACTTCGACTTGGATATAAGTGAATTTAAAACGGCAGCCCATTGCCGTTTGCGGTGCTGCTGCGCGAAGTCGCTCAGTCGTGTCGGGCTCTTTGCGACCCTACGGACTGTAGCCCCGCCAGGCTCCTCTGTGTAGGGGATTCTCCAGGCAAGAACACTGGACTGTTGGAGAAAGGCAAAGACGAGGACAGTATGAAGTGGTTCCTGGCCTTTGAGGCCATTCTTGAGATTAGATACCACTTCACACCTGCTGATAACAAATTGGAACCTATCATCGACCTCATAAAACATGCTTTCCTGTATCTCTGGAAGCCTCTTTTCCCGCCAGCAATTGGTTTCCCTCTCATTTTTGGAACCATCCCATCGCAAAAGTAGAAACGGAACTGCTATTGAATTAACTTGCTAATAGACGATGAACATTTGTGGAAAAGCCACGGAGCAACAACAGATCATGGTATAAAATTACACTGCATTAAAAACTCACTATCCTCATGAATAACAGTGTAACAGAACACGTAGACGTTCCCCCTACTCTCAGCCCCCCCTCCCCAACTGCTTTCAGGAAGGGAAAAATGTCAGAGTGACAGGAACACCAGAGCCTCTCACAGCTGCCCGCGAACCCCACCAGGAAGCTGGCGGCTACCTTCCCAGGCCATCCGATTCGTTCTGGACCGCGGGTCACATTCGCATTTCCAAAGCGACTGGCTTTACCGAAAGTCCCGAATGAGTTCAGAAGGCGTTGACTTTGCTAAAAAAAAAAAAAAAAAGACTCATTTGGAAAGACCCTGATGCTGGGAAAGATTGAAGGCGGGAGGAGACGGGCCGACAGAGGATGAGATGGTTGGATAGCATCACCGACTCGATGTACATGGGTTTGAGTAAACTCCGGGAGCTAGTGATGGACAGGGAGGCCTGGCATGCTGCGGTCCATGGAGTGGCAAAGAGTCGGTCACGACTGAGCGACTGAACTGAAGAACTTACTTAAAAAGAAAAGTCCGCAGCGGGCTCAGAAGGCGGCTCAGCAGATGCGATTGGCCTCGAAGGGACCTGCCGCCGGGCGCTAGGCATAAACGCGCCCGTTTCCTCCGAGGAGCCAGGGCCATAGGGCAGGGACAGGGTCGGGGAGCGGTGATCTAAATAAATGCGTTACGGAGAGGGACGTCGAACCCGATCACTTTCCTCCTCGGAGAGGCCAAAGGCCGGCTCCTTTGTAACGACGGAGCTGCAGTCGCCCGTCTCCACTGGGCGCGGGGCGACAGTACATTGCAGGAGAGGGTGGAGGGGAGCGCGGAGGCCGCAACCAGCAGCAGGGAGGCTGGGCCGCAACGCCGCCGACCCAACTGGCGGCAGGCTGGACGCGGAACTCGAATCACCCCGGGGAGGCTGGGAGCAGGGGGCGGGGCCCTGGAGGGGCGGGGCCGGGCCGGGGCGGGCGCTTGGGGCCCTATGAGTGACCGTCTGAGTCCAGAGAGCCCGCCTCTCGGCCAATGGGGCTAGGGGGGGCGGGGCGGGGCGGGGGCGGGGCCGACGCGGATTGGTGGGGCTTCGGGAGGGGCGGGGCGGCAGTGCGGGGCTGAGATTGATCGAGCGCGGGGGGCCCGGCGGCACAGAGCGATCGGGGCCGCCGGCGGCTGCGGGCCGCCGCTCGGGGCTCCGTCCGGTGCGTTTCCGCGCCCGCCGAGCCCACGCTGGCCCGGGGACGCCCCGCGCGCGCGCTGCCGGCCGGGCTTCGCACTCGCTCACTGTCTTTGTGTCTTTTCCTTCCCCGCCCTCCGCCCTCCCCGCCCGTCCTCCGCCGGCCCGCCGACTCCGGCCGCCACGATGCCTCCGCTCCCCGCGGCCGACGCCGCCGCCGCGCTCCGCCCGCGGCACCCGGCTCGCTTCTGCTGCTCCTGCGGCGGCGGCGGCGGCGGCCCGCGTCCGACGCGGGGCTGAAGGAGGAAGAAGAGGAAGCGGGGCGCGCCCTCCGGCCCATGCCGCCGCCCCGGCCCGGGACCCGCCACGGCGCCCTCGCCGCCGCCCTCGCCGGAGCCCACGAGAGCTGCATGGACGGGCATGGGCTTGAGAGCAGCATCGCCCTCCTGCGCCGCCGCCGCCCCAGCCTCCGCAGCCGCTGCAGCCGGGGCTGAGCCGCACCGCCGCCCCCGCCGCCGCCCGGGGCTCGGCCCGTCGCCCCTGGCGCTGCTGCTGCTGTTGCTGCTCAGCCTCGGGCTGCTTCACGCAGGTACAGGGGGCACGCGCGCGCGGGGCGGGTGGGAGCCGCCTCTAGGGTGGGGGGGTGGCTGGGTTCCCCGATCCCCCCACCCCCGGGGGGCAGAAGGCGCTGGCCGGGGCGGGAAAGGCCTCCGCAGCTCCTGACCCGCACCGTGGCCGGGCTGGCGGCGCGGCGCAGGAACACACCCGCCGACAGAGCGGCGCGCCCGGGGCACACGGGAGCGGCCTCTCGCCCTGCCTCCCGCCCGCCGTCCCCGCCGTCCCCGCCTTCTGCTCGGACCGTGGATGGACCTCTCCTCCCGCAGCCACTTATCAAAGATGTAGCGCGCGGGCGGGGGGCTGCGCTCCCGAGACAAACGTTTCGGATGCCTTATTGCTCTCTGCAAGGGTGTTTTACTGAAAGTCAGGCTGGGATCAGGTTTCCGCCGCCGCCGCCGCCTTCGCCTCCTAGGCTGGGGAGACGAGGAGCCTGGTTGCTGCTGCTGCCCTGGAGTAGGGGGTGGCGTCGAGGCGAAGAAATGGCACCCGATGGGAAGATAATTCTACCCGTTTGAAAACCTGGGGGTTCATCTCGAAGTCACTTAAGGACTTCTTTAAACTGGGATCGCTTTCATATTTGCGAAAGCCTCTTTTAATTTCAGCTTTCACCCTCTCTTTGGAAAAACTTCGTGCTTTGTGGCTAGCCGCGTGTTTTGAGGAGTTCCCAGGAGAGTGACCGATCTCTTGCCTTTGGGAACTTCCTTGGTGGAAGCAGCAGTGAGGAATCTGTTCTTAGCGAAGTAAAACCTTTTCGTCTTAGCGACGATGAGCCTTCCAGCGTGTATTGCCTGTTTTTCTTTTTAAGGTCTTTTAATTAACACAAAGATATATGTCAGTTATAGCTCAAGAAATCTGGGGGGAAAACGTCTAGAACGCCCTTTACAAATAAGTACCATCCCTAGGAGCATATCTAGACAAAAAGTTTTTTCAATGCCAAATTGAAAAAGACAATTTATCTTTTAGTTTGAGAGCACCTAGAGCATTAGATAGGTTATCCTTTGAGATCTTTTTGTCCTGTATTTGTGGGGCAGCAATCACAACGCTCTGATCTGGAGAATACTGAACTGTAATGCCACCCAACTGTGCCAGAGTTAATTTTTATTTATTTATTAAGTCATACCAGCGGTGTTAAAAATCCGGGAGGTCTTTTAAGTAATGGGGAAAAAATGTGACATTTGAGCAGACGACTAAATTTAGTTTTGCGTAACTTTGCATTGTGATGTAACAGCTGCATTTTAACACTGTCACTTGTGGAAACAGACTGAAGTCTTAATAGAGAGTGTAAATAGCAAGTTTTACAATGATGAGGGTTTTTTAATTCATGATTTTAGAACCTTAGTAAAGTCAGTCTGCTCACGGTTGCATGGAAAACTTTATGACGTGTCAAAAAATATATTCAGGAGTGTTTTGTGTGAAAAAAAAATAAAAACAAAAAAAAAGTGCCCATAATGTCAAAGTGTAGATTTCTTGAAATGGAAATTGAGCTGGTGGGCAGGACTGTGACCCTCTTGACTGCTTGGATATTGCTTCCTTTAGTTGCCACAGGATCCTGTAACAGGATTGGAATGTGGTCCTTGAAGCTTTCTTCTATGGCCTCTGAAAGGCCTAAGAAGTTGGTTTAAAGGTTTAGAAAATTAAGGTGCCTTAGTTCAAGAACTTGGAATGTGAAACTCCTCTCTGTATCCTAATGTGCTCACACTGAAGTCTCCATTAGATTCTACCCAGAGTTGCTGTGGTGAGTGATATCTGTGGATAGCTTGTTGGAATGAAGCAATTAATCTGGTTTTAGGAAAGAGGGCTCCTTTTGAGAGATTTCTTTGAAGAATGGTGCTATTGAAATGCAGGGGTTGTGTCTCCTCAGAGCAACCAGCCTCACCTCATGCTCTTTACAGATGGGCCCCCATATGTTTTATGCCTGGATCCTTATAATTTGCCTCCACACCCCAGATGGCTCTCCGTTTCACTTAATTCATTTCAGCATATCTCATTTCTTTTATTATAATCTGATGATTGGGCTGCAGATTCACCCATGCAGGCCTGACATTGCAGAAACCACCTTGAATGGTGAGGTCTTCGTGTCTGGATCATTCATGAGAGCTCTAGACTAACAAATCCTTTAGTAAACTTCATTTACTGGGATGAAAATACGATCACATCATAGATGGTATGATTTGAAAAAAATAGATCTGTAGCTGCAGATTTTGAATTCTGCCCTTGGGAAATGAAAAGAATACTTTTAGTCTTTCTTTTTTTTTTTTTTCCTGAAGCAAACCTCTGCACTTCCTGAATGGAGATCCAGTATGGGAGTTCCTTGCTTACTCATACACTTCATGGTTTTCTTGGCTGCATCCTTGAAATTGTTTCTGCTCTGCATTGTCTTGGCATTTTGACAGGAGGCTTACTTTACCGCCTCTTACAGGCAAAGTGTGCATTGTCATTATAAATTCATGAAGCCTGGGTATTTCTGGGTGTATGCTGCAAATTAGTCATTATATACAGGAGCCTGTGATGGGGCTGAAACTGCTGACCCACATGCACTTTCTCTCTGGTTAGCCCTCCTCCATCCCACCATCTCTATTTAAAAAGTCTGTTAGAAACCTCATCCAAAACATAGGAATCCAAGGAACTGTGTTTTGTCTGAGATTTCTCAAAGGAATCAGCCCCTACCTGCTATGAAAAAGGGCATGGGGAAGGGAGGAAGGGAACAAAAAAGGATCTGGGAGTCTAGATTCTGCTTTTCCTTTCTAAACAGTTGCATCTGCTGGTCTTACTTTTGATATTTTTATGACTATTTGAAATAATTATAAGTAAGTGTACGCTCGGCTAGATTTTATAGACCATAAAAAGAACAGAATAGGCACTGCAAGTTTAGCGGAAAGTTCTTGTGCTGTCATTTATACATTGTGCAAAAGCTCTTTGTTACTGAATGAGCCTTGGCTCATATATTTATTGTCTTGCTTACTGCTTGCTGTGAATCTGATTTTAAAAGAAAAAGAGAAAAGATGTTGCTGTTCCTGACGTCTTTTTTTTTTTTTCCTAAAGCTATAAAGTACTGTCTTGAGAATCAGAAATTTTGTTGGGGGAATGAAAACGAGATTTGAGGAAAGGCACCATGTTCTGGGCTTCATGCTGGCAGTTTACAGTCCAGCCAGGACAAGGCCTTTGGTGTCCCTTTGTCTTGATTTTCCCATCTGTAAAATGGCTTTAATGCCACTTTGGGGGTTGTTGGCTGGTCTTATTTTTTGTTTCCACTTTTGCCTTTTTGAGTAAAAATAGTTGAAAGATGATTTGATCTACTTTGTAGAGAGGAATTCTATAAATACTAGAGCTGCTTTTGTCAACTTTGGAATGAGAAAACAAAAAAGAGGCCACACGCATAAAGATGTATCTGTGATTTTTATTTAGTGCCTTTAAGTAATAGCTGTAAATTCACAGCTCCAAAATAGTAAAATATTTTAATCTTCTCTTTTACTTGTGTTAAGTCAGATAGCCAGTCTTGACTACATTTTCCCTTTTTGGTTTTGGAAACTTAGGAATGGCTGGGGAAGTGCCTTATGAGCTTGTCATCTTCTACTCCTTGTTTTCCCAGCTGATGCCTAGAACAAAGATTATAGGCTATTTCACTCTTTGAAAGGCAGTTTACTACTGAAAAGACTAAAATATCTTTCTACGATGATTATTAGTGTAAGTTTTAAGTCTTTATCAGATAATGTCCTAAATCTTGATATCATCCTGAAGTTTTGTTATGCCTAAATCTTGAATAATTACATATTTAATAATACTTTACTGACTGATGGACCCCCTCAGATATTTTCATGCCTAGAAAAGATCACAGAATTTACTTTAAAACAACCTATTTAATACTCAGATGAGGAACCTAAGACTTGAGATTGAGGCTCCTCCATAGTTGAGATACCTATAAAGAATGTGCAGGTAGCACAAATACATGTTACAGTTCATTTCTATCAAATTTGAGGTGGACAATAAAGAACATTGTTTTTCTTTTCTGTGATTCTGGTGTTCTCATTTTAAGGAATACAACATTAAACTGATGAGTACACACACTGACCTAGTATTGGCAGTTCACTGTGGGTCTTGTGTTTTGAGAGATTTTGCAAACTTTTGTACAAGAAGTTAGGGGTAAACCATAATTTGAAAACTTACTGCTTAAATAGAAGGGCAGTAATCGTATGATTTTTCATTCCTTTATGTTAGCTTTGCTTAAATCATTAAGTTTATGTGAATCGTTGATTTAAGGGGGAAAAGTAGTTTTATATGTACTCAAAGAATTCTGTCTCTGGTTCTGTCTCTAGAAAAAAACCTAGTTGGTGGGATCAGCTGTCAGCGTTGTGTACATTTTGAGTTAGTATACTTTTACTGTGAACTGTTGAGGAGCTAGAATCCTGGGGTGATTCATGTTATGGGATAGTGAATACCTAGCTTGGTCAAATCAGTCACTTAACTTTTTTAAAGGATCATTTACACTTTGTAGAAACCAGGGGATTATGTGTGTTAGTTTATACGCAATTTGTTGGTAAACATTTCTCCAGAAAGACAGAATAACTTGGTACCTGGATTTTTTCCTGATATTCTTTCCCTGTAGCCAGAGTAGGATCAGGTAAGGGTGTTTTAACTATTCACGCTATAATTTAAGTTTCCCCTCCCTGAAGTGTGCAGGCTTTACTTATGGTTTGTGTACAGACAGTGCTTTTCAAAGCAAATTACTTACGCAATTTTCAAAATCAAAACAAAGTTTCCATCTTTGACTTGGCCTTAGAGCAAAGGGATCTTTCTCAAAATCTATAAACAAGAGCAAAGTTGATAAAATATTTCCTTTATCGTTCCCTTGTAGTTTAGCGTAAGAACACCTGGCTAAACTCCTGTTCACTCGCCAGGGCCCCTGCTTTAGTTGCTAAGTTAACCATCTGCATGCAGTGGTTCTCCCAGTGGCTTCCTTTGTGAGAAGCCAAGAAGCCACAATGCAACCCTATTTCTGAAGGCCTTCTTAAAATAGGAGTATAGGAAATAGAACCAACAGTTCCCAGAGGAGAATGTCGTTTTCTCATGCAGCTCAGAAAGTCGTGAAGCCTTTTAAAAACAGTCGGTCTTACCCTTCTTTCTCCTAGGTGACTGCCAGCAGCCGGCCCAGTGTCGAATCCAGAAATGCACCACGGACTTTGTGTCCCTGACTTCGCACCTGAACTCCGCCGTCGATGGCTTTGACTCTGAGTTCTGCAAGGCTCTGCGGGCCTATGCTGGCTGCACCCAGCGGACTTCCAAAGCCTGCCGTGGTAACCTAGTCTACCATTCTGCTGTGTTGGGTATCAGCGACCTCATGAGCCAGAGGAACTGTTCCAAGGATGGACCCACGTCGTCTACCAACCCGGAAGTGACCCATGACCCTTGTAACTATCACAGCCACGCGGGAGCCAGGGAACACAGGGGCGGGGACCAGAGCCCTCCCAATTACCTTTTCTGTGGCTTGTTCGGAGACCCTCACCTTAGAACTTTCAAGGATCACTTCCAGACATGCAAAGTGGAAGGGGCTTGGCCACTCATAGACAATAATTATCTTTCGGTTCAAGTGACGAATGTGCCCGTGGTCCCCGGATCCAGTGCTACTGCGACAAATAAGGCAAGTGTACTTTTTTTTCTTCTTCTTCTTTTCTTCTGTAATTTTCAGATGTTTGATTCTTCAGACGACTGTTGAAGCATGATTCAACAGACCTTGTTTACAAGGAACTTCTGTTGGTCAGCTCGGCACACAAGGTGGATGAAGGATTAAATGAAAATTACTTGGTAAAAAAAAAAAATTTCTCACTGGAATTCTTGTGGGTCTAAGTTTTAATAGGCAATGATATGAAAAATAAAAAGGAAACAGTGAAGTTGGGTTCTCTAGGGAAAAGGCAGGCCAATTTAATGAAAAAAAAAAAAAAAAAGTTATTTTTTTCCAGTGATGTCATTTTTGAGTGCAGATGTGTGTGGCTCTTGAAGAAATCCACGTTCAGATTTGTCAGACAACTGCAGTGGGTGTTCTGAATAAAGAACGCTGTGAAGTCTAAGAGAGCAACTCATCAGGAAATCTTATTGGAAACTTGGAAGCTGTAGTAAAAACGTGGTGACCAGGGAAGTTTAGAAGTAGATTTTGCAGAGCAGTAATACCTAATTCCGTGTAACCTCAGGATAAAATTTAAGTCAACCAGAGGGGAAAACTGTCAAAATTAAGCTTACTGTGTCTAGCTGCCGTTGCCTGTGGTTGGTGTTTATTTGTTTGTTCGTTTTAAAGAAACTGATACAGAAGAGAGATCCTCGAAGCCAACGTTAGGGCCCCAGAGCCTTAGTGCAAACAGGTGGCGAGGAGCTGTGACTGGGTTTCCAGTTGTCAGGCCAAGCTGATTCAGGCGTTAGTAAACAAAGAGGTCCAGAAGGGTTTTCCAGAAACATGGTGTTCCAGGGGCTTCCCCGGTGGCTCAGTGGTGAAGAAGCATCCGCCTGCCAGTGTGGGGGACACGGGTTCAATCCCTGGTCCAGGAAGATCCCACATGCCTCCAGACTGCTGAGCCCACGCACCACAGCTCCTGAGTCAGAGCTCTCGAGCCTGTGTCCCGCAACACAAGAAGCCACCGCAATGAGAAGCCTGCACCCCACACTGGAGAGTAGCCCCCCCAACCCCAGGCAGCTGGAGAAGGCCTGCAGGTAGCAAGGCAGACCCATAAACAAACAAATTTTTAAAAGTCTTTCTACTTTTTTAAAAAGTGTAACAACAAGAACCAGCTCCTTCGCTGTCTCCTCCAACTATAAAATCACACATACAGGTTTCCTTATCTTGTGTGATTTCATTTGTTTATTGTACCTCTTCATCAGTTGGTTTAGACTAAAATGTAATTGACAGCTAGCACACTTTTATATGATACTTAACGACTGTTCTCTTGATTCCAGGACATCCGGCCTTACCTCCAAACATATGTAGCATAGTTTTTAAGTGAATTTAAATTATTTTACTTAGCATTTTTGTGGAGGGAATTTTAGCGCGTTTCCAGAGAATGTATGGAGACACCCCATACATTCACAATCTAAGTGTCACAAATCTAAGATTAGAAGTCATCGCCCTGAACAAAGGAGACTATACATTGGTCTAGACATCTTAGGGGAACTTAAAACTATTTACACTTCAATTCCCAATGAAACCCAAGCTTGCCTTTCCAAATCTTATATCTCAAATAAACTTTTCTTCCTATGGTTTTTTTAAGTACACAGATAATTTTTCCTGTCTGTATACTACACTATGTATTTGCTATATGTTATGAAGTTAATAGTTGTAAAGTCATAAGACAAGCAGTGAGCAACATTTCATCATTGCAGACTCAAAGGGAATAAAACCTGGGAATAGTTTTTGAAAAGACATGACACTGAAAATTCAAGAAGGCAATTCCATTGAAAATGCACAAAATCATCAATTGTGCAGATAATTGAGGTCTTGGAAGGATAGCCTTCACATGATACTTTTGAGATTAATAAGTGCTATGTGCATGGGAAAATACAGTTGACCCTTGGACAACATGGGTTTGAACCCAGCCAGTCCACATATGTGGATTTTTTTCAGTAGTAAATACTACAGTACTATTGGGTACAGAACCCTGGATATAGAAGGCTAGCTGTAACGTTCTGTGTGGATTTTCAACTGCACAGGCCTCATTGCCCCTAACTCCCCTGTTGCTCAGGGGTCAGCTGTATTGTTTCTTTTCACAAGCCCAGAGGTTTATTTTCCAGGCCTTCTATCCAGTCACATGTCACTCTGATTTGGTGTTCGGCCTTTCAAAATTCTGTACTTTTTACTGGTCATGTTGAAAATATCTGGGGATAGCTGGTTGCCTTATGAGTATTCATAGTATATGAATGCAACAGTTGACACTGAAGTACTTTAGATCATTCTATTTTAGTTGTGGTTGAACCTCTCATAGCTTTTAGTAAATACATAAGTGCAATTTGCTTTCTCCCTCACTTTGGTGAGGATCAAAGGTTTATCCTTTCCAGAAAAGAGAGAGGAAAAAGTTATCTATCTTTTAACATAAATTCAAGCAGACAAGGAGAATGTTTGGTCTTTAATTGCCCTATGGGGAAGTATTCCCCACATCTGGTGGCCATGCTATTCAGCAACAAATTACTCCATGGCTTCGTGACCTCCAGTGCTTGTTTCTTGTTTTTTTCTTGTCTCTTTTTGTAACTCTCTCCAACACCCCCCAAAAGCATGTGAAGGTTACTGTTTGAGGGCCTCTCTCCATGTTCATATGACCTTTGCTGGTGAAACCAAACAAAGACCTAAAATCGTGCACTGCAATTCCTTTTGCTGTACCCAGGACCAAAATAAAACTTTTAAAAAATTTCTAAGCAATGAAAACAATCCACTCCAGTATTCACGCCTGGAGAATCCTGGTGGGTTACTGTCCCTGGGGTCCCATAGAGTCAGACACGACTGAGTGGCTAACACACACACACACAAGCCATGAAAAAAATGTGATGCTAAAACTGTCGTATCTAAGCAACCATTCATCCCACCACCCTCAGCACTAAAGTAAAGCACTGGACTCAGGTATTCTGCTCAGGCAACTCAGTCCTGGGGCCGTGGGCTTCTTGAGCAGGCCATCATCTTCAAGCCTGTCTGTGTGAGTTCTGCCTGCCCCCTGAACACCCAGGTTTCCTTCATCACGGAAAGACAAAGCTTAGAGGAGAAAGAAATCTAAACAACAGAGGGAAGGAAAACGAACTCATCTCTGCTCAGTTCAGTCACTCAGTTGTGTCCGACTCGTTGTGACCCTGTGGACTGCAGCATGCCAGGCCTCCCTGTCCATCATCAACTCCCGGAGTTTACTCAAACTCATGTCCATTGAGTCGGTGATGCCATCCAGCCATCTCATTCTCTGTTGTCCCTTCTCCTCCTGCTGGCTAAGCCTTCCTTGGCCAGGCTTGCAGTGCTTGACAGTGTGGCCTCATCCCCCTGGTCCACGTCCTCTCCCCGTTCCTGTGTGCACAGGTATGCCTTCTCAGGGCTGAGGCTCCGGGCCATGCCCAGCACCAGCCTGTCCGGTTCCCTGCCTTCCCCGGAGTCTGTGGGCTCGGCCACCTGGCTAGCTCGATGTGTTCCTATAGGGGACACTGGGGCTGTTTCTCCCCCCTCCCCACCCCGGGGGCGGCCAGGGCTCCTTGGCACACCTGCACACACCTCTGCTGAGATCCGTGTCCCCTCTGGGCCGCCTTCCCCACCTTTGGCTGCGAGAGGCGGGTGGCTTCAGGCCTGCAGATGCTCTGCAGAAGATAGGAGAGGGGACGGGCTGAGAACGGGCAGGGTTGGCTCTGTGGGAAGGAACACTGCTTGTGTTTGGGGCTCCAGGGGATACAGAGCTGTTTTCTCTCCTGGGCCTCAGAAAAATAACCAGATCATCTGTAGAGGATGCTGGGCAGTGTCCGTTCTCTTCCACGTTCTCTTTGCCTGCCCCTCAGTCTCAACTTCATGTTATGTATCTATGTATCCCTGTTTATGTGGATCTAAGAAGGAATCGTAGATGCCCATGATTGCAGAAGGCACTTTTGGTGTGAGTTGTTTCATAAAAAGAATTGTGCACTTCACAAATGGAGTTCTAGTAGCATGTATGAAAATCTCCAATCTTTCAGGTACATTTAAAATGATTTCCTTTTCCCAAAAATTTCAAGGATGCATTTATTACAAATCTAAACAATGGTCTTCTCTCGTAGCTCAGTTGGTAAAGAATCTGCCTGCAGTGCAGGAGACCAGGCTTCGATCCCTGGGTCAGGAAGATCCCCTGGAGAAGGAAATGGCAACCCACTCCAGTACTGTTGCCCGGAAAATCCCATGGACAGAGGAGCCTGACGGGCTACAGTCCGTGGGGTCGCAAGAGTCGGACAGGACTGAGCAACTAAACCAACAAACAGTGGCAAGACTTCTAACAAGTATTTTGTACAAATAATTTGTGTACTTTTGCTTTGTTTTTCAAACCTTTTGTTTCAATGTAATCATGTCCTTTCTCAACATTCTAGCTTGCTTATCCTATTCTTCAAAGTCAGGGAAACAAAATTACAAGTAGGAAGGGAGATTGAGATGACAGCCCATCCTTCATAGGTCTTCAGATCTTTCTGTACTTCATCCTTTAGTGAGAGAAGGTGGTTTACCTTCAGGCAGTTCGGTTTGGGGAGGAGGCGTGTTCCTTCTGCTTGACCAGGCCAGGTGAGCGGACACTCAGGTGCTTCGTATGTCCTTGCAGCTGCCATGAGCCCCCAGCTGCAGTAACCCACGGGCAGCAGGGCTCTGTGCTATCCAGAGCACGAGAAGAGAGCCTGTCTTTCAAAGTCCATAAATATCTGTACTTCTGGAGTTCTGGCTACTTGCTGGGACATTTTCCTGGAAATCGCCGCTGGCTGATGATACTGGAGATACAGGAAGGCTTGAGTTCCTGGGCTCCATTCTTGCTTGCTGCCCACAGTGTTTCCTGGTGATAAAATGCCCTTCCCTTGTAGGGTCCTAGAGCACGAGTTGGGTCCTCTCCTGCTTTTGATGCCCCTAAGCATGCCCTGTTGTTCAGCAGGAGGGTGTGGGCACATAAACCAATGTTCTGGGTCATTCTCTGTTGGTTATAAAGTCAGAGCCAGACCTGCCTCTGTTGCAGAGCCTCCCAGCGATCGGTGTTTTTAGGCATATCTCTGGATCAGGCTTTGGGAATCTGTCCTCTTTTGACCCTAAGCCTAGTGGATTTTTTTTGTAGCTAAGTTTTTGTAACCAGTTATGTTTTTAGTATCTTTATGGAGACTCTGTGAGCTGCACAGTGGTGATCATTCTTTTTTTTTGTCCACTAAGGAAGATGCCTCATCCTCTTGTGTACAGAATTAGGTTTTGAATACATGGACACTGTCCTTGCATGCAACACTGTTATAGAGGCAGTACACTGTTTTTGAGAATATAGATTCCTTCTGGGAGCGCACAAGTTGCCTTGCAGATTCATTGTAACTAACCCTTAAAATCTGATTTGTTTATGTCTTTGATTATGTATTATCTGATTTGTTATGATTATCTGTTAATACAGATAACTCTTGCCATCTTTAAGTTTTGCATCTCATCCTGGCCCTCCTTGTTTTGCAGAAATGTTTAAAAAAAAAAAGTTGCAAGATATATTAAGGTATACTGTTGAGATATATTGCGGAACAGATGGGAAAGAAGTTTGCAGTTGTATAGCTCCCTGTGCAGTATACTGTGCTCATTTCTCTGATAAAATGTACTATTTAGTGTTGCATTGGAAACCCCAAGCATTGAAGGGCCTATCGTGTCTGGGAGGTGCCAAGGTAAATGTAGTCTCGGCCTTAGTCTAAGCTCATAACTAAACTTTGCTGCCTTCATGTCATGGAGAATTTTGGGGTTTGTGGCGGGGGGCGGGGGGGCTGTTTTTAGGGTTTCTTTTCAGAACATTGGGGGCCCACCTTATAGGCTGGTTCCAAGTGCTGCAAGTTGCCTCGGGGGGTCAGGGCCAGGAGGTTGGACCGGAGAGATGGGCCGCTGTACCTCGGCCATAACGCTGCCCACTGGCCACCATCTCAGGTCAGTGTTCTTACTCCTAGGACTTGGTGCCGTCTCCCTTTTCACCTCCTGCCGTCAAGGTGTACCCTCACCTACACCCAGATTTCCTCACTCCTCTGAGTTACCCTAGCAGGGTCTGGAACCCTGGTTGCTGTTATTGAAAGGTAGTTGATCTTTAATACCCAAAAGCTTGCTAGGGTAGTTGACCATCAGAATCACCAGTTCTTAGTTAAGTTGATTTTTCAGGGTTCTGTCTCATCTTTAAGACTTATGTCTTGGATAATCCTTATCCTCCCTGAATTTCTTTATTGTAGAGACAATATTAAAAGAATAGTTTCTAGAAGAACAGAAATCAGCTGTAGTTGTTCCAGGTGGTAGTATTCCTGTTGGGCCTTGCTGTTTCCTGCATAGCCCTGGTTTGTACTGGATTTTAAGGTCTTAGCCCAGAAACTATTCAACTTCGCTTCATAGAGTTTCAGCAGACTGCCTGCAGGTGAAAGTGGATTTGGGCAGAGGAAGCAGAAGAAAAGGGGGAGACATTCTTAGCTCCATGATGTATCTGTAATGTGAAAGATCATTTTGTGGGATGAAAACAGGCCTACCTTGGTTATTCTTGAGGCCATACTTTTCCAAACAAGATCTGCCTTCATTTTGTCCGTACAAGTCACATGTACTCTGCATAACTAGGCTTCTATCTTTTTTCTGTTCCCTGGAAGGAAGAAACATATAAGATGTCAGTGAAAACTGCCTAAAAATGTATGAAATTTGTCTCTGTGTACCTTGTCAGTTTTCTACTTCGAATCCCTGTCTGTGCCAGCATCTCCTTCCCAGATGTGGTTTGGAAGGATGGAAAGGACCCTCAGGATGCCCCGGGTGTAAGTGGCAGTAGCCCAGCGCCTGCCTGAGCCAGCCAGAATTCCCTGCGAGTGCTCTGGGCCTCTGCTGCTCTAAAACAAACCCACCCTCCTCCATAGTTTGAACCAGAGGCACCCAGCCAAGTCTGATACACAGCTGAGAGTTAGAACTTGTTTTTCTGTCACATTTCCAAATGTCTCTCTCTGCCCTGTTAAATTTTCTTTGAGTCAACATTTTGAGAGGAAGGGGCAAGCAGGAAACATTGGATGGTTGGTAACTTTTTTCTTTTTTTTTTTTTTTTTTGCTGTTGGCTTCAATTAATGCTAACCAAACAGTTTCTGCCCCTGCGGAATGTGGCATGTAAAAAGTCATACCTACAGTGGCGAACAATGGAAGCTGCTACCTTACCCGTTTCGTCTTTATTTGTTTTGACTGCACGTAGAACTTGCTCTTCCACTGGTTTGGATGTGGTGTTCTCCTGGGTGGGGTAACTTCAGGACTTCTTAAGCTGCTCAGCTTGTCCTGAGTATAACAAGAACGGCAGCCTACATCGAAGATGCAGAATTTCACGGGGGAGCCTTGCAGTGAAAGCCCGTTGCTGTTGGGTCTAGAAAGAACTTCAGATGAAATTGGGTCTGTGGAGAGAGGAACTCATGAGCTGGTTATTTTAAGAGCCGGAGCCCAGAGAACCTTAGCTCCTGTTGGTGAGGTTGTCTCACTGCTGGAACTGACTTATTCACACTGCGGATAGGATTAATGTGCCAGCATTTAAAGGCTAACTTCTCATCTGCTCTGCGTGGGCCCCTGAAAAGGGTGTCAGTGTTTGCTCTTTCCTTTTAGAGGTGTGAGTACACACACAAGCACACATGTGTGTTTATGTGGGGTCCATGCCTTCCCCACTCCCTGCCTCAGGAAAATGAAGACAGAAGGATATTGTTTTGGAACTTTCCAGTTAACTGGCTTCTTGGAATATATGGTCACCACCTCTAACCACCTTGTTCCTGAGTGGGCTTTGCCTTCTTTTTTTTTTTTTAAATAGCCCTGGGAACCTGAAACTGAACTTGGAAGTAACAGAATGTGAGTGCATTGTGAGACCTCTAAGCCCTTTTGCTTTTGAAATCACCTCCCCAAACTGAAATACGATCAAAGGGGCTGTGATTTCCTGATAATCCCCGTCAGTTTGGGAAACAGCTGTGCTGAACCTTGGCCCAGAGTGTTCACCCAAGGTGCTGTGAAAGCCTGGGGATCTGTGTGCCCGCACCCTCCACCCCCTTAGGAGGGGGATCCCAGAAAGCCAGACCTGCCAGGACAGATTCCTGCCCCTGAGTGACTGTAGTATTTTTAGCCTCTGGTCCGAAGCACAGCGGCTTTCCTGGTGGCTCAGAGGGTAAAGCGTCTGCCTGCAATATGGGAGACCTGGGTTCGATCCCTGGGTTGGGAAGATCCTCTGGAGAAGGAAATGGCAACCCACTCCAGTATTCTTGCCTGGAAAATCCCATGGCTGGAGAAGCCTGGTAGGCTACAGTCCATGGGGTCACAAAGAGTCGGAGACGACTGAGCAACTTCACTTTCACTTTTCCAAAGCATAGCGGCAGCCTGGGCCTGGAAAACTGTCCCCACGCGCCTGACTTCCCATCTAGAAGTCTAGCAAGGCCTCCTCACAGTGCAGAGACCAGGCACAAGCAAGAAGGTCCCTCTGGAGTTCTCCAGGTGCCGGGTTGGCCAAGGCACCCCAGGCCTCCCCTCCTCCCTGTAAACTCAGCACCTCGTGCCTCTGGTCTGCACAAGGAAGCTGGCCCATTTCCCTGCCTCTGAGCCTATTTGTGTCTCCAGTCTTCCTTGTTTTAAGTGTACAAAAATTGCTCTTTGGGTGTCGACTTTTTTTTTTGCCTGTCGCTTTTATGTATCATCCCTGGGCCTGCTTCTCTCTCTCTCTCTCTCTCTCTCTCTCTCTCTCATGCTCTTTCCAGCCACCGAGCTTAATGCTTCCCCCCTGGACCACCCTAGCAGCCTCAGCCATGGGTGTCCTTCTCCTCTGGTTGGGTTTCTTCTTTTCTCCAGCTGCTGCCAAGAACCCTCCAGCAGCCAAGGCAGCCCTTGTTCCTGCATGTATTACCTAGGGCAGCCCTGAAGAATAAATAAGTCTGATCCATTCTGTGTCTCTGGAATCCTGTGAGTCCTGCTACAGCAGAGCTCGGTGGAAAGAAACTCAAGAGGACAGAGAAACCTACTTGGGTATCTTTAGGAGCTTATAGATTTTTGTAGTCTCATTCAAGCCCGAAAAGGAGTCTAGAGGGAAATTTCTTCTGCCACCCTCCTCTGAAACACGCATACGGCTGTCTTTCTGTTAACTATCTTGGCCTGGCCCAGTGAAATGACTTAAACTGTGCTTTTGGAGATGTTGAGTTCAGACTTCCTGTAGGTAGATAGCTGATGCTAGGCTGAGTTGCAGTGGTAAAGTTACATTTGTTCACACCTTCCTGGCAGATTTTTTTTTTTCTTTGTTTCTTTTTGTTTGTTTTTAGTTTTTCAGGAAAATGATCAATGACATCAGTTACTGACCTCCTTAAGTATGATCCATGTACTCGCCTAGGCTTTGTATGAAATTGTTCAAACAGAAAGTTATTCTAGACAAATATGCTTTTATTTCCTGCCTCATAAAAAGGAGCAAAATCCAGAGTTCTCCCCAGCCTAACCGAGATCCTTCCTTAGTGCCTCGGAGCTTCCTAGTCTTGGACTTCTCAGCATTGAGAAACATTGGCCCCCTCAAGTTAAGATGATGTGTTTTAGAGCTGGCAATAGAGCACATGTGTTTATTTCTTTGAAACACACGCTTTCGTAGGAATGATCTCCTTTGTGCTCAAGCTCTGAGAGCTAAGTAGAGGCTGTATGCTGCTGACCCGGTGAGTGCAAAGGCCATGGGCACTGCGTTCTCTGATTTCTCCCACAGTCATCTGTTTTTTTCAACCTATAATTGCACCCAGAGGATGTGAGGAAGTAGACACATCAGCTAATTACATGAAATAAAATTAATCTTAGCTTTCTTAACACAAGCAAAAAAATTTTTTTTTCCAAGCAAAATTTTAACTAGATACCTATCAACATTGGGTTTCCCTGTGTTCCAGGCTGATTTCCTGTGATTTTCAGTTTGGTTTGCTGGCCCATCTTAACCCGAGAGCTGGAGCCCCTTGTCTATAAAAGTCCCGGTTCTGGTATTAAGAGAATTCCAGTAAGGTCCCACACATGCAGTGCCAAAATGGTCCGATTTAAACACTGATAAGTGTTTCTTCCAAAGAATGATAAGCACAAATAGTTCAGGGCACAGCCTGTGGGGAATTCTGCTGTTTGAAAACCTCCGCACAGCCCTGCGCAAGGCCGTCGAGCTTGGAGAAGCTCTGTGCGTTGGCGAAGCAGTGCCTGGTTCTCTGGGCGATCTCCCTTTCATTTAGTTCTTTTTTTTTTTTTTTTTCCCCTGATGGAAAGGAGAGGCAGGTGCCTCTCAGTGTTGGCATTTCGCAGCAAACCCTAAATCCTTATTGCCTTTCACATGTGGAAAGGTTGATTTGTAGCTGCTGTCTTGCTTCTCCTAAGAGACCCAGTAGGTGGTAAAGATCTCAGGGAGTGAAGCATTAAAAATGAATGAGGAGACTGGAGTAGTTTGTCTGAGGTGGGGGTTGGGAGGAGCTGGGCGGGGACGGTTTAACAAAAGGCATTGATGTTTTAAATGCACAGAAATGCCATCCATCAATAATAAATGGTGTGGCAGAGAACAGATGTGCCAAATTGAGTTATTACAGCATATGGATCAGTTCATAGAGGCAGGGAAAGTAAAGAGCATAGCTGTTTTTAAGTTATCTGTTTAAGAGCTTTAGAATACGATTTTGAATGTCCTATTCTGACCCTCTGATAGCTGCTAGTTGGAAATAGAAAACGTGTGGAATTTCCAAACATTTCAATTAAAATTTGAATGTTTTTAAAGTAAGAATTATTGAGAGTGAATAAATTTTATTTAATTTTTCTGAAGAGGAGAATAGAAATGGAAAATGAATTTCTGGCCCTTCCTGGCTGAGTGCTTGCTTTTTAAGACCTCAGGTTGCAATTGTATGAGGGATGAAAATCCCTTATACGGCTTGTCAGGTACTGTTACCTCGTGTTTGCTACATTTTCATTGCTTGTATCTCTAGGTGCCTCTTCAGTATCTACTTAGACTACAGAGGACCACTCAGGAAACCTCTCTCAAGCTTTGAGGTTAATTCATTACCCTCAACATCTTGATTCAAGGGCTGATTCTATACATAGACTCTGAGAGCAAATTATCTCACCTAACAGAGGAAGAAACATCAACTTCATTGCCTTGTAAAGAATATCACTCCTAGGAAATTCAACAGGTCGACAAAAATCCATTAGGTAAACTAGAATATTTTGTGAGTGTAGACAGTAGTACAGAGGTCAGGCTTTAAGTTTTACCTGATTTTCTAGAGGTGTGGGAGTTACCTGTTGGTGTCACAGGTAGAACAGAGGACAGTAATGTGAGAGGTGTTTGAAATGACTCCTGAGTTGGAACTGATGTTTTTAATGAAAACCGCAGAGCCTTGGTGAGACAGGGAACTATTCCATCCATGTTAATATTGACCCTTGCTTGCTTTTTTGGAAACTTCGTTGGAATTGGATTTCTCTGCTGTGTTTTCCCAACAAAACTAATTCCTCTGTGTTTTTCCTAAAGGCAAACTGAAAAGTACTTAATTCTTGCAAATAAGGCCAAGTTGGTTTAAATTTGAAGTTTGTTAGATTGGAATGACAAATGGTTTAACTGTTGTAGAAGAAGTCATTTGGATGTTCTGGTTGAAAATGAGGATAACGGCTGTATGAAAAGTCTTGTTACTCTTATTGTAGCCATCTGTATTAACTTGCAATCCTTTCAGGTGCAGAATTTACTTGAATTAGGCTTTTCACCTCCAAGAGATCCCAGCTTGCCTCTAAAAAGCACTTGTCAAACTGTCTTTAGAATCACCAAATAAATCTATTTTATAGTCCCATTAGATATCTAGCTCAAAAAATCCCACTCGCTCTGGAAGGTCGTATGGTTGGATGCACAGCAAATTTCCTGAAATCATCTCTGGTACACCTCCTTCAGGTTGTTAGGAAGGTGTTGAAACGTGAGAAGGCTGGTCGTGAAATTAAATTGTGGCTCAGAGTAATTAGGCAGGGAGACACCAGGCATTCTCACAGTGAATTGTCTGGCTTTTGGTTGCAGCTGCAAACAACGGATATGAATTTAACCAGTTGCTGCAGCCACAGCTGGTTCGGATCTGGCTTTACAACTGGCTGAAGTGAAATGAAATGGCTGGAAAATTCCAGTCAAGTAACACCAGTGGGAACATGTGGAATTAAATAGCGTGAGCAAATGCTGGCCGGGCCGGGGGAAAAGCCTTCAGACATGAACCCGAGGGTAGCGGGGAAGGCTTGTAGGGAGAAGGGTGGGGAGGGAGGCCCCGCGGCCTTTTTAACAAGGGTCTATTGTTTTGATTAGTCCCCTTGCAGGAGGTGGCCCTTTGCCTCCATCCAGAGTAATTTGTAGAGTGTTTGGCCTGTCTCCCTTCCTCCTTGACTGAAGTCACCTGATACTTTTTTCTTTTCTTCAAGAAGAAAGCATAATAAGCCATTACCTCACTTACAGACAATAACTCAAATCTCAAAATGTTGTCTTTCTTTTCCCCCCACTTGGGGACCATTTTCCCACCTTGTGTGACCCAGAAGTCCCTATCTGTCTTAGCATCTTTCTACCCCTGTAGCAGAGATGTCCAGGATCACTAAAGGGAAGCTTTTGTATTATCAGTAGATTTTTTTTTTTTTTTTTCTCCATGAGTTTTCTGCTTAATTTTGAGACTTGAGAGTTGACTGGGGAACAGATTTCTGAGAAGCTGAAGGGCCAGTGTGCTGTTTGGGGAAAACATTTGCTGTAACTAGGTTTAGGGTATTTATTCTCTGCCAGTGCTTGGGAGCGCACTTGCCAAGTGATTCCGCTGTCCCAAGGATTAGCCGGTCATGTGAGACGTTTGATTAAGAGACTCAGAGAATCTTTCCTGAGGCAGATGGTTGGTAGCTGTTGCTGGGCTGGCTCCCTCCTCAGCTTTCTCTTTCTTCTCCGAGTGTGTGTGTATAGCTCAGTTTGTAGTGATGAGTCATAGGATATTGTTTTAGAGTCCAAGGGAGAAACTTTAAAGAAATCACAGTTCTGGTAGGTTTATTATTCATGAAGCCACTTAGAGCATCTGCATCACTCAGAAAGGAATCTTCTTTCTTTTTTTCTCAGCGCTGTCTACCACAACTCATCTTTCTTTGGAAG
Organism: Dama dama; assembly: GCF_033118175.1. NCBI lineage: Eukaryota > Metazoa > Chordata > Mammalia > Artiodactyla > Cervidae > Dama > Dama dama. The sequence goes on from NC_083689.1 coordinate 98,656,835, forward strand.
GAGACAGGATACAAATGATCAATAAAACTTGCCTATATCCCAACAACATCATTTTTCTGTCTTAGGAAAATAAAAATTTTTTGCTGATACACACTCTGTAGATCTGTGTCAGTTTTCCATTCTAAACACATAGGACTTTGGGACTTCCCTGGCTGTCTAGTGGTTAAGATTCCTTCGCCTTCCAGTGTAGAGGGGTGCAGGTTCAATCCCTGGTGAGGGGGCTAAGACCCCACGTGACTCATGGCCAAAAAAAAAAAAAAAAAACCACATAAAACTGAAGCAGTATCGTAACAAATTCAATAAAGACTTTTAAAAAATGCAGAATGAATACATGTATATGTATGGTTGAGGCCCTTTGCTGTCCAGGGGAAACTATCGCAACATTGTTAATCAGCTGTTCTCCAATATAAAATAAAAAGTTTCAAAAAAATAAAAAAAAATTTTAAAAAGTCCACATCAAGGAAAAAAACACAAATACATCAGTTCAGTTCAGTCGCTCAGCCGTGTCTGACTCTTTGCGACCCCATGGACTGCAGCACGCCAGGCCTCCCTGTCCATCACCAACTCCCAGAGTTTACTCAAACTCAAGTCCATTGAGTCGGTGATGCCATCCAGCCATCTCATCCTCTGTCGTCCCCTTCTCCTCCTGCCTTAAATCTCTCCCAGCATCAGGGTCTTTTCCAGAGTCAGCTCTTCGCATCAGGTGGCCAAATTATTGGAGTTTCAGCTTCAGCATCCATCCTCCCAATGAATACATAGGGCCTTTAAAATTGTCCCTAACAGTGACACCATTCATTTGCAAGGCAGAAGCAGATAAGCTGAGTTGGGAGATTCTGTCGCTAGCCCATTCAGCCTCCAGAACGAAGGGCAACTCTCTCAGCCCAAGGATGCTGTCGTCCCCGCCCCCACCCCGTCTCCCTCCCATCTGTGTTAAAACTTTGTCCGCCTTCCTTCCCCCGCAGATCACCATCATCTTCAAAGCGCACCGGGAGTGTACGGATCAGAAAGTGTACCAGGCTGTGACCGATGACCTGCCGGCCGCCTTCGTGGACGGCAGCACCAGCGGCGGGGACGGCGACCCCAAGAGCCTGCGGATCGTGGAGCGGGAGAGCGGCCGCTCGGTGGAGATGCACGCGCGCTACATGGGGACCACGGTGTTCGTGCGGCAGCTGGGCCGCTACCTGACGCTGGCCATCCGCATGCCCGAAGCGCTGGCCATGGCCTACGAGGAGAGCCAGGACCTGCAGCTGTGTGTGACCGGCTGCCCCCTGGGCGAGCGCATCGACGACGGGCAGGGCCAGGTGTCCGCCATCCTGGGGCCCGGCCTGGCCCGCGGCCCCGCGGCCCCGGCCTGGCCCGGCTACACGCTGGAGACGGCCAGCGCGCGGTGCCACGAGCGGATGCCCGTGAAGGACATCTACTTCCAGTCCTGCGTCTTTGACCTGCTCACCACCGGCGACGCCAACTTCACGGCCGCCGCGCACAGCGCCCTGGAGGACGTGGAGGCGCTGCACCCCAGGAAGGAGCGCTGGCATATTTTCCCGAGCAGCGGCCGCGGGGCTCCCGGTGGACGCCCCCTCTGGTCTGTCAGTCTGGGACTCACATGCTTGATCCTTGTGTTTTTGTAGGGGATTGTCTTTTTTTTTTTTTTTTTCCTGTTCCGTTTCTCCTCCTGTCTATAACAAAATTTTTAAAAAATATATATTGTCATAATATATTGAGTAAAAAGAGTATATATGTATATACCATGTATATGACAGGATGCAGGATGCGTGTGTCCCGGGATGCCCACCTGATTTGTACATATCGCGTTTGGCTGTTTTCCACGTAACGTTGGATGTAGTGTTCTTGGACCGTTACCGATTTGGGTTTTTTTTTTTTTTTTTTTTTTTTTTGCAGTTTTGTGAAATGTTTTATAACGTCCCTGCCCGGGGAACTGTTAGAAAGCACTTTATTTTTTATATATTAAATATTTATGTGTGTACCTGGTCAGTACGTATATAGTACACGCGCACAGTCAGCGTATGCGGCGCGCCTTTGGAAGAGGACCGGCGAGCTCGTTTGCAGCTCTTGCTGGCGGTGCCCTCCCGGCCTTGGCCATCGCCACGCGCCCACCTTTCACCTGCTGCCCTCCTGGTGCGGCTGCCTCGTTCCTTGGAACTAGGTCCTTGCCCGCTTCTCCTGCCCGCGCTCCACGTGGAAGGGCTGTGAACCGCCCCGCCCCACCCCCGACAGGTGCTCTTGGCTGTTAAACACTGATTCTAGGAAGCACTGTCCCTCCTGGACATCTGCCACTCGTTTTCAGCGGGTGGGGAGAACGTTAGCATGGTTCTTATTAACTAGGATTGTTATGTCTGAGCACTTAGAGCATGGTAGGTTGGACCGTATGAAACTGCTGTTTTCCTAGGTCAGGAGGGGCTCGAGATGGCAACGGGTAAGGAGATAGCAGGCATCTTGCTAGAGCCCGCTCGGACTTTCGTCATCCCTCATTCCCTGCTCAAACTGTCGCTTTTCGCGCCTTTAACTCCATTCTACATTGAACAAAGAAAGTGCAAACACCTCAGTGGAGCGATCGTGCCTTGCTCTTCCCTCTGTGATGTGTACAAGACCGCGTTCTCAGCCGCCTCCTCTGGCTGTCTGGGCTTGTACTTACCCGTGTCTACACCCAGTAAGCCCTCCCCAGGCTCAGCGTAAGAACGGGGAGCCCAGGAACTCCGGTGTATAGATTCTTTCATGTGGAGACCCAGACCCCATCACACAAAGGTTTCTTCTTCCTTGCCCCCACACCGTGGTCTTCCTCAGCCTCCGACTTTGCGCGTGTGTGTGTGTGTGATGGGATGGACTGGGGTGCTGCCCACAGAAATGCTTCCTTGGCCTGACCTTGTAGGCAGCTTGACTGGGTGCTGGGTTGTCAGACATTCTCATTGACCAGAGCTGCTCCCCACATGGCCTCTCGATTTAATCACTTTCCCTCTTAATAGGCGTAGGTGACTATTGGTTGCTCATTTAACTTTATAGTGATTTCACCGAGCTACAGGAGCAACGCCTTCCCTCTTCCATCCCTTCACTGTTGGCACCTCTTAAAACCACCAACACCCAAAGGCAAGAGCAGTGTGTGAGAACAGGAACTCCAGGATAGGTAGGTTTCTATTGTTATACCTAAAATGTAAATATCTGGTTCCAAGAATTAGTGGTAGAGTTTGTACTTGAATCATTTGTGTAAATGGAAACATGGTGAACTTGAAAGGCCACAGAGATTCGGGTCAAGGTTGTCCGTAGTTTTAGTTGGCCGGGTTAATTTCTTCCTTTTGATGAGTGGCACTGCCAGATTTGGTAGCAAAGAGGATGTCCCTTCGTGAAAGTTCTGTTTCTTTGTGAATTGATCTGTCGGTCACAGCATGGAGCTGTCGATTCACCAGAAGTGGCAAAGCTTCTCTTGAACCCGTCTTCCGACGTACAAGAGAATGATCTCGGCCAGTCCGGGAAAATCCCGAAGGCGTCCTGCCTCTTACTGGGCAAAGATGCAGCACCAGAGAGCTGAATCCCAAACCTGTTATCCTTGTATCAAAGCTGGACGGGGGCCTGCCTTCCATCAGCTCTGAACCGTGACTGCTTTTGTTCCCTTACGGAATCACGTGCCCAGGTCAGAAGCTGTAGTTAGCAAGTACTTCTGTTATGTAACTGAGTAGAATGCAGGAGAAAAAATATTTAGGGTACCTCTAACCACTATTTTTGTGCAAATAGTATAAAGGTGGAAAACGGTAGAAGTTTTCTACGATGTCTGGGTTTAGTGTGTACATGATGTAACATACCTGTGTCCTTTTCAGTGAAAGTAAAACAACCACCTCTCCTAATAGCTGGGAAAAGGAAACCGGGTGGTTTTGCCGTATCCTTTACCTGGAAAAGTTGCATCACAACTCTTAGTTCCAGTGGATTTGGCTGTTTTCCCTTTGCAGTCCGTGTCTCTCTGTGACTCTGAAGTCTTCCCCACGGATAACTGTTTCAGAAATACAGGTATTTGTCTAGAGAAGGGCCTGGCTTATTTTCTTCTGTTTCTTTCATAGAAAGTCTAGAGAGAAAAAAAAAAAAAATGCTCCTTGCACATGTTGGTTTTTGAAATCCCCCACTTAACCAGAAGCGTTCTGGGTCATACTCACACGTTAGGTAGGATGTCTTCTGGGGGAGCTTATCCTTGTGGGAACACTGGTTTTCACAGATGCACCACATGGCTGTCTGAAGACTCAAAACTTTTTTTTTGTCCTTTCCTTCTCTTTGTTACGCTCGGAAACCCCCACATTGTGTTGAGTCTTTGCAAAGAAATCTTTAGATGTGGTTCATAAGTATATGAATAAGTATCTGTGTAAAACAGTGAGTGTGCAGTGTGTAAATACTTTAAATTATTATGGTAGAAAAATAAAGTTACATACCCTGCTGTGGAATGTTTGTTCTGTGACTGTGGTGACACCTGCTGGAAGAGTGGAGAAATAGCAGAAGAAAGGGCGTGAGGGGGTGTGTGTACAAAATCCTTCATGGTTACTGACAATGAGTCATTCAACCAGTCCACAAACTCACTTCTTTTCTGAACTATATCCTACTATAGTTTTTCCTTTTTTAATTTCTAAGCAGTTGGAAATAAGTCAATATCTGTGAGATTAGACCACTGGTATCATCCCAAAGGTCTTTCTCTAGGGTTAGTTTTGGTCCCCAGCAAGCACAGAACCTGCATTTGGTTCTTTGAAGGCAGCTTGGATGGCAGCAACTTCGTTAGTCCTGGTGGGGAGGATATTGGGCAGGATTTTCTGGCTTTGTAAACTTTAGTAAATTCTCACTTCTTGGGTGTTCCAGAAAGAGACATCACAAGATCACAATTTGGTCTTTGTTCAAGAAACATGCCAAAGGGTAGAGAAGCTTGAGAGAGAATTAAACCCAAACTACGGAAGGCACAGAAAAGGACTGTTAGTGCCAGAAGGTAGAATACTGAATGGGGCAAATTCTGATTGGGGAAAACATACGGAGTCATTTCTTAAAAGAGAAAGTTAATCCTTACATGTGGTGTTTGTGTGTGGTAGTTCAGAACAAATAGAAAAGGAAAATTATGTCAACTGAACCACCCACACAAAGTAAGATGACAGTGTTATAACCACTGAGTACCTCGTGCTTATGTCTGTACTGAACGAACACTAAGAAATCATCTATGTCACCGTGAAGTCTACGCTTAAGAGGAAAAACATTCTTCACTGTATTGACGTCCAGACCTCCAGCTTTTCAGGGATTGAAATTTGAGCAGCTGTCCAAAGCCTTAAAAAGAAGTCGTTGTTGCCTTGAAGAGCCATTGGTGACTAACAGATTCTAAGAATCCTTTTATCTCAATTTCTCTTTATTTCAGTGGCCACAGCGTTTAGCAGCATCCTGTTGCCTATAATCACCCGGAATAAAGCACAGGCACTGCTGTTGCTGCCGTCCTTTCTGGGCCAAGATACTTTTGCCTCAGTTTTCCCCCTGTTCCCACAGTGATCTATTTGTATGTGAACCAAGAAACATCTCCCCCACAGAGAGTGTAATCCAGACATCCAAGAAGCAGGGAGCAGTTCCCAGTTCTTTATTTCACTTCCTAGCTCACCATATTGTTTCTGCCTCCATCCATTTTCAGCGTGTCTTTTAATTGGATGAGCCACATTCACATTTTCATTTCGAAGGTGTTTTCCTTTGAATTTACTGTTCTTCTTGCCCAGAGTACCTCCAGTAAGCATGATGCTTAACACTATCAACTCAGTAATAGAACACGCAGTCCCTTGGGCCCTAAATGTGATGTCTGAGCTGTGTGCTTGGTGGGGGGGCTGTCTCTGTGTCCCCTCTTCCTTGCGAGGGTTGTGTGGGTTTATAAAGACTCTGGGCCTCCAGACTCCAGGAGGATACACTGACAGATTACAGAGGTGGAGCATATACCGCTGGCCTCGTTAAAATGACGTTCAAACCACTTGAATAAACCAGCCTTGTCAACTAAAATGTGTTAAAGTAGGTCCATCAAACATCACCCAGGGCTTCCCTGGCGGCTCAGTAGTAAGGAATCTGCCTGCCACTGCAGGAGACATGGGTTCGATCCCTGGTCCAGGAAGATCCCACATGCCACATAGCAACTAAGCTGGCGCACCACAACGGTTGAGCCTTGTTTTCTAGACCCTGGGAACCGCAGCTCGACCCCAGGCAGCCGGCACTGCAACTGCTGAAGCCCTCACATCCCAGAGCCTGTGCTCCGCGGCAAGAGAAGCCACTGCGATGGGAAGCCCAAGCACCCCACCTGGAAAGTAACCCCACTCTCTGCAACTAGAGAAAGCCTGGATGGCAGGGAAGACCCAGCACAGCCAAAAATAACAAATAAAATTATATTAAAAAAAAAAAAAACAGCCAGAAGAAAACAACCGGGCAATGTTTTATAGGTGAAGGTTCTTGATAGGTGACAGTTCTAGAACCATTTTTATTTTAATAATGAAAACACCGACTTCAAAAGAAGAGGGGGGAGAAAAGAGGAAACATTCTGCTGCCAGATTGGATACACTTTGTCAACAAAGGTCCGTCTAGTCAAGGCGATGGTTTTTCCAGTGGTCATGTATGGATGTGAGGGTTGGACTATAAAGAAAGCTGAGTGCCAAAGAATTGATGCTTATGAACTGTGGTGTTGGAGAAGACTCTTGAGAGTCCCTTGGACGGCAAGGAGATCCAACCAGTCCATCCTAAAGGAGATCAGTCCTGGGTGTTCATTGGAAGGACTGATGCTGAAGCTGAAACTCCAATACGTTGGCCACTTGATGCAAAGAGCTGACTCATTTGAAAAGACCCTGATGCTGGGAAAGATTGAAGGCAGGAGGAGAAGGGGACGACAGAGGATGAGATGGTTGGATGGCATCACCAACTCAATGGACATGAGTATGAGTAAACTCCGTGAGTTGGTGATGGACAGGGAGGCCTGGCGTGCTGCGGTTCATGGGGTTGCAAAGAGTCGGACATGACTGAGCAACTGAACTGAACTTAAAGAAGTAAAGTGAAATTGCTCAGTCGTGTCCAACTCTGCAACCCCATGGACTGTAGCCTACCAGGCTCCTCCATCTATGGGATTTTCCAGACAAGAATACTGGAGTGGGTTGCCATTTCCTTCTCCAGGGGATCTTCCCGACCCAGAGGTCAAACCCGGGTCTCCTGCATTGTAGGCAGACACTTTACCTTCTGAGCCACCAGGGAAGTGGTGACCAAACCACATACAAATTAACCAAGTAGGAATTGCACCTACCTTAAATGACATTTTAAAAACCCAGATTCTCTCAATCAATAAGGTAGCCCTGCCAAGGGAAAGGATGCTACTGGGTGGCATAAAGGGCTTCCAGAGGCTTCTAACAGGAGGCAGTAAGACAGACGTCACTGACGGGGAGGATGAGGGGGACAGCCAATTCATTTTCCCGCAAGACCCTCTTTGGAGCTGCCAAGCAGCAGCGCCATTAACGCTTTGTTGGCCCTCAGTGCAGAGATGTCCGTGGAGAGCTATCAACCAGCTTGCTCTCAGGGAAAGATTCAGAGCAAGTCACCATGTGAATGTTCATCTTCCCTCTTGGGAGGAAGGGAGTAGTGAAATAACCTGGGGCAGCACAAAGTATAAGACCCTCGGGGTCCTGTCAAGATGGACATTTGGGTGATATTTAGAGGCTGGGTAAGATGTGAAAGTTTTACCTGCGGGCCTGGACGGGAGGGTGGTCACAGAACTGGTGGAGCTCACAAACCAGAAGGACGAACATGGAGGGCATACTGACCACATTTGTAGCCAAGAGCCACTCCTAAGGGTTCATTTGTGTGTCGGTGTGGATTTTATATCCTCTTCCTTAGAGGAGGCAGCATAGCCCGCTGGTCAAGATTACGCATGGTGGAGTCACCCCGTTCTGAGTACAAATCCACACACTGTACTAGGCGTTCAGCCTCAGACATGCCAACCCACAGCCTCATCTTTAGAATGAAGATCCCAATAGAAATTCACATCTCAAACATTCACTGTGAGAGGTAAATATGTTACCACATCTAAAGTTCTCAGCACAGCGCCTAGTACAGACACACCCTCAACGTATATTACACAAAAATGTACCTGAGATGAAGAATTGTGTGTTTACTATTCTTGTTGTTTAGTTGCTAAGTCATGTGTGACTGTCTCGTGACTCCATGGACTGTAGCCCACCAGCCTTCTCCAGGGGATCTTCCCGACACAGGGATCGAACCCACATCTCCTGCTTGGCAGGTGGATTCTTTACAGCTGAGCCACCTAGGAATCCCATGTTTACTTTTAGGAACTCACAAACTCTTGAGCTGTTTCTAGAAGTAAATTTTTATATAGACGCCTGAGAACACTCCACAATTTAGGGAATTTAGGGCTGGGTCAAAGTTCTACCAATCCCTGAGAATAGACACATCCATGAGGGCAATGAACTCTCTAGGAGAATCAGTTCAGTTCAGTCCCTCAGTCGTGTCCAACTCTGTGACCCCATGGACTGCAGCACACCAGGCTTCCCTGTCCATCACCAACTCCCAGAGCTTGCTCAAACTCATGTCCATTGAGTCAATGATGCCACCCAACCATCTCATTCTCTGTCATCGCCTTCTCCTCCTGACTTCAATCTTTCCCAGCATCAGGGCCTTTTCCAGTGAGAGTTCTTTGCATCAGTTGGCCAATGTATTGGACTTTCAGCTTCAACATCAGTCCTTCCAATGAACACTGAGGACTGATTTCCTTTAGGATGGACTCGTTGGATCTCCTTGCAGTCCAAGGGACTCTCAAGAGTCTTCTCCAACTCCACAGTTCAAAAGCATCAATTCTTTAGTGCTCTACTTTCTTTATGGTCCAACTCTCACATTCATACATGCCCACTGGAAAAACCATAGCTTTGACTAGACAGACCTTTGTGGGCAAAGTAATGTCTCTGTTTTTTAATATGCTGTCTAGGTTGGTCATAGCTTTCCTTCCAAGGAGCAAGCGTCTTTTAATTTCATGGCTGCAGTCACCAACTGCAGTGATTTTGGAGCCCCCAAAATAAAGTCTCTCCCTCAGGGAATAGGTGAGACCAAAAGCAAAAGCCTTGCATACCGGGTGCCTCCTGCCTGCCTCCTCACTGCACCCCCGCCCCCCACCCGGATCTCAGTGCCAGTTCTTGAAGGACTCTACTGAGAGAGTAGCCCTGACTTGTAAGTGACCATTTGCCCTGGACAGAAGCTCACGGCTTAAGAGTGACCTGGGGACAGGAAGAACTCTGCCACCAGTAAAATAACTGCTGGAGATTTCTGGTCCTGTATATATATATATATATATATATATATATATACCTTAGCATGTAGGAGTCCCAACAGACAGAGCATTATCCTTTGAAGAAGGACATTCTGAAGTGTCGTCCTAGGTCCATGTAGAAGGCTGGGCAGCAGGACCTTCAGTAACTTAGATCTAGCTCATGCCTCTCCCTAGTTGTGCAGACCAGGCTGGCTTGTTGACAACACACGGCTATCTTCTCAGAATCGCTCGTAGTGGAACATGGAGAGAGCGAAGAGGGGAGGCCACGGTGGCGGGGGGCGAACTGAGCCAGTCTTTCTGGTGTGAGGATTTTTTTCACACATTGAGAAGTAAGAGGAGAGGAATTGTGAGAAAGTGCACACAGACATTCAATAAAAAGACAACACAGGGGGGAAAAAAAGTTAATGAGAAAGGTGTGGGAAACAACTGCAAAAGCAACAGAAATAGGAAAGAGAAATGAAACGTGTGACAAAAGAAGCAAAGGGTGAGGCTGAGAAGACCTGTAGACAGCAAATAAAACAGACTAGAGAGACCCAAGTGCTTGAGGGATTTTTGAAGAAAAGCAGTGGCATGGAGGAATCGGATATCCCCGCACAGTTAGAGTTCTCCAGAGAAGCAGAGCCAGTAGAACAGACACGTGAAGAGCTTTGTTACAGGAACTGGCTTATGTGGTTGTAGAGGCTGAGAACGCTCACCATCTGCTATGCACAAGCTGGAGAACCAGGAAAGTCTGAGTGTAATTCAGCCTGAGTCCAAAGGCTTGACAGGGACCTCTGGTGTAAGTCCCAGAGAAGTCCCAAAGTCTGGAGGCCTGAGAACCAAGAACTCCAGCATTCAAGGGCAGGAGAAGCTGGGCGTCCCAGCTCAAGAAGAGAGAATCCGCCTACCTCCACCATTTTGTTCCCCTCAGGCCCCCAGTTGCCTGCCCACACTGCTAAAAAGGATCCCTTGACGCAATCTCCCGAAACAAATGCTAATCTCTTCCAGATACACGCTCACAGACGCACCTAGAAATCATGTCTGGGCATGCCTTAGCCCAATCAAACTGGCATATAGAATTAACCTTCACATCCTTCTGTTATGTATTTGCTTATACATTTTGCTATATATTCCTCGGGCATCGGAGGGACTAAGATGGAATCAAGAGTCTGATTTCATCAACAAAACCTAATTCAAACTACCAAGCACAAAAGCGGAAAGGAGGGCCTTGTTTTAATTTATAGTGCATCTTATTCACCGTAAAGCAAGTTGAGCGCCAAAGAATTGATGCTTTTGAACTGTGGTGTTGGAGAAGACTCTTGAGAGTCCCTTGGACTGCAAGGAGATCCAACCAGTCCGTCCTAAAGGAGATCAGTTCTGAATATTCATTGGAAAGACTGATGCTGAAGCTGAAACTCCAATATTTTGGCCACCTGATGCGAAGAGCTGACTCATTTGAAAAGACCCTGATGCTGGGAAAGATTGAGGGCAGGAGGAGAAGGGGACAACAGAGCATGAGATGGTTGGATGGCATCACCAACTCGATGGACATGAGTTTGAGAAAGCTGCGGGAGTTGTTGATAGACAGGGAGGCCTGGTGTGCTGCAGTCCATGGGGTCACAAAGAGTCAGACACCATGGAGCGACTGAACTTGCATAAAATGAATCTGGGGCAGGAACGGCACCTGGCCAATAGAGGCTGAAAACAGAGTCTGCAAAGCTGTTGGGGTCTCATCTCTGCTTCTGTCTCTAAATGCACTTTCTTCCCTCTCGCTCTGCAGGCTGGATCCTCTACTTTACAGGAACTCCTGGTGAGACAGCTGAGTTACCCGCCTGCATAGAGTTCATGTTCCTGGGGGATCTCTTTGGCCCGGCTTAGGCCAGGTAAGCAAGCATAACACAGGATGGCCGCAGATACCCCCCTTCACGGCAACCCAGCCTTCTGCAGTTTTGGCACTGGGGAGCTCTAGTGGTGTGGCCCGCTTTATTCTGGGCACATGACTGGCCTGTCTACAATGGTCGCCCCCTCATTCTCTACTCCCAGACCCTGCATGGTTTGTTTCTTCACTATCTTACAGTACACTGCGTTCCATGTTTATGTGTTTGTTGTGCTTCCCCTGCTAGGATGTAAACTCCACAAGGACAGAGGTTTTGTTTTTTCCTATTTACTATTTTGTCCCTAGAGAAGACCATGGCACCCAGCACATATTAATAGAGTACCTATGGAAGGAAGGGAGGGAGGGAAGACAAGCTGAAATTAAACTTAGTGATCCCTCAAGAGAAGAGCTAGGACTGGAATTAGAAGAGACAAAGAATGGCCGAGTTGCGAACAAGCTGTGAGACAAAGTTATTATAATCAGCAAGACCTCGAGCCAGTGGTAACCGCTTCCTGACACATCTGTTAGGAATACTGAGATGAGGCCATGTGAAAGGGGAGGAGCTGATTCCAGAACTGGACTGATCCTGCGTCCCACAGAGGTCTAATAGCTGTTGATCATTTGTTATGATCCCACACAAGGCAGGCACCTTGCAAACCCTATGAGCTGTTAGACTGTGGTCACAAGCCATGAGAGGTGGAGCTTATTAGCAGCCTGGGACCAGAAAACCCATGCTTGCAGTGAGAGAGCCCAGTGATCTTATACTGTTACTGTATGGTTTATGCCTGTGTGCTAAGTCGCTTCAGTCATGACCCTGTGGATTGTACCCCGCCAGGCTTCTCTGTCCAGGCAAGAATACTGGAGTGGGTTGCCATGCCGTCTTCCAGGGGTTCTTCCCTACCCAGGGATCGAACCTGCGTCTCTTACATCTCCTGCATTGGCAGGCGGGTTCTTTACCACTAGCGCCACCTGAGAAGCCCTCTGCATGTAAACTGTATGGTTTACCTTCAGTTATAGTACCTGCTTGAAGGGAACTGCTAACAACATCGGGTTAAATAGTCTGTTAAACAAATGTTCTTTTATGAATAGTGAAGGTGGCTCAGACGGTAAAGAATCCAGCTGCAACACAGGAGACAAGGGTTCCATCCTGGGTCCGGAAGATCCCCTGGAGAAGGGGATGGCTACCCACTCCAGTAATCTTGCCTGGAGAATTCCATGGACAGAGGAACCTAGTGGGCTACAGTCCAGGGGGTCGCAGAGTCTGACACAACTGAGCAACTAAATAACAAACTACTACAAATTACTATTTTGATTGTTTGCTAATGATGAGGCACCTAAAATATTTGATAATATTGTCATAAGAAGGTAAATAGTACATCTATAATCTTATTTATCAAACATTTTACTTAATTATTACAAAAATGAAGTGTATCTTCCTTATTTGAATCAATGGGATCAAAAATTAAAGAATGCTGAGTCTGTTTTATGTGTAAATACCTATATAAACACATATGTATGTGTATAACATTGATAAAACCTTGTATAAGTTTCAGCATTACTAATCACCTGACGAAAAAGTGCCAAAACTTGTCATCTCATCAGAACCACATTCCTTGGCAGTCCTAGGGTAGGATTCTGAATTCAATTTGTAAAATAACTCACTGTCATTGAAGAGAAATCTTAATGAGTAGGCAAATTGGACTGAATGCAGTATGAAAAGGAAGAGCTATTCATTTAACAAATGTATACTGAGTATCTACTAAATGCAAAATGCTGTTGAAGTATTAGGTTGGTGCAAAAATAATTGTGGTTTTGCATTGTTGAAATTTGCCATTTGATGTTGGAATACATTCTTAAAGAAATGTGAAAAAAAAAAAAGAAATGTGGTTATTTCATACATCATTTTAATGCACATTTCTTGCTTTATGTTTTTTGCTAGTGAATTATGACTTGCTATTTATATTTATTTTAAACTATAGAAATTATGTTAGACCAAAAGCAAATTCGAGTGATATTTTTTATTCGAGTTCAAAATGAGCTGTAAAGTTGCAGAGACAACTTGCAACATCATCAACACATCTGGCCCAGGAGCTGCTAGCAAATGTAGTGTAGTGGTGATTGAAGAAGTGGGGATTCATGGTACTCTGCTACAATTCAAGAAGTTTTGTGAAGGAGACAAAAGCCCTGAAAATGAGGAGCATAACTGCCAACCAGCAGAAGTTGACAACAACCAATTGAGAGCCATCACTGAAGCTGACCCTCTTAAAACTACATGATAAAGTTGCCAAAGAATTCAATGTCATCCATTTTATGGTCATTCTGCATTTGAAGCAAATTGGAAAGGTGAAAAAAGCTCAGTTAGTGGGTGCCTCATGAGCTGACCAAAAAAGAAAAAAAAACCAAAGTGATCATTTTGAAGTGTCTTCTCTTATTCTATTGCAACAAGGAACCATTTCTTGATTGGATTGTGATGTGTAACAAAAAGTGGATTTTATATGACAACCAGCGATGTCATCATATATGGCATCAGCTCAATGCTTGGGCCAAGAAGAAGCTCCAATGCACTTCCCAAAGCCAAACTTACACCAAAGAAAGGTCATTGTTACTGTTTGGTGGTCTGCTACCAGTCTGATCCACTACAGCTTTCTGAACCCCATTAAATCTGAGAAGCATGTTCAGCAATTCAGTGAGAAGCACTGAAGACAGCAATGCCTGCAGCTGGTACTAGTCAACAGAATAGGCCCGATTCTTCTCCATGGCGATGCCTGACCACACCACACAGCCAACGCTTCAAAAGATGAGCAAATTGGGCTATGAAGTTTTACCTCAATTCAGTTCAGTTCAGTCACACAGTCATGTCCGACTCTTTGCAACCCCATAGACTGCAGCACGCCAGGCCTCCCTGTCCTTCACCAATTCTTGGATCTTGCTCAAACTCATGTCCATTGACTGACTCAGTGATGCCATCCAACCAGCTCATCCTCTGTTGTCCCCTTCTCCTCCCACCTTCAATCTTTCCCAGCATGAGGATCTTTTCAAATGAGTCAGTTCTTTGCATCAGGTGGCCAAAGTATTGGAGTTTCAGCTTCAACATCAGTCCTTCCAATGAACACCCAGGATTGATCTCACTTAGGATTGACTGGTTGGATCTCCTTGCAGTCCAAGGGACTCTCAAGAGTCTTCTCCAACACCACAGTTCAAAAGCATCATTCTTCGGTGCTCAGCTTTCTTTGTAGTCCTCATCCACCATATTTACCTGACCTCTTGCCAACCTGGTACCACTTCCTCAAGCACCTCGAAAACTTTTTTCAGGGAAAACACTTCCACAACCAGCAGGAGGCAGAAAATGCTTTCTAAGAGTTCATCGAATCCTGAAGCACAGATTTTTTTTTTTTCATTTCTTTTTATTAGTTGGAGGCTAATTACTTTACAATATTGTAGTGGTTTGTGTCATACATTGACATGAATCAGCCATGGATTTACATGTATTCCCCATCCCTATCCCCCCTCCCACCTCCCTCTCTACCCGATCCCTCTGGGTCTTCCCAGTGCACCAGGCCCGAGCACTTGTCTCATGCATCCAGTCTGGGCTGGTGATCTGTTTCACCATAGATAATATACATGTTTCGATGCTGTTCTCTTGAAACATCCCACCCTCACCTTCTCCCACAGAGTCCAAAAGTCTGTTCTGTACTTCTGTGTCTGTTTTTCTGTTTTGCATATAGGATTATTGTTACCATCTTTCTAAATTCCATATATATGTGTTAGTATACTGTAATGGTCTTTATCTTTCTGGCTTACTTCACTCTGTATAATGGGCTCCAGTTTCACCCATCTCATTAGAACTGATTCAAATGAATTCTTTTTAATGGCTGAGTAATATTCCATGGTGTATATGTACCACAGCTTCCTTATCCATTCATCTGCTGATGGGCATCTAGGTTACTTCCATGTCCTGGCTATTATAAACAGTGCTGCGATGAACATTGAGGTGTACGTGTCTCTTTCAGATCTGGTTTCCTCAGTGTGTATGCCCAGAAGTGGGATTGCTGGGTCATATGGCAGTTCTATTTCCAGTTTTTAAAGAAATCTCCACACTGTTCTCCATAGCGGTGAAGCACAGATTTTTATGCTTCAGGAATAAACAAACTTATTTCTCTTTGGCAAAAATGTGCTGATTATAATGGTTCCTATTTTGATTAATAAAGATGTGTTTGAGCCTAGTTAAAATGATTTAAAATTCATGGTCCAAAATCGCAATTACTTTTGTACCAACCTAATAGCTAGGCCATGGAAGCAACGCAGATGTCCATCAACAGATGAATGGATAAAGAAGTTGTGGCATATATTTATAATGGAATATTAGTCACCATAAAAAGGAACCAATCTGAGTCAGTTCCAGAAAGGTGGATGAACCTAGAGCCTGTTACACAGAGTGAAATTAAGTCCCACGGACAGGGAAGCCTAGCGTGCTGCAGGCCATGGAGTCACAAAGAGCTGGACACGACTGAGCCACTGAATTGAACTGCATAAAAAGAGAAAGAAATATCATATAATAACACATATATGTGGAATCTAGAGAAACGGTAATGATGAACCTATTTGCATGGCAGGGATAGAGACACAGGCATGGAGAACAGACTTCTGGACACAGAGGGGAGGGAGAGGGTGGGATGAGTTGAGAGAGTAGAACTGAAGCATATACACCACCACGTCTAAAGCAGACAGCTCCTGGGAAGGCGCCGTATACAAGGGAGCCCTGCCCAGTGCTCTGTGACAGCCTAGAGCCGCGGGATGGGGTCGGAAGTGAGAGGGAGGCTCAAGGGAGGGGACACGCGTATGCTTAGCTGATCCATGGTGTTGTTTGGCAGAAGCCAGCACAGCAATTGTAAAGCAATTATCCTCCAATTAAAAAAAAATTTTAAATACTGTTGAATGCTAGAGATTCAAGTCCAAATAGTCATATTTCCTTACCTAGAGGAACTTACAGTTTAGCAAAAAGAAATATTATGGTCAACCCTCAGTGCTGAACTTTTTTTTTTTTGGTATGATTCCATTTATATGAAATGCCTACTAGAGACAAATGTATAGAGACAGAAAGTAGGTTAATGGTAGCCTGCGGCTGGGAAAATAAAAGAATGGTGGGTCACGGCTAAAAAATATGGGCTTTCTTTTGGAAGCAGTGAAAATATTACAAAATTGATTGTGGTGATAGTTTCACAATGCTCTGAAAAGAACAAAAATGGTTGAATTGCACACTTTAAATGGGTGAGTTGTATTACATGTGAATAAGATTGTTAACAAAAAACCTACATAACCCAATGTTTATTTTCTCACATTTTCTGTGGACCAGGAGTCTAAGCATGGCTTAATTGTGTCCTCTGCTTGAAAGTGAAAGTGAAGTCGCTCAGCCGTGTCCAACCCTTTGACTCTTTGCGATCCCATGGACCGTAGCCCTGCCAGGCTCCTCTGTCCATGGGATTTCCCAGGCAAGAATAATGGAGTGGGTTGTCATTTCCTTCTCCGGGGAAATCTTCCCAACCCGGGGATCACACCTGTGTCTCCTGCACGGCAGGCGGGTTTTTTTTTTTTTTTTTTTTTTTACCAGTGAGCCAATAAGAAAGCCATGGTACTCTGCTACAATTTAAAAAACAAAACAAAACTATCCTGAGAAAAAGTGCTCTTTAATAAAACAAATTAGGAAAAAGGATAAGGGGGCAGTGATCAAAAAACTCAGTTGGGCTGGACATCCAAGATGCCCTGCTCAACTGGCTGACAGTCAGCGGTGGGAGGTGGGAGGTGGGCTGGGCCAGGGACTAAAACACCTGCACGTGGCTTTGACTTGGGCTTTTCATGCACAGCCTGGGTGCTCATTGGAAGGACTGATGCTGAAGCTGAAACTCCAATACTTTGGCCACCTCATGAGAAGAGTTGACTCGTTGAAAACGACCCTGATGCTGGGAGGGATTGGGGGCAGGAGGAGAAGGGGACGACAGAGGATGAGATGGCTGGATGGCATCACCCACGCGATGGACGTGAGTTTGAGTAAACTCTGGGAGTTGGTGATGGACAGGGAGGCCTGGCGTGCTGCAGTCCATGGGATCGCAAAGAGTTGGATGCGACTGAGCAACTGAACTGAACTGAACTGAACTGATGGTGGCTCTAAGAGGGAACACAGAGAGCGGGGACATGATGCAAAAGCAGCTACGATAAATCAAGAACAACTGAGGGCTGCACCAGGAACTACGAGCACAGCGTTACTTCCACCGTATTTCATAAGTCAAAGCAGTCACAGGACCTACCCAAACTTAGGAACACAGAGAAATAAACTGTCTCTGGATGAGGGACATCACGACCACACTGCAGAAGATAACGTGGGATTAGAGTTATGGAAAGGATCATCTGCCACGGAGAGAAAAGCCATTGTTTTGAGCAATGTTTCGTTTCAAATTGCTGTAACCAAGCATTAAAACTTTCAAACGCAGTAAATCATCACATCTATCTGGCAAGCAAGGTTATTCCTGCCTGCGCTTTCCTAAGGGAAAGAAGGAAATGCCACATTTGGGGAAAGAACGCTGCTCTAGTGCTGCACTAGTGTGGCTCTAACAGACTCGCCACACGCCCCACACCCCCATGTAGCACAGAAACACGCGCTTAATGTCCAGGGCAAGATAATAAATCCAGGCACTCTTCAGTGATAATAGACCGAAATGCTTATCTGTGAGTGTCACGTCCTTTCAGCTCTTCATCAATTCAAGCAGACGTTAATCTATTGAAATTATCTATATGAAACTGTTAAGTGTTATAGGCTGTGTAAAAGCTTATAATCCAGAAACCATGTCTTCCTGGAATTTACAACATATGCCAAAGGGCAGGAAAATATTGTCTCTTCTTCATGATTAGTCTCAGCAGCGGTTGATGTGTCCTTTGTAATTGAGTGTTTTTCTTTTTTGGCTCTTTCCCTCCCCCCCCAAATGGCTACCAGAATAAATTGCACAAAATTCAGAATTCATTTTTCATAAGCTGCCTTTTAACCTACATTAATTTAGAAATGAGTTCAAGCATCTCTTGTTTACCCATCAGTGGAGATTGTTGTAAAAGTCTCAGCATGATTCTGTAGCACTGCATGTAAAAGAGAAGTATGAAGAATTTTCACCAAAAAACTAACATAAATTCATTTTTTAAACTGTCAGCAACTCTTCATGTTTGAATATGGTCATTAGATAGGCTTGGGAAACTCCAAAATATTCTCCCAATGCTTAAAAATGTCTGTGCTTCTGCATGTTTTAGGCTTCTTAAAAAGACAGTTTACCTAAGTAGGAGCTCAGCAAATCCCAGATGGTAAATACACAGGTTCTGGCATGCCAGGAAGAGCAACAAAGGTATTCCGTTCAGTTCAGTCGCTCAGTCATGTCCGACTCTTCGTGAACCCATGGACCGCAGCACACCAGGCCTCCCTGTCCATCACCAACTCCCAGAACTTACTCAAACTCATGTCGATCAAGTCAGTGATACCATCCAACCATCTCATCCTCTGTCAAACCCTTCTCCTCCTGCCCCCAATCTCTCCCAGCATCAGGGTCTTTTCCAATGAGTCAGTTCTTCGCATGAGGTGGCCAAAGTATTGGAGTTGCAGCTTCAGCATCAGTCCCTCCAATGAACACCCAGGACTGATCTCCTTTAGGATGGACTGGTTGGATCTCCTTGCATTCCAAGGGACTCTCAAGAGTCTTCTCCAACACCACAGTTCAAAAGCATCAATTTTTTGGCGCTCAGCCTTCTTTATGGTCCAACTCTCACATCCATACATGACTACTGGAAAAACCATAGCCTTGACTAGATGGACCCTTGTTGGCAAAGTAATGTCTCTGCTTTTTAATATGCTGTCTAGGTTGGTCATAACTTTTCTTCCAAGAAATGAGCGTTTTTTAATTTCCTGGCTGCAGTCACCGTCTGCAGGGACACAGGTATTAGAAAGCTGCAGTTTTTCCTGACAGGAGCTTCCTCCTGTCTCACTTTCCAGTTCAGTGGAGAGGTAGATTTCCTTCACGTCACATTCTCCACGAGCAAAGATTCGGTCCTTTCCAGCTCCCGACCCCAGCATGCGCCTTGCTGCCACGCATCAGTAAGGACAGTCCCGATGATCCCCAGCTTCTCTGAATGGTGAGGCTACAGAGCCGCAGGAGGCTGGCTCAGTGGAGAGCACTTTGACTTGCCTTGTGGACTCGTGTTGTGCGGGTGGGTCAGTGAATTCTGGGAGTGGGCTCAGGTGGCTCTGGGAAGAAGGTTTCCTTCCCTGAGCTACCTTTGACCTCAGTTTAAGCAATGTATTTATAGTTGGGACCGTGTCCTTTTAACCTGACCTTAAAGTGAATTGAACAAGCCAACTGACAATGCAGTGATCACCCACTATGAAGCCCCCCCCCCTTTTTTTTTGTTAGAGGAAAAACGATGCATTTAGATCTTTGGGAAGAACTGGATAGGGACCAAGGTGGTGGTGGACATGTGGGAAGAAATTTTCAGAATAAACAAAGATAAATGGTTCATGTTTTAAAGGAATAAGTAGGTCAATGTTCCAGACACTCCATTCCATTAATCAGGTTGGCAACAGTATCAACAAACTCAGTTGCTAGCAAATGATTATCTGATTAAAATGGCATGAAGAATATGCCCAAATAGGTAAACTAAATTTTATAAGATTTAAAATACTCCTAATGCATTCTTTTCTGATGGTATCAGTAGTGTGTTGGGTAACATTTTGCCAGAAAAAAAAATCTCAAGGATGTGCTTATTCTTTACAGATTATACACCCCCTTGTTGTCTTGTGAATTACACTGATCCACTAAAAAAAAAAAAAAAAACTATATGTTCAGGGATCATTTCTATAGTTTGTTACTGAGGAAGTTTCTCTGAATGTGCAGAGCAGCAGAAACCACGAGGAGGACACGCAGCGTTCTCTCCCGAGCATGAAGCTGGCTTCTGCCGCTGCCGTTAGCCATTGATGATCATTCTTCTTTTCCTTCTGGAGAGTAAGAGGGAAACAGTGTAGCCTGAGTGGTCAAAAAAAAACTAAACAGACCTCAGATATCCTAAAAAATACACTAAAAATATACTTCCTAAGATTGTATGGTTTTTCCAGTAGTCATGTATGGATGTGAGAGTTGGACCATAAAGAAAGCTGAGTGCTAAAAAATGATGCTTTTGAACTGTGGTGTTGGAGAAGACTCTTGAGAGTCTCTTGAACTGCAAGGAGATTCAACCAATCCATCCGAAAGGAGATCAGTCCTGGGTGTTCATTGGAAGGACTGATGTTGAAGCTGAAACTCCAGTACTCTGGCCATCTGATGCGAAGAACTGACTCATTGGAAAAGACCCTGATGCTGGGAAAGATTGAAGGCAGGAGGAGAAGGGGAAAACAGAGGATGAGATGGTTGGATGGTATCACTGGCTCGATGGACATGAGTTTGAGTAAGTTCTGGGAGTTGGTGATGGACAGGGAGGCTTCGTATGCTGCAGTCCACGGGTTCGCAAGGAGTTGGACACGACTGAACTGAAGATCATATTGTGTTACATTATCCATGTATTTTGTTGTACCATTCCCATATGTTTAGGGTAGATAATAAAATCACTAAATGAAAACTGGATGCAACTTGCTCAAATCTCAGATAAGAAAGGAGTGTTCTTTTCACTCTACCCAGGGAGTATGAAAATGACCAAGAGATGCATTGACTAAGCCCCACCCTCTCGCTCCAGGGACAGGCACGTGAAGTTGCAGATGGACACAGATGAGTATCTGGGACATTCAAGCTCCAAGCCCTGGGCCTTCAATGCTCTGTCTCCTGCACTTGAATGACTCACTGCTACAGTCTGGTTTTTCTGGTCCCCGTTCACCTGCAGCTCTTGCTTAACCAATCTATCATGTATCAGCAGATGGCTTTCCCAGCAACACTTCTGCAATCTCTTTCTCATGAGTGTGTTTGCCAGTCAGCTCTCCCTTTGACACCTTAGTCAGTGTAATACTGTTTTCTGTATAGATGAATGTCGCATTTGTCCCAAGAGCAGTTGTCTAGCAAACTCAACTATCCCGAACACAGGTCAGAATAAATAGGAAGATAAAAAGACATTGAGCCACTAAGGGAAACTTACAGAATATGTGCACAAAATCTTGCTCATTCTGCTCAGAGAAGAATCTCTAACCATCAGTCAGGGCTTAGTTACTTCCATGTTACATACAACTCAGACTTGCCATTCAATCACAAGAAAAGCGGCAAATATGCAGAGCGGAGAAAGATGGCTGGTGAAACAGGTACACTGGCAATAACCAGAAAAAAAAAAACCTGACAACTGCTTTGGATGCAAAAGTGAAAACTTCAAAATTGTACAACAGAACGAAGGAGCCATCACTGTGCATCAGAGTGTGAGAGACCCACAACATCCCCTGAGGCAGCACTGATGTGCTTCCCAGTGGAACGGAGTCATCCAGAAAAGGTTAAACTACTATTTTGAATTCCAGATAAGAAGGCAGAAAGTGCATTGCCCATCACATAGAGTTTTCCAATGAAAATGGCTTAAGTAAAGGATTTCATTCATTCCTTTATGAAATAGACATCGACTGCTTACCATGTGCCAAGGAGGCTTCATCCCTTGCCTTTTTTTTTTTTTAATTTAGATAACTGCAGCCTGGAAGATAAGCAATCTGCTCAATCCTAATGACCTTCTCAAAGTTACTCCTAGACTAAGCCAGGCCACACAGATAGCGCATCACCACCCCAGTGTCCTTCCTTCCACAGGTTTGCTGCAGCCCCAGACGGCTCTCAGGGGACTGTGTGATGTGTCTGAAACCTGTGGCTTCATTAGCCGTGAGACACTTAGTGGGAACAACAGATATTCATATCTGGGACGCATTGTCTCTGTTCTTCATATAAAGAATAAGGCCATCTCTTGTTAAGTTCTGGGCTCTTGTGAGTCATAGAACTGACTGCCTTTGCCTTGGTACCAGAAGGCTCAAGCTAAGACTGTGATCCACTTCTCATCATTGAAGGGACTTGAAGGGTGTTCTTTTGCACATTGTGTTCTGATTCCATACCTTTTGTTTTCCACTTGCCTCATCCATCTCACTTATTTTGAATATATATCTTCTTGCTCTACAAGTGAAAGTGAAAGTCGCTCAGTTGTGTCCGACTCTTTGTGACCCCATAGACTATACAGTCCATGGAATTCTCCAGGCCAGGATACTGGAGTGGGTAGCCTTTCCCTTCTCCAGGGGATCTTCCCAATCCAGGGACTGAACCCAGGTCTCCCGCATTGCAGGTGGATTCTTACTAACTGAGCCTATAGTTTATTTTATTTTTTTTTAAACTTTACAGAAGTCACTGTGTGCTGGATGCTATTCTAAGCCCTTTACAATATTAACTCATTTCTTTCTCATAATTATGCATGCACTATCCATTTAAAGATCATTAAAAGCTGGCACTGAGAGATTCCCTATCATATGTATCTCTTAATCTACAGAAAGTCTTTTTGGAAAATAAGAAAATATATTGCAATCCTTAAACAATTAGCTAGTAAAATTGACTGGAACATTTACTTAAATGCTCATCTTTATTTCCCAGCAGGGTCAGATATACCAGACATAGAAATGTATATACTTATATTCAAGTGATTTGAAAGTGTTTCTAAGATTCTTGAGGTTCTTAAGACACACCATGATCTAACCGGGCCACTGGCAGCTGATAGATCATTAACAAAGAGCAATGAAAATGTAGTGTGCACAATGCAACCAAGAATGAAAGTGGAAATACAGACAGCGAGCAGAACTCCAGGGTGAATATAGAATGTGAATCTGCATGGGTTAGAGGGAAATTAAACGTGTGATGATTTTGCACAAGCAGCCAATTAAGGAGTGTGTGATTAAGTATGATGAAGAATATAAGATAAATGAACTTTATTGGAAAATTGATCCACTGCCGCCAGTCCCAGTGCATTATCTGTTAAAACACTTGTCTATAGTGGCATATAACCCTAGAGGTTTTCTGGCACAATGACTGTTCTTATAAAATCAATCACAGTTTTATAGAGCTATGCCAAAGAATATTATTCATTACATAAATGGCTGAAATTGTTTTTCTAAGGGCAGATAAATGACCAATGTGACAGATTGATATTTGTTCATGTTTATATATCTCCTTCCCTTTATTGCTATGAAGACTTTAAAACCAAAAAAGGTCAATGTTGTGTGCTTTATTGGAGAGAAGGCAGAATAATTTTGAAGAAAAATATGTTAAAACAGCCTGATCACTAGGTATCTATAACCAGTGGTCATGTATGGATGTGAGAGTTGAACTGTGAAGAAAGCTGAGTGCCGAAAAATTGATGCTTTTGAACTATGGTATTGGAGAAGATTCTTGAGAGTCCCTTGGACTGCAAGGAGATCCAACCAGTCCATCCTAGAAGAGATCAGTCCTGGGTATTCATTGGAAGGACTGATGCTGAAGCTGAAACTCCAGTACTTTGGCCACCTCATTCAAAGAGTTGATTCATTGGAAAAGACCCTGATGCTGGGAGAGATTGGGGGCAGGAGGAGAAGGGGACGACAGAGGATGAGATGGTTGGATGGCATCACCGACTTGATGGACATGAGTCTGAGTAAACTCCGGGAGTTGGTGATGGACAGGGAGGCCTGGCATGCTGCGGTTCATGGGGTCGCAAAGAGTCGGACATGACTGAGCAACTGAACTGAACTGAACTGAAATGAAATGAAACAAAACAGTGTGAAACTGCCTCAGAATGGGAAAAATAAGCTAGGAAAACAGAATAGAGGCCAGAAGTTGAACCAAGCATAAACAGGAAGTTGATATATAGTGGAATTTATCATTCTAATCAGTGGGAAAAGAATGAAATATTTAATAAAGTGTGTTTGAACTGCTGCTTATTCATATGCAAAAGAAGACATTATAACCTTACCTAATTCTTTGTTGTTGTTTAGTGCTAAATCATGTCTGACTCTTTTGCAACTCCATGGACTGTAGCCCACCAGGCTCCTCTGTCCATGGAATTTCCCGGGCAAGAATACTGGAGTGGGTTGCTGGTTGCTTCTCTAGGAGATCAAACCCGCGTCTCCTGCATTGGCAGGCAGATTCTTCACCACTGCCACCAGAAAAGCCCTCATTCTGGAATTTATTTTCATCTACCTCATTCTAGATGAAAATAAATTCCAGACGATTTAAAGACATAAATGTCAAAAGAAAAAGCTTTTTAAATTTGAGAAGAAAATATAGATAGATTGATTCATGACCTTAAATTAAGAATATCTTAAGCCATATACTAAAAGTGCAAGAAGCAAACTACACACAAAAAAGATTGATACATCTGAACTATTTAATTTTGATAGAAAATTTTAGAGCATATTTGTGTACAAAAATATTAAAAAATGAATCATTATTAACTTGGGAGAGGCATGGAGGGAAAGATTCTGGGAAGGTATTCAGGAGATTTCAATTATAGCTATAATATTTTATCTTTCAATATATATAACTTAAGCATGTATGGCAAAATGCTGTGGTCTGACAAAATTGACTTACTGGTGTGAGTTATATTGTTTTCTATAATTTTCTCTATTTTATGCTTAAAATAGTTTATAGTAAAATATATATATATATATATTAAAGAATGCTTAAGAGGCATGGCTGATAGACTGTGAGGTCCGTCATATGTAAAACCCAGTTCCAGAGGAAATGTTTGATATATTCAAAGAGATAAAGGCTGAAGATTTTCTAAAACTGACAAAAGAGGTGAATCAAGACTTAAATCAAGGCACACCGTCTCATGAGTCTTCATGAATACACACTTTTCTTAAAGAGCAGTTACGTTTGAGCTAAGATCTTTTTGGCTACAATTTACACCAAAAGAATAAAAGTGTGTGGGCTGAGATAGAACAAATGTATTACGAAACCTGAATGCCAACAATTGAATGTTTTTATGTGCCTGCCAGTGAACAAATGGCTACTGGTAAAATTCCTTATTCAGATGATGCTGTTAGATGTTATGTAATATAAATGGCATATAATGCGGGTGAGCAATCATTTTCTTCCGTGTGCTAGCTGATCATTTGCTTCATTGTTAATTGCCAGTGGTCAAAATATGGTTCAAATTTTGGCATCTATGCAGAACCTATAGGGTAGAAGTATTTGATGATTTACTGTTTATTTGCTTTTTACTGAAAACCCAGGCTACCGAAGAACTGACTTTTTGTTAATTGGTTTCTCTTTGAGCTGCGATATGGGCCGGGGGTTAGCATGCTATCAGGCCAAGTCTGACTCATCTTCACCTGTTAGCCTCCAGCTACCAGTAGCTTTTATATTTTTAAGTGGGAAAATAAAAACCTAAGAGTAAGTTTCCTGATATATGAAATGAAAACAAAAACTTAAGAGTAAATTTCCTGATATGAAAATTATGTGAAATTAAAATTTCAGTGTTCATAAATAGAACTTTTTTTTTTTTTTAACACAGGCACTTTCATCTTTATATTGTGAATGTTACTTTGATGCTACATTTAGACCTGCAAAACCTAAAATATTTTCTCTCTGGACATTTATAGAAAAAGGTTGCCATACATTGACTATAAATGTATCTCAAAACACTCCAACTGATATGCAGGAGGGAAGACACATAAATTGCAAATAATTTATACATTAATGCCAATTTACACAATGCTTTATTTATAGATAGCAGTTATGTAGAAAATGTGACATGCAGTCATGATTCAGCACTAAATGAAGTTGTGAAAATTAGTAATGTAATTAAATTGTGGTGATGACTATAACTGCTTTCCTCACGTTATGTGACAAAATAATAAGTAGATGACTCAGCTTTTACATATCACGGTAAACTGGCTTTTAAAGGAAAAGTTGCTCTCATGAGTTTTTTTAAAGAAGAGATGAAGTAAGACACTCTTCATCATGACAAGGAAAATACCAGTAGCGGTAGTATTTTTACTTTCATGTTGTATTATTACTCTAGTGAATAGCCAGAATCTAATAAATCAGGACTAAAATTGCACAAGTTTTAAGGTTGAAATGAGCATTTGAATGAAAATAATGTTGAAGATAAATTTTCCTAAGACAAAATTTTTGTTCAAATCACTGCCTTGCTGAGTTTGACTCTTTGCAAGTACTTGATTTTTTTTTCATCCTTCAGAGAATGAAATTAATGAGCTATTATAGTATAAACCTTATCACCACCTGAATGACACGACAGAGCTTGAAGAAATGTCCCAGAGCTAAATGAAACCTACAAGTTCACCTTTTATGTTGAAGCAGTCAACTTTATAGGTTTTCATTGTTAATGTTGTTATTTTCTGTGTAATAACTCATTTACAGTGTCCAGCAAAGTGATTTTCAGTGAGGAATCTTTCTAACTTCAGTATTATACACAAACACAAACATGGAAAACTGATTATTATCAAATAGTTTCTCCCATTCTTAATATTACATGAATGTGGTTTTCTAATTCAATTAAAATAAAGATTAAGATAAGAAATACCCCAGATATGGAGCCTCACTGTGCTACTTTGTGAAGACTGCACATACTGTCATTTTCCTCCATGGTTTGAAACAAAGATGATTAATGTTTTAAGTATTGTTCTCCTTTTATAAATGGTGATAAATTCTTGTCTTTTGATCTATCTGAAAATTAATGGCTAAACTTTGCATATAAAGTGGCCCACAGCCACTGTTGGGTTGCATAAAATGTTCAAAATGGAAGAAGTAATTTTTTTTTTAAGAAGTAAATGGTGATAATGTCATAAAGAAAATCAGAAATTAAGTGAGAACTGAAGGACAGGTAAGACTGCTAATAGATTTATTTCAGGGCCCAGAAAATATGCATGCAAAGGTATGGAAAATGAGGTAAATTTGGGGGTGGTGAGTAGACCAGTTTCTGAGAGTGAAAAATTAGTATACAGGAGGTGAAAAATGACTGCAAAGGTGACTTACAGGGAAATTCTTTGATTCCTCAGTGATGACTTAGAAAATTCCATTTATTTTTGAAGTTTTTGAGCTTTTTCTCATTCCAAAGGTAGAAGCATATATGACCTTAAAGAATTTCCAGGTCAGACTGTACGTGTCTGGCACAAGGAGAAGAAGATATTCCAAATATGGACAAGGATTGGTAACCAACATGTTCTACTAAACCACTGGTTAGAAAAAAGAAAAAATAAGTTCTAACCTACAGTTTTAAAACCTTCTCTAGTATCAACTACATTGCAGATTTGGAAAAAGAAAAACAAAATTTTTTTAGAAATACATTTTCAAAACCTTAATTCTTATTTATTTTTCGCAGAATGCTACTGGAGAGTATGCTCCACCAGAATAAGGGGATTGACCCAGGAGGAACTCGGGGTTTTAGGAGCCAGGGGATCTATCGCCGGAAGGAAGCCAACAGGATTCCTAAACGAGGCCACAGTCATGCAGCCAGCTAGAGGCAGCTCCACCCCAAATGGGAAAGGTGAGGCGGCTTGGGAAGAGACTTCTTCAAGACGGTGAAATTGTTTCAACCCGAACACGTCTGAACATATTAACTGAGGATTTATAGAATTCAGGGAGTTTAGAACTGAATTGAGTAGGTAGAAAGCTATTAAAAATTCCAAGGAAAATAAAATGTTGTGCTTGCCAGTCATCACAGCATACTGCCTATGTGACTCAGACTGTTTGCGTGATTCTCATAATGCGGGAACTGAACATGTTTCCCTTTAAAGCTGTATCTACTCGGGAACGATTGGGAACTCTGCGGGGCGCAGATGGAGGCAAAATCGAACTGAACTCTCATCTTTCATAATGGAAAATTATGATAGTTAATGCCTACAACAGTAAGATTGAACAGTAGCAATACCCACGGTGTATTTCAATGTATATCAGTTACAATCATAAAATGAAGCAAGAGTTAAAAAAGGGAGCTAAATGATGCTGGAGGGAGGTGGGTAAGACCCAAACTGTTCTTCATAAAAGCTTTGTGGAGGTGTCTCTGTGTTTATGAGTTTTTAATTTTAATAAAAAAGTGTATTTCAAGCAGTTAAAATGCAGAATGCAAAATCATATCTATGATGATAGGAACCAGAGTTAGAAGAAGGTGTAGACTTACAAACACTTTGATTTGGAGAAAGAAATTTCTTCACTGGGCTTTAAAAGAATATGTTTACTTAGATAAAAATCAGATTCTGTGTGTGCTTCTCAGTTTTCATCACATTTTCTCAACTGATTTCAAATATCCAGACGTGAGAAAAGTTCTGTTTTTATTTTGCTTTAAGTTAGTAAGGACAATAATCTTCCAGCTGATGTATGTGAAAACTTTCTAAGACATACATACACATGATTTCCAGTCCTCTTGTTTCATATGTAATATTTCTTGGAACTGTTCTGCCCGAAACCCTCCCTTTAGTTGGAGATCATGTTGGTTTTTCTTGCCCACTGCCTCTTTGTAATCAGCCTTCTCCCAATTAACTTGTGAAATGCATATCCCTCAACCATCCCTTGTCTTACCATGGAACAATACCCTGATTTGAAAAACCTCTGGAGCATCAAGCCAGGGCATAACTCAAAATATTACTTAAGCAAGTGAATGACTCTAGTGAAAAGATAACAGTCATTTTGCAAATCAAATAGCTTATTTTTGTTATGGAACTTTAATATTTTAATCTTATCAGAGTATAGTTGATTTACAATGTTATATTACTTTCAGGTATACAACAAAGTGATCAGTTATACATATGTTCATCATTTTTAGATTCTTTTCTCATATAGGGTATCGCAGAATATGGATAGATTTCTGTGTGCTATGCAGTGGGTCCTGGGTGGTCCTCTGTCCCACATGTGGTAATGGACGTGTGTTCATCCCAAGCTCCTGATATATTCCTCTCACCATGTTTCCTCTTTGGTGACATAAATTTGTTTCTGTTATTTATAAGTCTGCTTCTGTTTTGTAAATAAGTATATTTGTATCTTTTCATTTAAATTAGATTCCATATATGAGTCTATATGCATGTGTCTGACTTACTTTACTTAGTTTAATAATCTCTGGGTCCATCCATGTGGCTGCACATGGCATTATTTCATTCTTTTCTGTGGCTGAGTAATAGTCCATTGTGTATAAATGTACTTCATCTTCCTTATCTATTCCTCTGTCGATGGGTTGCTTCCCTGTCTTGGCTATTGTAAACAGTACTGCAATCACCATCAGGGTGCAGGAATCCTTTTAGATTATGGTTTTCTCCAGATACAGCCCAGGAGTGGGTTCGATGGATCATCTAGTAGTTCTATTCTAAGGTTTTTAAGGAACCGCCGTACTGTTCAGCAGCTGTACCAATTTACATTCCCACCAACAGCATAGAAATGTTCTCTTTTCTCCACAACTTCTCTAATATTTATTATGTGTAGACTTTTTGTAACCATTCTGACTGGTGTGAAGTAATACCATATTGTACTTTTGATTTGCATTTCTCTAATAATTAGGCTGAGAATCTTTTCATGTACTTTTGGCCATCTGTATGTCTTCTGTGAAGAACTAGCTCTTTAGATCTTCTGCCCATTTGTTGATTGAGTTGTTGGCTTTTTTGACACAGAGCTGCACCAGCTGTTTGTACATTTTGAAGATTAATCCCTTATTAGTTGCACCATTTGCAGAAAGCAAATCAAATAGTTTTCAATTCTTTCTTACCACAAATTGGGAAGATCTAAATCAGTCATCAACTATTAGATCATTAAAACATTTCTGATGATCAGTAATATGTGACTTTCCTCACATAACCTGGGGGGATTCAAATAACTTTGTGACATTTCCAAAGCAAAAATCCTTCCCTTTCCACCTACTACTTAATGATGTGATCGAGTTTGGCAGCATAATAAGAATAAAATTGATGCTGAATTCATTTTATTCTAAAATAGATGTATCCTCATCCTTCTCATTAATATCTACATTCAAAATACATTCTTACTTTTTAGTTTTAATAATTAGTTATCAACATTTATAATATATTTACTCTATTGTGATCAATTGTATGTTAGTAATAACTATAATTATGGTCACTTAAAATTTTTAAAAACTATATTTCAATTTATTTATGATTTTTGTTGCAGAGAAGTGTGAGGATGATGAAGAAAATCCTTCAAGTATATATATATATTCTGATGGAAGTGGAATTTATATACAAGTTAAGAAGAAAATAGAAAAATACATATTTTCTAATTGCTTAAGAAAGCATTTTCCATGTAAACTTTTTAGGGGTTAAAAAAAGAGAGCTATTGCTTAATTAATTAAATACAAGGATAAGACCAGGTTGGGCAGGGGTAGAGGGGAACCACCTGGGGTCCTCCCTCCCCTCCACTCACTATTTAATTTTTAAATGGATGATGATGTGTATCAAATTGCCTTGCTATTTTATTGCCTTTGGATATATGCAAAAGGTGATATAAATTTTTATCAATATTTCAAATATACCTGAAATTATATCCTTTATTATAACATACAAAAATTATCTCCTTATTTTGAAATTTACTAAATGTGACTTAATCTCTTTGAAGAGATTCTTGATTTTAAAAATGTTTTTAAAGAATCTCCAAGCAAAATTTTGCAGAACATGTCGAGTCTTTTCTGTGGTTCCGTTTATTAGGTGGATTCATACTGCCTCTGGTGGCGACTTAGCAGCACCAGCAGCAGCAGCTGGCGGCTAATGGTTGGAACACATGAAGTACATATTTGGATAAGCGGCATTTTAGAAACAGAAGTCCATTTACTTTTTGCTGAACAAATAGCCATTTGTTGTAGAGATGACTACATCTCACATATTCTCACAATTTTTTTTAATGAAATGTGGCTCTCGTGACAGGATTTTGAAAATTAGGATTTGACAACCCAGTGAATCAAAAAAAAAAAAAAAAAAAAAAAATTACCTTACCCACCAAGCAAGATATTTTGCTTTCCAGAGACATCCAGATAATATTCAAGGGTCCCTAGATGTGATACAGACACCCCATCAGCTGAATTTAAAATCAGCCCATAAGTTCGGGGTTAAGAAAGAAATATTGTTTAACTAATTCAATGCAAATGGGGAGTTTTACCTTTAAGTCTCCCTGCAGCGTCCTCTCTGCTGGCCAGTCTGTGCTCCGGGAGACTCCATACCCTACAGAGAAAGTATGGCATCGTGCAAAGAGCAGGGCATAGTGAAATTTTAAAGAACTGTATCTGGATTTTATACCCAGCCATCCCTAGCTGTGATCTTGAGAGACGTAACTTCTCTTGGTCAGTTTCTACAACAGGAAAATGGTTAAACTACTGGCCTCATAGGTGCCATGAAAAACTAAAAGTGTATAGGTAAAGTGCTCAGTAACAGCAATCAACTGTTCTTATTCCTGTTTTATACATTTGAAAGACAAGCAGGTCTGTCCATTAGGGGATAAAAAATAAAGTCACAGGGAGTCATTTGATGGGGTATCGGTCATTTTTAGTTAGTTACAGCAGTGCCGGTACACATATCTTCCGTACGTGTTTTCTTTCCCTTGAAGAGAAATATTTCACCATTTTTCATCGTTATTAAACTTCTCTCTTCTCCATTTCTTAGGTGACTGAACTTGGTTTGTAGTAGTGAGAAAGTAAATGCAGCCTCCAGAATTACCAGCCTGTGAGCAACCTCAGCCGCACACGACTAACTCTTCTTTTACTGTGGAAAGTAACTTTTAGGGACCAACTCCTTCCCCTGTGCTCTGAAGCTCTCTCTTCATAAACTCCCACCTTTATATAGGCATGATCCTTGCAGTTATCCCCTCCTCTGCGTCATATTTTTTCTTTCTACTGCATCATTTCCATAAATGAAAAATATCCTCAAGTATCTGCCTCTCTTTCACGCAACCTCTGCTCCTAGGAAAAAAATCTTCCTCACATTTCATATAACCCTGTAAATAGTGGCCTCTTTCCCTGTTCCCCTTCACCACTGAATTTCTTGAAAATATCTGTGCATCACAGTTTCTATTTCCACACCTCACATGCTTTCTTCGTTTGCATTAATATCCTTCCACTTGGCTGAGATTTGTCAATGTCAGGAATTTAATTCTCTATTACCAAATCAAATAAAAACTTCTCTAAACAGCTATTGACAGTTGACCGCAGAAATGAGAAAAAACATGGTATGTGAAAATGGTGTGTTAGGGATGACTTTGTGGTAAAGAATGTAAACTCAGTCAAAGTAACTTAAATAAGAAATGGATTTGTTTGGAAAGAGATCTAATATTGTCTTACAAAATAAGAGCAATAAATACAGCTGAAGCCCCATCAGATAATGCACTCGGCTGCTCTGGTGTTCCGTTTTTGCTGCTCTCTGCATGTCTGCCTCATTCTTCTGCTCCTTTGAAGGCAACCAGTGTATACCTTTCTAGGTCAAGGGATCAACAAAGACCCACAAGAGTCCCTAAATCCCTCATAATGAGTTCCCATGAGAAACCTGATCAGTCCTGCTTAAAATGTCCTGCATCTTTTCTCAGTGAGCTATGGCCAAGGAGTGGCAGGATCATGGCGATGGTTAATTTCATGTGTCAGCTGAGCTAGGCTACCATACTCAGTTGTTTGGTCAGACACCAGACTAGAGGCTGCTGGGAAGGTATTTTTCAGATGGGGTGGTGATGGTGGTTTAGTCGCTAATTCATGTATGACTCTTGCAACCCCATGGGCTGTAGCCTGCCAGGCTCCTCTGTCCATGGGATTTTCCAGGCAAAAATACCAGAGTGGGGTAACCATCTCCTTCTCCAGGGGATCTTCCTGACCCAGGGAATGAACCTACGTCTCCTGCATTACAGGTGGCTTCTTTACCAACTGGGCCATCGGGGAAGCCACACTTTTAGATGTGATTAACATTTGAATCAATAGACTTTGAGGAAAGCCGATGACCCGCCCTCCACCAACGCCATCATGTGGGTGGGCCTCTTTCAGTCTGCTGTAGGCCTTAAGAGCAAAGACTGAGATTTCAAAAATAAGAATTTCACCTCCAGACTGCAACAGAGAAGTCCAAACTCATTTCCGGGCTGTGGGCCTGCCATAGGAATTTTAGACTTGCCAGCCCCACAATCACATAAGCCAATGCCTTAAAATAAACCAATCTCTGAGAGAGAGAGAGAGATGGGGAAAATTTTTTTTCCTCCCTCTGAACCCTGATTAACAATCATAAAGTACAAACTTGGCCATAGGAGTCTCCCCTATGATTGGAGGGCAGGTTTAGAACACAAGATAAAGGCAGAGTGACCCAGCTGTATTATATTTAGGATTACCATATAATCTCAGATTTATTTGTAACCAGTTATGTTTGCTCAAGTAGAAACTGACCAACAATAATGTTAAAATGGGCCTTCCTTGGAAGCTCAGCTGGTAAAGAATCCACCTGCAATTCAGGAGACCCAGGTTCAGTTCCTGGGTCTGGAAGATCCCCTGGAGAAGGAATAAGCTACCCACTTCAATATTCTTGGGCCGCCATGGTGGCTCAGATGGTATAGAATGCACCTGCAATGCAGGAGACCTGAGTTCAATGCCTGGGTTGGGAAGATCCCTGAAGGAGGGCGTGGCAACACACTCGAGTATTCTTGCCTGGAGAAGCCCATGGACAGAGGAGCCTGGTGGGCTACAGTCCATGGGTTCACTGAGTGACTAAGCAGTAACAGCAGCAATGTTAAAAATTAGCATGTGTTCTTTACTATTTATTGTGTCATCAACTCAAATAAATACAATTATTAGTTAGATAATTTAATTTCAGTCTCTAATCAGTGTTGACATGTTATCAGTTCAGTTCAGTTCAGTCGCTCAGTCGTGTCCAACTCTTTGTGACCCCATGACATGTTATAGCTAGAAATAAAATGGGAAAATAAAATTGGAACTCTCTGCATTCTTGGAGCAGGGAAGAGGGGACAGTTTCAAAAGATATTCTATGTACAAGAAAAGTTCATTGTAATGGAGCAAAAAGGTGAGAAGCCCAAGGAAAGGAATAGGAAGGAATCTGACCTAACTTTCTGACAGCAACTAGTCACTAGTAAACCATTTCCTTGCCCTCTTCCTTTCAGAATGGGAAAAGACTATCTTGAATTCCATACTAAATGTAAAAATACTTATACAGAAGCTAAAATGACTGACGAAATATAGGTGAGGTGGTGTTTTGTTTTTGTCTGTCTTATTTTCACATCATTTATAATTAGGGTAAAACTTTCGTTAACTAGAGTTCTACTGACCAGAAAGTAAGTTACGCAGGAGCTGAGGTGTGGAGAAACGGTGTGAGGAAGGAACACAGGTTGCTAAATTAAACAGAGTCCGGGGTGCTAGACAACAACTGTTTAGTTCAGTTCAGTCGCTCAGTCGTGTCCGACTCTCTGTGACCCCATAGACTGCAGCACGCCAGGCCTCCCTGTCCATCACCAACTCCTGGAGTCCACCCAAACTCATGTCCATCGCCTGGGTGATGCCATCCAGCCATCTCATCCTCTGTCGTCCCCTTCTCCTCCTGCCCTCAATCCCTCCCAGCATCAGGGTCTTTTCCAATGAGTCAGCTCTTCACATCAGGTGGCCAAAGTATTGGAATTTCAGCTTCAGCATCAGTCCTTCCAATGAACACCCAGGACTGATCTCCTTTAGATTGGACTGGTTGGATCTCCTTGCAGTCCAAGGGACTCTCAAGTGTCTTTTCCAACACCACAGTTCAAAAGCATCAATTCTTTGGTGCTCAGCTTTCATTATAGTCCAACTCTCACATCCATACATGACCACTGGAAAAACCATAGCCTTGACTAGATGGACCTTTGTTGGCAAAGTAATGTCTCTGCTTTTTAATATGCTCTCTAGGTTGGTCATAACTTTCCTTCCAAGGAGTAAGTGTCTTTTAATTTCATGGCTGCAATCACCATCTGCAGTGATTTTGGAGCCCAAAAAAACAGTCAGCCACTGTTTCCACTGTTTCCCCATCTATATGCCATGAAATGATGGGACCAGATGCCATGATCTTAGTTTTCTGAATGTTGAGCTTTAAGCCAACTTTTTCACTCTCCTCTTTCACTTTCATCAAGAGGCTCTTTAGTTCTTCTTCACTTTCTGCCATAAGGGTGGTGTCATCTGCATATCTGAGGTCATTGATATTTCTCCCAGCAATCTTGATTCCAGCTTGTGCTTTATCCAGCCCAGTGTTTCTCATGATTTACTCTGCATATAAGTTAAATAAGCAGGGTGACAACATAGAGCCTTGATGTACTCCTTTTCCTATTTGGAACCAGTCTGTTGTTCCATGTATTAGCCAAACACTGGAAACTCATTTGTGAGCTGATCCATACAGCCATACAGCAGAATTTTACAAAGCAGTAAGAAGGAACCGTGGATACATACAACGTGAGTTAACCTCAAAAACACTATGTGGAACAGACAAAAGAGACAAAAGTTAGATAAAAAAGAGTGCATACACTGGATGATTTTATTAAGTATTAAACTCTAGCTGTTTCTTAGTCTCCAACTTGTGTCCAACTCTTTGTAACCCCATGGACTTCAGCATGATAGGCTTCTCTCTCCTCCATCATCTCTCTGAGTTTGCTCAAATTCATGTCCATTGCATCGGTGATGCCATCCAGCCATCTCATCCTTTGTCACCCACTTCTCCTTCTGCCTTCAATCTTTCGCAGTATCAGGATCTTTTCCATTAAGTCAGCTCTTTGCATCAGCTGGCCAAAGTATTGGAGCTTCAGCATCAGTCCTTCCAATGAATATCTAGGGTTGACTTCCTTTAGGATTGACTGGCTGGATCTCCTTGCAGTCCAAGGGACTCTGAAGAGTCTTCCCCAGCATCACAGTTTGAAAGGATCAGTTCTTCGGTGCTCAGCCTTCTTTATGGTCCAACTCTCACATCTGTATATGACTACTGGAAAAACCATAGCTTTGACTATACAGACCTTTGTCAGTAAAGTGATGTCTCGGTTTTTTTGGTATGCTGTGTAGTTTTGTCATAGCTTTCCTTCCAAGGAGCAAGCAACTTTTAATTTCACGGCTGCAGTCACCCTCCACAATGATTTTGGAGCTCAATAAAATCTATCACCGCTCTCACTTTTTCCAGTCTATTTTTAGTGAAGTGATGGGAGCAGATACCATGATCTTAGTTTTTTGCTTTTTGTTTAATCTTAGTTTTTTGAATGTTGAGTTTCAAGCTAGCTTTTTCAGTCTCCTCTTTGACCCTCATCAAGAGGTTCTTTAGTTCCTCTTCACTTTCTGCCATTAGAGTGACATCATCTACATATCTAAGGTTGTTGATATTTCTCCTGGAAATCTTGATTCCAGCTTGTGATTCACCCAGCCTGGCATTTCATATGATGTACTCTGCATGTAAGTTAAATAAGCAGGGTGACAATATTCAGCCTTGTCATATTCCTTTCCCAATTTTGAACCAGTCAGTTGTTCCATGTCGGGATCTGACTGTTGCTTCTTGAACAACATACAGGTTTCTCAGAGGGCAGATAAGGTGGTCTGGTAGTCCCATCTCTTTAAGAATTTTCCACAGTTTGCTGTGATCCCTACAGTCAAAGATGCAGAAGCAGATGTTTTTCTGGCATTCTCTTGCATTTCTCCAGATAATGTTGCAAATTTGATCTCTGGTTCCTCTGCCTTTTCTAAACCCATCTTGCACATCTGGAGTTCTCAGTTCACATACTGTTGAAGCCTCACTTGAAGGATTTTCAGCATAACCTTCCTAGCATGTGAAATGAGCACAATTGTACAGTAGTTTGAGCATTCTTTGGCATTGTCCTTCTTTGGGATTGGAATGAAAACTGACCTTTTCCAGTCCTTTGGCTAATGCTGAGTTTTCCAAATTTGTTGACACTTTGAGTGCAGCATCATCTTTTAGGATTTGAAATAGCTCAGCTGGAATTCGATCAGTTCCACTAGCTTTGTTCATAGTAATACTTTCTAAGGTCCAACTTGACTTCACATTCCAGGATGTCTTGCTGTAGGTGAGTGACTTTACCATCCTGGTTTTCTGGGCCATTAAGATCTTTTTTGTATAGTTCTGTGTATTCTTGCCACCTCTTCTTAATCTGCTTCTGTTAGATCCTTATCATTTCTGTCCTTTATCATGCCCATTATTGCATGAAACATATTTCCTTGATATCTCCAATTTTCTTGAATTGATCTCTAGTCGTTCCCATTCGATTGTTTTCCTCTATTTATTTGTATTGTTCGTTTAAGAAGGCCTTCTTAGCTCTCCTTGCTATTCTCTGGAATTCTGCATTCAGTTGGGCATGCATGCATGTGTGCCATGTTCCTTTAGTTCTGTACAACTCTTTGCAACCCTATGAGATGTAGTCCACGAGGCTCCTCTGTCCATGGGGTCCTTCAGACAAGAATACTGGAGTGGGTTGCCATTTCCTCCTCCAGGGGATCTTCCCAACCCAGAAATCAAACTGGCATCTCTTCATTCTCCTGAATTGGCAGGCAGGTTCTTTACCACTTGAGTAAGCACCACTTGGGAAGCCCTCAGTTGGATTTATCTTTTCCTTTCCCCCTTGCCTTTCACTTCTCTTCTTTCCTTAGCTATTTGTAAAGCCACCTCAGATAACCACTTTGCCTTCTTGCATTTCTTTTTATTTGGGACGGTTTTGATCCTTCCTCCTGTACAATGTTACACACCTCTGTTCATAATTCTTCAGGCACTCTATCTAATCCCTTGAATCTGTTTGTAACCTCCACTGTATGATCATAAGGGGTTCGATTAGATCATACCTGAATGGCTTCATGACTTTACGTACTTTCTTCAATGTAAGTCTGCATTTTGCAATATGGAGCTGATGATCTGAGCCACAGTCAACTCCAGGTCATCATTTTGCTGACTGTATAGAACGTATCCATCTTTGACTGCAAAGAACATAATCAATCTGATTTGGTATTGACCATTAGGTGATGTCCTTGTGTGGAGTCGTTTCATGGGTTGTTGGAAAAGGAGATTTGCTATGATCAGTGTGTTCATGTGACTAAACTCTTAGCCTTTGCCCTGTTCTATTTATATTCCTAGACCAAACTTAGCTATTATTCCAGGTATCTCTTGACTTCCTACTTCTGCATTCCAATCTTCTATGATGAAAAGAACTTCTCTTTTTTGGTGTTAGTTCTAGGTGTTATAGGTCTTCCTAGAACTAGTCAGCTTCAGCTTCTTCAGTATCAGTGGCTGGAGCATAGATTTGGATTACTGTGATGTTGAATGACTTGCCCTGGAAATGAACCAAGATTATTCTGTTGTTTTTGAAGTTGCACACAAGTACTGCATATCAGGCTCTCTTGTTGACTATGAAGGCTACTCCATTTCTTTTAAGGGATTATTGAGCATAGTAGTAGATACAATGGTCATCTGAATTAAATTCTCCTATTCCCGTCCATTTTAGTTCACTGATTCCTAAAATGTCAGTGTTCAACCTTGCCATCTCTTGCTTGACCACATCCAGTTTACCTTAATTCATGGACCTAGCATTCCAGGTTTCTGTGCGATATTGTTCTTTACAGCATCGGACTTTACTTTCACCACCAGACACATAACTGAGCATTGTGTCTGCTTTGGCCCAGCCACTTCATTTTTGCTGGAGCTGTTAGTAATTGCCCCCTGCTCTTTCTCAGTGGCATGTGAAAGTGAAAGTGAAATCGCTCAGTCATGTCCGACTCCTTGTGACCCTGTGGACTGTAGCCCCCCAGGCTCCTGTGTCCATGGGATTTTCCAGGCAAGAGTACTGCAGTGGGTTGCCATTTCCTTCTCCAGGTGATCTTCCTGACCCAGGGATTGAACTCAGGTCTCCCGCACTGCAGGCAGACTCTGTACCGTCTTCT
Organism: Dama dama; assembly: GCF_033118175.1. NCBI lineage: Eukaryota > Metazoa > Chordata > Mammalia > Artiodactyla > Cervidae > Dama > Dama dama. The sequence goes on from NC_083689.1 coordinate 98,695,870, forward strand.
TCCAGGGGAGCCCCCTCAGTAGCATACTGGACATCTTCTAACCTCTGGGACTCATCTTCCAGTGTCATATCTTTCTGCCTTTTCATGCTGTTCATAGGGTTGCTCTGGCAAGAATACTGGACTGGTTTGCTGTGCCCTCCTCCAGGGGACTCCATTTTGTTAGAACTCTTCACTGTGACCCGTCTCTCTTGGGGGGCCCTGCAAGGCATGGCTACATTACTTCATTGAGTTATGCAAGCCCCTTCCCCATGACAATGCTGTGATCCATGAAGGAAAGCAAGGTCACAAAGGTTAAATCCCCCAAATAATGAACACTTAAAAAACTGAAATAAAAATAAAACACAATTGCAGAAAAATATGAGTTACTAAGGTGTAAATTTAACAATATTGGTCCACTGAAAAACCACAGCACCCGATGAAATTAAAACCTAACAAAGGAGATATATATAAAGTATAAATAAATTAGAAGTCTCAATTATTGTTAAATGGTCAATATTCTCCAAATTGATTATAGATTTAATATAATCTCAGTAAAGATCCTAGCAGGCTTCCTGGTAGAAATTGACAAGTTAATACTAAAATATACATAAAAAAAGCAAAGGAATTTAGAATGCCAAATGATTTTGAAAAAGAACAAAATTTTAAGAGTTCATACTATTTGATTTCATGATTTACTATAAAGTCATCAAGGTAGTGTGGTGTTAGCATAGAAATATAAACTAATAGACCAGTATAGGGAATTACTATACTGGTAATTCCAGTACCAATTTATGGGTTCAGAAACAGACCCACACATAGAGGACAGTCTTTTTAACAAGTGGTACTAGAAAAATGGGATATACATATTCCAAAAACAAAGAACAAGAAAACTTACCCCCATACACAATTTTGATCCATACTCATACTATAATACATACAAAAATCAACTTGAATGATAGACTTAAAAGTATAATCCTCCTAGAAGAAAACATAGAAAAATCCTTGTGACCTCGAGTTAGGCAAAGATTTCCATACACAATTAATGAACCATTAGAGAAAAAAGGTGGATAAACTGGACTTTATCAGAATTTTTTTAAATTCTGCATTTCAAAAGAGATCATTAAGAAAACAAAAACACAAATCATACACTAGGAGGAAACCTTTGCAGCTTATCTAATAGATGACTGGTGTCAACAGTTGTTTTATAAAATTGGAACAAAAATTATGGAACATTTGAAAATTTCTAAACTGTCATTGGTGAAGAGTTGAAGCAAGTTTTACTATTTTAAAATTAGGTATCTACTAGATATCTTTAGAGTCCACCTGCCAATGCAGGAGACACAGGTTCTACCCTGGAGTTGGGAACATCCCCTGAAGAGGAAATGGCAACCCACTCTAGTATCCTTGCCTGGAAAATTCCATAGACACAGGCGCCTGGTGGGTTACAGTCCATAAGGTCGCAAAGAGTTGGACATGACTGAGTACACACACATTAGATATCTAAGTGGAGATGACTTCATGGGGAGTGGTTAAGTTGAAGATAGTTAGCACAGAAATAGAAAGAGAAGGAAAAACAGTAAAGCTGTTGAGACAGGGAACTGAAGTTCAAAAATTATAGGCTAGAATACCATAGGAATTCCAGAAAGTAAAATCAACTGGGCAGAGGCAAGACCTGAGCAAATAAATAAAAAAAAAACAACACCACACCTAGACTTAGCACAGTGAAACTACAACACCAGAGATAAATCTAAGAATTTAAATGTAAAGAGGATAAAACAAGCAACAAGTGCCAGTCCAACTCCACAGCTCATTCTACAGACTGGAAATCTCACGGGAGCTTACAATGTTAAATTACAACGCAATGCACATTTCTGCATGTGAAGTGTTAATATGTGTCATCAATGCAGTCAGTGATCATTTAATAGGCTCATTATAAGCTAGGCAATTCCTTGAGACTGTTTATACCTCTTCAATTTAATATTTAGATCAAAACTCAAATGTACAGTAGAATATGGAATTACCATTAAACATTTCATTCATTTGGGAGTTTGATTTACCAATCCTATTTCAAGTAAAGGTTAGGTAAGTTTTTTTTTTTATTTTAACTGAAGGACAGGGTGGCTAATGGCCTTTTACAACAGAAAAATCTGGCACATGAAGCCCCCCTGGAGATCTTGTATAGGGACTTGAAAACAATCTGAAAACTATTTTTTAAATTCTACTTTACCAAGTAATCTCATCTTTCATTATTTAACATAAGTATTATTTCCTAAATCTAGGTCTTTCTTTATAAGGAATCCAAAGATTATCTGTAATAAAATCAACCTATTAGGTAGGTGCTAAAATAAAGTAAAAAATTAGCATTCTGCAAAATCACTATCAATACATAGCCATTTCCAGGATAAAATATAATTTTAATTGAACTTTCTTATGTCTAAAAGCAAATGCCTTAAGAATTTTAACACAGAAATTTTGACATTTTCTCAAGATATTTTTGTTGGTGCACTACTATCTAGTTGCTTCCTTTTAAATGTGTTCCATCCATCAGTCTTGCATAAAGTGCCAAAATAATATGTAATAGTTTGCATTTTTAAGTTGAGCCTTGAATGTAAATAATCTGTTTAATAGAAGTGTCTATGTTAATATGCTTAAATATATCAATTCAGAAACTTTAACAGTATGGTCACATTTACTAGTTCATACTGTTTCAGATGAGGCTGGGAAAGTCTATGGAAAAAAATCCTATATTTAAAGATTAGTTGCTTTTTCAAATCTCACCTTAAAAACGTTCAAAGTTATTTATATTCCAACAATCATTTTCTAGTCAGAAACAGTAATGTGGTACAGACAGTATTATACCATCTACCCTTTGTGTATATTCTGGATAAATCTCAAGGAAATGAAATCTGGGTAAGCCAACATATAATCTACACAAACCTTCCATTATTTAACCTCAAAGACAGATCTCAAGAGAAATTACATATGTAGTCTACATTTCATGCAGCGTCAAAGGTCCTCATTTTACCAACCCACTCACTCTGAAATTAACAAACAATCATTCACACTCGTTTTTCACAGCTTTCCAGTCTGAAAATTATTTTCTAACATACCCTAGAGAATATTTTCTTTATACGCAAACAGACCATTGCTTTTAATAAGAATCATTTATTGTATATTTTTAAGGTGGAGGGTTAATTAGTACAGTACTATGCATAACCTCATTCTTAAAAAATTAAACACAAATGGATAAAAATGGCAAATCAGAATGAGCATGTAAAAAGACAAAAATTAAGCATATTTTTAGAGAATGTTTCCTGTCATACCTATGTACTGATGTTTTTCTCCATTTTGTCTTTAAAAATGTATGGCTTGTTCCTTTTCTACGTAATTGTTGATTCTTACAAATAATGAACATATTTGCCATCAATTAATAAATGTTACATACAGTTGTAGATTTTTCATTCAACTCAGCTGATTAGTTGCCTGAAATATTCAGCTAAACACAGCACTGTTAAGAAAGTTGAGTCCATTCCATTTGTCTCAAAAATGTAGTATTGAGTTATGAAATTTTCACAATAGGATATAATGCGAATGTCCCAGCTACAAAGTGATGAATGGAAATGTCAACCCTGATCTGTTAGCTGTATTATTATGACTTTAATAAGCATTACAATTTTTTTATTAAATGTTATATTGTGGAATAAAGTAATCACTTATACTAATAGTGGAAAAAATGATAACTCTTACAAAAATGTATACCAGCATTGTTTTATCACTTTTATAAAAATTGAGTTATTCCACAAGTTATCTGACATACCAGGAAATGACATTCAAGGTAACTATCTAAACAGGAATCACTGCTGTTAAAAAAGGGTTGGGGGGATATAGAAGCTCTGTTTAGTACACATAGTGTAAATTTTAGACCTAACTGGATAAAAGGAAAATATTAAAAATATATCTATAGACAAATATCTGTACATCACTCCCACAGCTAATGTATAGACACATTTAAGAATATTGTAGGAATATATCAATATACTTATATTTGTCAAAGTTAAGGTTCAAATGTGTTATATCACAGCACACATCCAAGAGTGTATGCCACAAGATTAAAAAATTCCCACTGAATATAACAAAATAAAAAAAAATCTGTAAATAAATATAAGGCATTCTAAAATAATATCTGCAAAAATCAAGAGTCCAGCAAAGATTTCTATTATCTAAATTTTACTTCATATATTCATATATTCTTCAAAATAGATTTTTAATTGTAGTGCCACAAATTAACAATGTTCAACTGCTTACCAAAATACTCTTTTCTGGAAACTAAATGTTACTACTTAAAAAAAAAAAAAAGTTAGGTGCTTGAGGGAATAAGAATGCAGCAGAAAATTACAGGAGCCCACATATCCTTTTTCTTAAATTTAATTTGTCATATATAAGGTTTTTATATACAATCAGTGTGCATTGTAACAGTTTTTATTAAAAGTCAATCAAGTTTATCTAAAATGTTACCTGGCTGCATAGCACATTTGACATTATTGCCCACATGAAAAGGAAAACAAATGGATTTACAATAACTTTTGGCCTTTTGGATTCTGAAAGTGTTCATAGATCTACCCTTTTAAACCAAATGCATCTGAAACAAATGTTTCCAGAGCATGCAGTTTGGATTTTACAGATCATCTCACCATTCTGTTACACAATATTGACTAAAAAAGGGCAAAGGAAAGAAATAACATGTATCTAATAAAACAGTCAATATAAAAAGGACTGTAATGGAAGTAAGTGGCCCCTTTCCCCATTTTTTACATTCTAAACAATGATTCCATCAAGACAAATCATTAAAAAGTGTTATTACACTGATATATATATATATATATATATATATATATTTAAACAATAAGAAGGCCTGAGTTGGTAGGGAAAGGAACAGTCAAAAAAAGCCTGAGAAGGGGAAGGAAGTAAGGAAAGCTCATTTAATTCATTTACAATAATTTACAGTCATTGTTTGTGTGTGTGTAAAAAGGCATAATAATAGATCACAAACAGGAAATTCCTGGCTATTTTACAGATATAAGTACAGAATTTAAATATTCAAGCTTGTGATGAAAAGCGGCAAGGTGGTCGCAGTGTACAATGTAAACAAGTAGCTTTGGAAAGTGAATAAAGTCCTTGAGTGTGTTTTCTTTATTAAGAAAAGAACTCTCTTTCATTCCTTCCTGAAACATGATCACAGGTAAGAGTAAAGTTCATATACAAACATAATTTAAATGGACGTCAGTCTAAAATCACTGACTTAAAAACAGTTTTATCCAGCCTACATGAAGGGCAGTGTTGAGGTCCCTGTAATAGTAAACATTTTCCATTTCTTTAAAAAAGAAAAAAAAATAGTACTACAATATTTGTAGTACAGTGCAGCATAATCCTTAAATATAAAAATATTTTCTCTTCTGTTGGGATAATAGACCTTGCATCCTGGAAAGAAGTAACAATACTGCTACTGACAGAAGATCTGTTTATCTCTTTCAAGTCATGTAAGGCAATCACTGTGTTGGTTTATGATATATGGCTGAAAGAAAAGTCCAGAAAGACAGCATCAGTTCTTGTTATGTCTTCCGACTGCTCCAGGCGTGCTCAGGTGTACTTCTGTGTTCAGCTGAGTGCTCAAACGGGGACCTGGAGCCATAAGGAGACCTCTGGTCTAGTGGAGATCGGGGGCCGCTGCTGGGAGCTCTGTGGTCCATCTGCCAATCCGAGTGATACCTGTAATCCCTGGAAGATTTATGGTGTGTATATTCAGAACCTGATCGATGGTCTGAATGTAACCGGTGATCTGAATGAGAACGATGATCAGAATGAGTTCTGTCTTTTAAACTTCCTTCCAAATTTGATCTGTGGTCTCTACTCCTGTGATCATCCAGTTTTCTGTGTTTCTCTCTATCACTGTAATATCTAATAAAAGAGAAATTAGGAATTTTAAATTAGCAATGCTAATGAAATGTTTCCAAATAAATCTTATTAAAAATAAAACAAAAATAATGCATACTTCTAATTGTATACAAATTCAGTGTTTCATCACAAAATTTCCTAAGTGAGTTCATTAAAAATCACTGAAAAATTATCTCTGCATGTCTTTGGAAAAACTATTCCATTCATAAAACTAAAGTGAAACCATACAAAGCACTTCAGATGGCATCTAACTTCACATGGCCATTTAAGAGTAGTTGCTACTTTTTCTTCTATGCATCATTTGCATTAATGCATCCTTATTGGAATTAATTAATTAGAATTAAGATAACTATATCCATCTAAAATACCCTTGAAATCAGAGCCTTTTGAGTCTGCAGCAGGTAAAATAAATAAAAATCTCTAAAATAGTCTATGATATATATATTTATGAAAGAGAACTTTTACTGGTTGGTGATGCCTATTAAAAGCTTCCTTTATCTGATTATCTATATAGGAAGATTTGATATATAAATCACTGTGAAATTTACTCCACACATAAACGTGTGGCAGTCTGCTAAAAATCTATGGGAGTTTAATGAAAAGTAATTTCTAAGATGTTTGCCTTTTCAAATAAAATACACCAAACATGACTTAATGGTTTTTTGTTCACAAAAGGTCCTTATTATAAGCAATATAAACTGTTATGCAAGTCTGTGAAATTATAAACATTTACCACTACAAATATGGCTTTTCTTTCTCGCTGTGTCTTTCTAAGTTTATAATGTGGCCGTGCTTCTCAGAAGAAATTTCAGTGAGCACAACTAAAATAAAAACAAACCTTTTAATTTCTTAATTTCTGATCTTTTACTCTTCTGGGTATTTTTATTTGGCTTATTAAATGAAAATATTCCCTTATCAACAGGAGTAAAATGTATTCTGTTATTATATTCTAGTGTTTACTACTTAAGACTTCAAAAAAACAGTAACTGGAAAAAACTTCGTGATTTCAGGACTATCTTCAGATTGCTTTGATTAAATTTAACCTCAATGAGTTGTTTTCACATAATTATTCAAACAAAAATTAGTTTTTTTTTTAATGCAATGGAACGTAGAATTCACCATCACACTTCAGCCACAGTTCACCAGTCTTTTATTTTACCTCACTATATTTTGAAAAGTATTTTAGCCGATATTCTCCAAACCAACAATGAATCCCATGACTACAGAACTCCCTACACTAAATATTTTCTTACTGTATACTCTGACCTTAAATTTATAATTAAAAACCCATTTTTTCTTATTTAACCTTTATTTTACATCAGACATGTTTTGATTACCTGAAAACTGAATTGGTCAATAAAGTCAAACACAACAAATAAAGACATCAATATGCAAAATTTTAAAACTGTCAAGTTTACCTGCTGTCTTGCTTGTAGTGATCCCAATCACGATGCTCTTTACCGTTACTAAAGGAAGAATAAGGTCTCTTTCTAGAATCACTCTTCTTGTGCGAATCTCCCTGATGTCGGTCTTTATGATGGTCGTGATACTGAGATACGTGTCTGTCAGATGAGTAACTGTCCCTGCTGCTGTCATCATGATTTGTATTCTCTTTTAATCTTTCCACATCTGTTAGATAAAAGTGCCCAACTTCCGTTAATGACTTAAAAAAATACATGATAAACAAAAGTAATTTAACTGCTAGATTATAAGAACTCCTGTTTCAGCTCCAACCAACAAAAGTGAGAAAGTCAAAGTGTTAGTCACTCACTCCTGTCCAACTCTTTGAGACCCCATGGACTGCGGCCAACCAGACTCCTCTGTCCATGGGATTCTCCAGGCCAGGATACTGGAGTGGGTAGCCATTCCCTTCTCCAGGGGATCTTCCCAACACGGATTGAACCTGAGTCTCCTGTACTGCAGGCAGATTCTTGACTGTCTAGTTCCCAAATACAAGCAGTTCAAGCCCTTAGAAAATAGTTTATAAAAAGCCATACTAAGGATTATGAATAAGTTACTTTAATCTGAAATGTGAAGAATCACAATAAAAAATGTAAGGTCCATTTCCTTCTCAGACTATACGTTTATGACTCTTGCACAGAACAATTATTCGATTAATTAATTAATATAATTAATCTATTAATATTAACTAATCTGTTAATATTCCAAATAATTTTTTAAAAATATGCTCAACAATTCTATAATTTCTAGAAACTGGTACTAGTGATTTATGAAAAGTTAATAAGCTGAAAAGGATTATTAAGATACTACATTTAATATGGGCATATATCATCTAAAACACCTCACCCTCCCAGCAAAAAAAAAAAAGTCAGTTTTCAAACTGACTTTCCAAAACAATTAACAAGACTGACTTACCTGGATTTCTAGTCACTTGAGTATTCAAGCTGCTATTCTGGTCATTATTTTGCTAAAATAAATACACATGTGTAAGAATCTTTTAAGTGGCCTCAAACAATGTTGTAAAACATGAAAAAGAAAATCCTGATGCTAAAAGAAGTTCTCCCCTATTAGAATGTATAAATGTAACATGAGCAGATATTTTTTTTTCTTTTCATTTATTTTTATTAGTTGGAGGCTAATTACTTTACAATATTGTAGTGGTTTTTGTCATACATTGACATGAATCAGCCATGGATTTACACGTGTTCCCCATCCCGATCCCCCCTCCCACATCCCTCTCCACCCCGATTCCTCTGGGGCTTCCCAGTGCTCCAGCCCCAAGCACTTGTCTCATGCATCCAGCCTGGGCCAGTGATCTGTTTCACCCTAGATAATATACATGTTTCGATGCTGTTATTTTTTAAAAGCAGAAACTATGGGTCCCATGACCTCTTTTTTAAAAAACTGAAGTAATTTTAGACTTGAGAGAAAAGCTGCAGAAATAGTACTGAGGGTTCCCACATGCTTTTCACCAGTTTCTTCTAATGTTAATGCTTCTTATAGAACCACAGTATACTAATAAAACCTAAAAATTTATATTTTAGTACAACACTCTTAACTGAACTGACTTTATCCAGATTTCTCGTTTCCCACTGAGGTTCATCTTCTCCAGAATCCAATCTGGGCTCAGGTGCTCCTCCAATCTGGGACAGTTTTTCTTGTCTTCCAAGACCCTGACACTTGATGAGTACTAGACAATTATAGAATATTTCTCAACTGGGGTTTATTTGATATTTTCTCATGGTTTGACGTGTGATTCCTTTCTGCCAAGAATTCCACAAAGTGATATACCTTTTCAGTACACAGTACAGGGGGTTCATGATGTCAATATGTCTTATCACTGGTGACATTAATCTTAACAGCTTGTTTAAGGCGGCGAAGGCAGGTTTCTCCTCTACAAAGCTATGATTTTTCTCTTTGTAATACTGCCAGAAGATCCAACCAGTCCATCCTAAAGGAGATCAGTCCTTGGTGTTCACTGGAAGGACTGACGCTGAAGCTGAAACTCCAATACTTTGGCCATCTCATGCGAAGAGTTAACTCACTGGAAAAGACCCTGATGCTGGGAGGGATTGGAGGCAGGAGGAGAAGGGGACAACAGAGGATGAGATGGCTGGATGGCATCACCGACTTGATGGACATGGGTTTGGGCAGACTCTGGGAGTTGGTGATGGACAGGGAGGCCTGGCATGCTGTGATTCATGGGGCCGCAAAGAGTTGGACACAACTGAGCGACTGAACTGAACTGAATCAATAAAGATCTTGGAGGAGATACTTTCAGACTATGCTAGTGTCTTGTTTTCTTGCCCACTAATTTTAGCTTTCCTTGGAGGATCTTACCTGCAACAATTTTTACTGTGGTATTAATAGTTTAATAGAGATTTTCTATTTCCCTTATTCCTTCTACATTTATTAGCTGAATTCTTGTATAAAGAAGAATATCTGTTTTAATAACATAAAGAAAAATGATGCATTTACTTACCTGAGATTCCTGCCGTTTTTTAATAGCATGCTTATATAATTTATGTAATTTTCTTGCATCGAACTCAGTAAACTTAGATACAAAAATCCACAGGTTTCTAGAAGAATAAAAGGCAAATTAGTCTGGTGGAAAATACTTAGTTTTTAATGAAATCCCTTTAGTATACACAGAAACACACACATCTTAGCCCTCTCTGGAACAAAGTCTCAGGATGTTATTTCTAGCATTAAAAAAGAAAAAGAAAAAAAAAACCTCCATAAGTGGATAAGATTCCCAATAAAACTAGACAGTGTTAACTTCTACTTCTCTTCTAAATTCCTTCATTTTATAAACTTCAGATTTGAAAAGTAGTAATCAATCCTAATTTGAAACCAAAGAGAAGTAAACTTACAAATCAGGACAGGATTCATATTATGGTTCAGATTAGATATAAAAGGAATAAACTACGTTAGTAGTTCAAGTAAAATATCATCAGAAAACATGGATTAAGCTTGTGAAAGAGAAGTCCTGAATAATGCATTAAAAGGCTACTGTCATTTTATAACTGTGATATAATGTAATGTCATAAGAGTAACGTGACCAGACACTGTAAGCCCAGGACAGTATTCCATGTTTACGCCTCTCTTCTCATCCCAATGCTGGGATTAGGATTAGTAATTGACCATGGTAGTCCTTCACAAGTTCAGAGGCAGTCTTTGGATTCGTCCCAACACAGCTTCTTCAGAGCCACTGCTAATCAGTGACATGTGAGTTGAAGTCTGTCTGCCATCACTATAATAGTAATAATTTCATATATTTACAATTTTTCTTGACCCTCTAGCTTTCCAGTAGGTACGTTAAAGATTTTGAATCTTGCTTACATAAACAGAGTAAAGAAATTACTAAATAGCCAATGATGAAGGTTTAGTGGACTACCCAACATTAATATCTTTACTGAGTTCAAGCAACAGATTTTAAGGGATTTTTTTTTTTGGCTGTGCTGGATCCTTGTTGCTACGTGGGCTTTTCTCTAGTTACGGTGAATGGGGGCTAGCCTTTAGCTGTGACGTGTGGGCTCCCTGGCGCAGTGGGTTCTCTTGTCGCAGAGCCACGGGCCCTAGGTGTGCAGGCTTTGGCAGCTGTGGCACACAGGCTCCCGAGCTGCGGTTCTCAGGCTCTGGAGCACAGGCTTAGCTGCACCGAGGCATGCTGGATCTTCCTGGGTCAGGGACTGAACGCATGTCTCCTCCACTGGCAGGTGGATTCTTTACCACTGAGGCACAAGTCCAGATTTATGTAATGTTTTAAAAATAGTAAAACCCTGTGTGTGCAAATAATGACTTCCCAAAAGAAAGTCATCTCTCAGTGATACTAACAGAAGAAAGAAAGTCTAAAAAAGCAAAAATCCTTAGCTAGAAAATAACTTTTCTCATTCCTTTATATGGGAGAAATAAAATTATATAACAAAAGCACTTAATTTGGGGATTTCTTAATAGCCAAGACATATTTCTCTCAACTACGAAGCATCAATTGCCCAGGACTACAAAACATACACTGTTACAAAGTCTTGAATGAGATAACTGCATAAAGTACCTAACCTGTAACCATCCTTCAGGTAGGCGGTCAAATGTAGCAGATAATTTTTAAAATAAACAAATGGGGTAATGAGACTAAGTGACTAGGTAAGGCCAGAAGACAATGTTCCTAATTGTTTTTCCACTAAGATCAAACATTCCCAGCCTTTTGATTTTGAACACAGGTATGTGTGAAGAGCTGCTAGCTAGTAAACTACTAAACTGCTAGGTGTTAGTAAATTTTGGAAATCAGAAACCTGTGCGTCATGCAACAACCATAAAATCACCTCAGCATGTGTGCGTACAGAGACGGGTAACTGTGACTCCCACAAGAACTCTTTCCAGTGTTGTTACATCAGCTGTGGCTCGCTCAAGTGCTTCCTTTTCTTAGTCTGTGACAGCTATTTGCTTAACTGCAGTATAAGATGTACCTATTCTTCATCAATATTTGGGTTTATAATTCTACAAAAACTATAAAAATGTATTGTAGTTTAAAGAGCAGTCACTCAAACCCTTATATTTAATGTGCATATATATGTGTAATATTCTCGAGATTTGTTTCTCTAGTAATACTTCATATAGCCTGTAAATTTTGGCTACTTAAGTAAAATATGCAGCATATTAACAAGGCTTATAAAGTTATCAAGACTAGTATTAGCAGGCTAATTTAAACTAATGGAACATTTTCATAACACACATGCATAATTATTTTGTTAATTTTTCAACATCAGGAAAGTTTTCATACATCAAAGATACAAAAGAACTTTACAATGATCACCCATATACTTAACACCTAGATTCTCTTATTAGCATTTTACTCTGCCTACTTTATCCCATATCATTCCATATAGCCATCCCTCTGTCACTCTCTCTAATTTCTGTTTGCATTTCAAAGAAAAAGTATAGGTATTAATGTATCTCCCCTTAAACACTTCATGCATATCAATAAGTAGAGTTAATATTACTTAGTTTTTTTATTTGAAACATTCTTTAGACAGTACTATTCTCTGTAATCAATTATCAATGAAATGAAAAGAAAGAAGGAATAGCTAATATCAAGTCATTAAAGCTATCAGATAGTGGTTGGGGAAATCAAATCATTCAACAACTTCAATACTAAATATATTAAAATCTTTGTAATTTATATATTAATTGGCCAAATCCCATTGTTATTCATTGTTTGACATTAAACTAAAACAGCTTCTTTTGAAATTAAAATATCAAAAAAAGCAACTGAGAAAAAAATGGGTGGAGAACCTGAGTATTTTTCTAAAGAAGACATACAGATGGCTGACAGGTACATGGAAAGATGCTCAATATCACTAATCATCAAGGAAATGCAAATCAGAGCCAAAACAAGATATATCACTGCACACCTAACAGCTATTATAAAAAAGGAAAAACAAGTGTTGGCCAGGATGTGGAGGAAATGGAACCCTCATGCACTGTTGCTGGGAATATAAATTGGTATGGACACTATGGAAAACAGCATGTAAGTTCCTCAAAAAATTAAAAATAGAACGACCTTAGGATCCAACAATTCCACTCCTCTGTACTTCTCTGAAGGAAATGAAAACACTAATTCAGAAAGATATATGCACCGCCATGTTCACTGCACCATTATTTTACAAAAGCCAAGACATAGAAGCAACCTAAGTGTCCATCCATAGATGGATGAATGGATAAAGAAGTGGAATTCTCTCGCTCACACACACACACACACAGAAATATTACACACACACACACACACACACACAGAAATATTACACAGACATAAAAAGGAACACAACCTTGCCATTTGGGACAACATGGATGGACCCGGTTGGGTAGAACACACAACAGAAACAGGCTCACAGAGAACAAACTAGTGGCTGCCAGAGGGCACGTGCACAGATGCCCGAGCGAGACAGGTCAAGGGCATTAAGAAGTACAAACTACCAGTTACAAAATAACACATCACTGGGATGTAACATACAGCACCAGGAAGAGAGTCAATAGTATAAAACTCTGTACGGTACGTAATCTATACAACTACCGAATCATGACGTTGTATACCTGAAACTAACAGTGGAAGCCAATTATACTTTAATAAAGTAAAATGCAAGTTTTGTCTTGTTTAAAAATAAATGAAATTAAAATTGTGACTAATGTTATTGGGTTCTATTAATGTATAAAGTACTTGAGTTATTCGTTAATGAGTACATTCTAGTTTTCACTTTGTTGTTTATTACAACAAAAAGCTAAAAAGAAACAGCATGTCTTTATGTGCCCTCCTCCCCACAAGTATCAGCATGTCTTTAAATTTTTAAGAATAAAGTGTTAGGGAAATGGTCATCAGAAGATGTTAAAGTGTTCACTATAGGTATGACATTAACCTTGAAATAAAATTTATAAGCAAACTTCCGTTCAGTTCAGTTTGGTCGCCCAGTAGTGTCTGACTCTTTGCGACCCCATGGACTGCAGCACACCAGGGTTCCCTGTCCATCACAGGGACAAACTTAGAAAATTAAATAATACCCAAGTGAAGTGAAATCCACAGCAGCTGAGAAAATTCAACTAGTCCTTAAATGAATTTATAGACTATCGCCTAAATTAAAAGAGTAAAGAGGTAGGGAATTAATAAACTGTGTTTTTGTTAGTAATTTCTCTTTAAAAATACCTTTTCCATAGAAAAAAATCTAGTTGAAATCAGATTCTGGTCCCAATTATATCACCTGCTAAACTGTGTGATCTTGGGCACAACTCCAGACCTGGAACTAGTGCAGCGTGAGTGCCTTGTTAAAGTTCGTGCACTACATGCCTCCTTTGCCATTCCCCAGGTCCTGGCCCTACAAGGTTGTTTACCTGAGTCCAGTTTTTTTTCTTCTGTAAAGTGGAACTAATAACTGTTAAGACTTCCTAAACAGAGCATTTTTAGAGCGATCTTAGAACGATGCATAGGAAAGTACAAGTGAAACACATTATTATGCTTATCACTAGATTACAAGTGATTTTTAAATAAAAAACTAGTGTCACATTTCCTCATCAACGACTCATGTTTATATACAAGCCAAAATACTTGTATATAAACATCCATAAGCAAGAAATAAAGCAGGTTATAAAATTACGGTTACTATAAAAATTTGCTTAAAGTCAACTGCTGTATAATCACGGATCAATTCTCCATCTTTACAACTGCAGGAAAGGTCTTAACCGTTCTTCCTTTCGTAGAATCAGAAACCGTGGCTGTGTTCTGTGGGGTAGAGTAGGGGTAGGGTCGGGTGATCAGAAGCTCAACCTTTAACACAAGGGACTCTTACCCTTGCTTCTACATTTTCCCCCAATTTTTCTCCAAGACAGCACTGAGTAAAAACTAATTTGCTCTTGAAATATTCCTCAGTTAGGGTCTTTCTGTTCTCCTTTACCATTTAAAGGAATCTGGTATAATCAGAGACAGTGGCAGCAGGAATAAGTACCAAGGAATATGAAATCAAGGTAGATGAGAGTGGGAGGAAAAAAAAAAGGTAAGTTGCCCAGCTATGTAGAAAGACGAATAAAACCTTGAAAGTTAAGGGCGAACACAAACGTCTCTTGGCTATTTGGTCTCTCTTCTTTTAGAGGTTTTTTCCTCCCCCTTTCCTAGTAACTAAACCTGAAGGAACTACTTGTATTAGTCAACATGTAATTTCAACAAGATGCTGCACACTTCTAATCTAAAAAGCCAGTAAAATCGATACTCTGCCTTCTTCATAAACTCAAAAATCTAAACTCTAATTACATGAAGGTTTACAAAGTAGTACACAAGTATTTTCAGAGAGAAACTAAGCTCCTTTTACACTAAAGGTGGGAAATAATTTTAATATAATCCTTTAATTAAATTCAGCTTTAAAGATAACTCACTGCATTTCTTTTATTTTCTAATTTTATCTCAAACAATCAAGAATATGTTCAGCAATCAATGACACAGAAAATTTAACTTTGGCTCTTAAATATGAAAAGACAGAGAATGTGGCTATATTCTCACTTAATCCTGGTATATATAGTTGAACTCCTACTGTATTCCTATCCTGTAGTTCTGTACTTTAGAGGTCACTGTATGAGTAGATAAGAGTTTGAAAAAATGGAATAATTCTCTTTTATGGTATTTAGGAAAGCATTAAGCTCCAGTATATATATTCCAACCATAAATAAACTATTAAACTAGACACTATGAATATAGTACTTGAGAATTATTGCCTCTCATTCCTCATAAAAGGGCTTCCCTGGTAGCTCATGTGGTAAAGAATCTGCCTGAAATGCAGAAGACCTGAGTTCTATACCTGGGTCGGGAAGACCCCTGGGAAGGGATAGGCTACCCACTACAGTATTCTTGCCTGCAGAATTCCATGCGCAGAGGAGCCTGGAAGGACACAGTCCATGCGGTTGCAAACAGTCAGACATGAGTGAGCAACTAAGACACACACACTTTTCATAAAAAATCTTTCATTTTTCTTCAACAACTGAAAAATATGCAGTCTTAACATTTTGCAGGTGATAATACTGGGGGGCTCATACATAGTGGTAACTGTTCAAGGTCATAAAGTCAAAAATTAGGCAAGTTGCAACTAAGTATGCATGTCGTGTGATGCCAATCTCAGTGATCATTCCATGTCATGACAGGCACATGGCTTTAGACTCTTCTTACCGTCCACGCAAGGCTTCAGTTTCTTTAGACATGAGCTCAGCCTCACTTATTTACAAAAGCCTAGTGATCATGATCAACTTCCTATGTCCTCTTTCTGAAATGAGTCCTGGTTGAGTTTAAGATGGGGATAAGGATAGTTGTTTTCTTTTTTTTAAAATTTAGTGTAATCATCATGTCTCCTGCAGAAATGTGCAATTAAGTGTTTTGTTTTGATATGCAGCTGCACTGCACATAGCAAAGAAATCAGGAGGATAGTAAACAGCTGTCAATAACTAGTTTATGCTCATTTTATTGTCTTCCTAGCCTGTCTAGTAGTCTGGCTTAACAGTGACCTGCATTTGGTAATCATTAAGTGATTATTACCACTTATCACATTATAGTATCACTTATCACATCATTTCACAGTTCAGATTTCCAATTTTAAGATCAAATGTGTTGCTACTACTTCTAAAATGAAGGGGAAAATAGAGTCTGCATTTTACATTGCTTGAGGAATGTAATAAAAATTGATTTATTTTTACAAGGCTTTATAGTCATATTGAGAAGATGAACTGCTAAATTTATGTAACACACTGGCACACCAACAGTTGAAGATATTACTGAGAATAATTTGGTAAATTGGGAAACTTTTAAGAATAAAATGCAATCTGAATGTTAATCAAACACCTTTCACTATTTATCTAAAGGCAGAGATGCCACCTGTGGTTTATCATTATGCATAATTAAGGATCACTTATTTATAAAACATTTTAAAGGGAAAAAATGAAAACAATCAGCCTCCCCCGTACACATTCTGTAACCTAAACTTCAGGAGGTAAAAAAGAAACTGAAATACAAGAGACAAACAGTGAAGTGAAATTGCTCACTCATGTCTGACTCTTTGGAATTCTCCAGTCCAGAATACTGGAGTGAGTAGCCTTTCCCTTCTCCAGGGTGTCTTCCTGACCCAGGGATCGAACTCAGGCCTCCCACATTACAGGAGGATTCTTAACCAGCTGAGTCACAAGGGAAGCCCAAGAATACTGAAGTGGGTAGCCTATCCCTTCTCTAGCAGATCTTCCTGACCCAGGAATGGAACCAGGGTCTCCTGCATTGCAGGCACATTCTTTACCAGCTCAGCTACCAGGGAAGCCCTAGACACAAGTAAGAGACAAACAGTTACACAATTACAAATTTAACACGTCCTGAAAAATACATCACTTACTTTCTCCACTGCTTGATTTGTTCAGGATTTGTATACTCTTTCAGACATTCTGTGATATGATCTCCGATTTTTATCAAGCACTGTCTAGTATGTTCCAGCTGTTCTCTTTCCGAAAGGCCTCTCTCAGGCCTATCAAGCTGCTTCAGTGCTGCTTTGACCGGCCTCATCCTCTCTTTACACTGAAACAGGAAAAGAAGAGCAGAACTGCGCATTAAAGGCATGGATTCAACACAGAGCCACTTCTTCCACTGACACTTTTACATGAGTAAATCTAACATGAAATGAGTATTAAACCGCACCTCACAGCTCTTAAACGTCAAGAGTTTTCCCCTCAGACTTTATTCAGAAAGCAAGGTTTTCCATTATCATTTAAAAATCAATCTTTGTGTAAGTAAAAGCCTTGGATTTTACTTACTTTTTAAAAAAACAGTTACTTTCTACACTGTAGCACACCATTCTGAACATTAATTAAAAGATAAAATATTTCAGAGTATAACTTAATATTCTATATTGGCTCTAATACAGAATAAAATGTAAAAGAAACTATATAATACACTGGCAAAGCTATAACTTCAATATAGCTACAAGTATAAACTGTCTCTTCTTCTAATTCCTTAGGACAAAACAAAGCAGCTAATGATGAATTTTGCTGCTCTCTAGTCAGGGACGTCAGGGTGTTTGATAGAAACCAATCTTTTTCCTTGGCCTATATATCACTAGAATGCTAGTAAAAGAACAACATACCAAAATCTGTACCATTCAATAAAGTCCAATTTATGTAATAAAAACTATTAACCTTATACCAAAACCAGACTAAAAATATTGCTAAAAATCAAACTACGGAAAAATTCTATTGTATATAAATGCAAAAACAACTTTAAATTTTATAATAATTACATCCATGAGTAGCAAGTAGGGTTACTTCTGGGTATGCAAGGATGGGTCAACTACAGATGATGTATTTAGTTGACCTAATGCCACCATTTATTTGAAAAAAAAGAAAAAAAAAAAACCAGAAATCCTCACATCCCTGCTGGGAAGGGCCTTTCAGGTGTCTACCTTATATGTGAAAATTTGTTTCTGAGTACTTTATTGTTACAGTGACCTATTTCTTCACATCAGTTGGGAAACTTTCCATCTTTTGTCAGGCATAATTTAAATAACACTGGAAACACTGGGAATTATGTATTCTTTAGTTAAAGTTAGAACTCAGCCAAGCCTGACTTTTTAAAAAAGGGAAAACATTTCTTATCTAATTTTTATGTTATTCATATTTGTTCTCTACATTTTCTATTTCTTGTTCAATTTTGGTAGTTTATATTCTGCTGTGGGTGCATGCTCAGTTGCATCCAACTCTGCAACGCTGCAGACTATAGCCAGCCAGGCTCCTCTGTCCCTGGGATCCAGGTAAGAATACTGGAGTGGGTTGCCATTTCCTTTCTCAGGGGATGTTTCCAAGCCAGGGATTGAACCTGCATCTCCTGTGTCTCCTGCACTGGCAGGCAGATTCTTTACCACTGTGCCACTTGGGAAGCCCCTTGTAGGGTGAACACATACTATATTCTAGGCATTGTTCTAGACCCAGAAAATAGAGCAGTAAACAAAATGAAGACCCTGCTTTTATGGAACCTGTACTCCAGTAGGAGAATAGAGCCAACAAATAAACAAGACATAGTGTTTAAAATGGTGACAACTATGATTTAAAAAAAAAAAAAAGACACGGCAGGGAGCTTTCTACCTTGTATAAGATTTCAGACAAGGATAATGTTTGAGCAGATACCTAAAGAAAACGAAGGCGTAAGCCATTTCAAACAAAGGGAAGAGCAAGTAAAAACATCCTGTAACTTGTCTGACATGTTCAAGAGAAAAGTAAGAACTCCAGTACTATGAATGAAGTGCAGTACTATCAAATTCAAATACATTTCTAAATTTAAAGTTTTAAAAGATCAATATGTTACAGGCATTTTTCCAATAACCAGAAACTTTACTACTTACAATGCTGAATGTCTTCTGATCTAGCTCTTCAGATTCTTCCGCTATGGGCACTGGTTCCCCACTTGCGGTGATATGGACCGGAGCATCTGACACTGAGGATTTCTTAGATCTTTCCTTGCTTTCAGACTTGGATTCACTCAGCTGGTGAAAATAGAGAACAAATACACAACAACAACAAAGGCAAAAGTGATCACACCTCCAGAAGACAACTTACTCTCACTGTAGTCTATAAAGTTCATTCACATTTAACATTTTGACATATTATTTTATCTTTTCTCCACTTGGGGAAACCAAAAATAAAGCTATCCTATGATATTACTTATTAGGTAAGGTATCTAAAAAAGGATTTAAACCTGTTTTCTACTCTACTAGATATGCATATGTATTTTTAAAGAACTGTTATTGAGATTAACTGGGCTGACAGGCAGTTTATTCTCCTAAAATGTAAATATGCTAATTGTGTCACTTTCTAAATTTTATATTATGATTTGCATACCTTTTCTTCTTTTATGTCTTTTTCTTTCTGTATAGCTTCTTTTACTTTGTTTTCTCTTTTCTCTTTAAAATCCTTTTCCTTTATATCTTTCTTATCCTCTTTTTCTTTTATCTCCCTTTTAAGTTCTCTTTTATTTTCCTTTTCTTTTGCTTCCCTCTTTTCTTCTGGTTCCTTCTTTATACAAACATCTGGCTCAGTTTTTTCTTCACTGTCTCTTTCTGTTTTAACTTTTTTGTTTGGATGTTTCACAGAAGTGATTTCATCCTGAAAAGTGCAAGTATGGCCAATGTATTACTAACCAAATCTTGACAAAGACTAATTTCTTTTCTTTGCATGACTACTGATTGCATGTATGTGGATTCTGAGAGAAATAATCCAGAATCCCATTAGTAATGATACATGCAATAAAAACTAAGATAAGCCAATCCCATTCAAAATTCGCAACAAAATGAGACAATGTCTTCAAATGGCAAATGTTTGAAAAGGAAGGACCTTTGCTCTCTCCCTTTAGTGACATATGATATTCTACTGGATGGTAGATTTCTATTCTA
Source organism: Dama dama (assembly GCF_033118175.1). Lineage (NCBI taxonomy): Eukaryota > Metazoa > Chordata > Mammalia > Artiodactyla > Cervidae > Dama > Dama dama. Next base: position 98,716,206 of record NC_083689.1, read on the forward strand.
TAAATGAGACTACACAACAAACTATAAAAAAGGACTTCAGTACCTAAAAGTAAAATTTTAAGCCTAAGTTAAAATTTCAAATGTAAAGCATACTGAAAACATGCCATGTGCCCTTTTCTATATATAACAGGTTGCTTTTCTAAAACACATTCTTACCTTATCATCATCTTCATCAGACTTTTCTGAAGGCAAGGGAGAAGAATCACTCTTTATTTCCTCTTTCACTTTTATAGACTTCATTGCTTTATTCTTCTTACCTCTTGCTTTTCGCCTTTTTGAACCTCCCTAAAAATAATTATTTTTATTCTCACCAACCCCACAGATTCCATTAAAAAATCTTAGATACTAAATCTACTAAGCTAAAAGAATAGACACTCCTACCCAATCCCGAGTCTGTTGGTACTAAGCTACACCAATCTTACCTCTCTTTTACTGCCTTTTTCCTTCTTTTGTGGAGCACAATCAATAAATAAGCTTGGTGATCTTTAATACTTCCTATTCCTTAAGGTGCCTAATGTCTCCAAATCCAATTACTGCCCTGTCTCCAGTAACAGAGGCCTGACCTCTCAAAAAACACCGCATTTCACTCCAAAAGTTGCTCCCATACTAAATACTAGGAAAAAAGAGATTCTTCTTCTGAAAGACATGACTCAGTAGAGTTTTAACCTGAATGCTGACATCAGTTGGCAAAATACTACCATATTCAAACAAAGCTACTAAATTACAGATAAACACACTGATGAACCCATGTTAACCACAGGAATCTAGGGTGATGGGGTAAACTAGGTTTATCTTATCCAAAAGTAAAGTGCTCTTAAGCATTGTATTTTAACTTACTGCACCAGAAAGCCTCTGAGCTTCTTTTTTTGCAAGATCTCTACTAAGTAATTTGATGAGGTAGTCTGCACGTGTCTGTAATTGTTTTGCTTGTGGCTTTTTATCAGGATCATCTGGAAGAATCTGAAAAGCAATTAATTTTTTCATCTTGTCTTTAATAAATAACATGAGAGATAATAATCATTTAAAAATGCCTTCTCATAAAAAACATGTATAATGTGCTAGCAAGTTATAACTTTTGAAAGAATAAACAACATTGAATGTAAAATACATTTTTTATACCTATGCCACAAAGATTTCTTTCTCTGGAAATGAATTCTAAATACACAAGAAAACTATCCCTCTATTCATAAAAAGACTACACAGTATGAGGTTAGAAATTTCTTTCAAATACATAATGGTATATTAGTGTTATTAAAATCATAGTATTCTTAGATTTCCTTCCTTCTAAACAGTGTATTTAACTGTGAGGTATACAAAAATCCCTAGAATATAAAGTATTGTCCACCTAGAAGAGGACCCAAAGCAGGCACTGTGAGAAACCTTTTACAATGAAAATATAAACTAATTTTGCTTCATAGTAGCAAATGACAAATAGCTGAAGGCTCCCCCTAGTCCATGAAGAAGTAAAACATAAAAAGGTAAAGTATAAGAACTGGGCAGGCCTCCAGTGTCTCCCATTCCAGGCGAAGAAATGATTCTAACGAGTGTGTGCTGTGCTGTGCAGCTCAGTCACGTCCAACTCTTTGCAACCCCACAGACTGTAGCCTGCCAGTCTCCTGTGTCTATGGGGATTTTCCAGGCAAGAATACTGGGGTGGGGCTACCATGCCCTCCTCCAAGGGATCTTCCCAACAGAGGGATTGAACCTGGGTCTCCCGTATTGCAGGCAGATTCTTTACCATCTGAGCCACCAAGGAAGCCCAAGAATACTGGAGTTTGTAGCCTATCTCTTCTAGGGGAACTTCCCGACCGAGGAATTGAACCAGGGTCTCCTCAATTGCAGGCGGATTCTTTACTAGCTGAGCTACCAGGGAAGCCCATAACGAGTGTGATAGCATCAAATCACCAAAAATCCTAAACACTGGTATTTAAATATACACACACACACTCACAAAACAATCCTTTTCTGCTCTTGATTAATATAGATAGTTAATGATTAAATGAGAGACTTACTTTCTAACCTGATGCTGTGAAAATAACAGAAATGAAATTTCAGAGGTAAAGCAGAATCTAGATATTACTTAAATTCAATCCCTTCATGAAAACCAGATTCCAAAGAAGTCAAGATCACAAAGCTAACTTTCCTGACCCTGAGTTGACTTTATTTCTAACATAATTTAAAAGCAAAAGTTCAATTTAACAAGAATGGTCAACAGAATCAAGTATTTCAGTACCTTGTGTGTCAGACTGAGGTCAGGATCCATTTTAATCATTTCCCAGCTTCCATATCCATATTCGTAGATACCAATTAACAAATTGGAATCATCTTCTTTGCCCCAGTCTATATCAAAATGAGCTGCCTTCGTGTGGCATGGGATGATATACCTATCATTAAAGTTAACAACCACTGTCAAATTTATAATTGCCTCACTAAAAATTTTGAAAACCATATTTGATCATTAGAACTTCAAAATACTGTGCTTTATTTTATTTTTAAAAACATTTCATTCAAACTGGCCATGGAATAAAAACCACTTCTAACATACACTCATGTCCAAATTATTGAGTAACAAGTATTTTACAACAGAAAAAATAACTTACTGCTTTCTTTCTTCTGGATCTGAAGGAATGGATTTGTGCAGTGGTATTAATTCTTCTTCATGGGAGATGACCAGCTTGGCATTCACCTGTACTCCTGATATTCGGAATGTTGGGCCCTTTACTTTTCCAAGTCTACCACCTATATTTGGAAAAGAATATTAAAAAGTATAAAATATATAATTCTACAAAATACAAAGCAATGTATGTTATTACTTATATTAAAAAGTAGTAGTATTTATTTACCCATATTTTTAAGTACTACTTGTTTGTATTAAGGGGAGAGGCTTGCTGGCAGACCTTAAATTTCACTCCAAGTCTTTTCACTACATACTAGTGATTACAATATAAAAGAGGATTCACAGAAAGCATTCCACATACTACAGCAAACACACGTACTGTGCTGTGCTGACTTATCAGTCATGCCCAACTCTTGGACTGTAGCCCGCCAGGCTCCTTTGTGCATGAGAGATTTTTCAGGCAAGAATAGTGGAGTGTGTTGCCATTTCCTCCTCCAGGGGATCTTTTCTGACCCAGGAATCTAACCTGCATCTCCTCAGTCTCCTGCATTGGCAGGCGGGTTCTTTACCACTGCACCACCTGGGATTAATATGTCAGCCACTCTAAATGAGAGTTTCAGTATGATTTTTTTTCAGTACATCTAATTATTGAATCTTATCTAATTATTTTTATTTAGAAAGATAAATTACAAAGTATAATGAAGTAACTATGTTAAAACCAATATCACATGTGTATACTTCTAATATCTCATCTATACTATACTAAAAATACAGTAAAGAACCCACCTGCCAATGCAGGAGACATAAGATACACGAGTTTGACTTCTGGGTCAGGAAGATCCCCTGGAGGAGAGCATGGCAACCCACTCCAGTACTGCTTGGAGAATCCCATGGACAGAGAAGCCTGGCGGGCTACAGTCCACAGGGTTGCAAAGAGTCAGACACAACTGAAATGACTTTGCATGCAAACTAAAAATATAGTAGAACTAACAATTCCTGATGTTACCTCTCAGCAAGAAAATATACCAGGCAGAGAGTTTCTATTGCCTTCAATAATACAGTTCTGTTCTCCATTTTCTATTACCTGGAAATGGCCTTACTTTGTTCTGTAAAGCATCTTTTAAGATTAATAAATAGGTAACTTAAGACACACTATTAACCAAATTCAATAAAAGCAGATTTCAACAATTTCATTTATCTCTTTAAATCACTTTCATTTTAATATCACCTGTTCGTTCTGTTCCTGAAGAGTTGTCCTTTAAAGCTTTAATGCAACCATTATGTACCAATTCTCCTAGTCGTCTGAGGTCTGTCTCTGACTTATCAACTAATTCAGCATCTCGAGCAATTGCATCTAATCTGTAAGAAAATAATACAATTTTCAGGTAAATGCAGAGAAAATGAAGCCATTTAAGATACATAAGAGTAAAGTTCTATAATTTTTTTATTATTACACAGTAAGCAGATAATATGAATAATGATAAATGTTCAAAACATTTTTTTCTTCATCTAAAATAATTATATAAGTATTCCATTGTAACTTCATACAGGTCCTCTCAAAATAAAATAGAAAATATCCCTATTTTAAGGTGGAGTTTGGGGGAGAAAAATAGAATTAAACCAATTTGAGTCTCTGCAACTCTATACTTGAGATAGTAGTTACAGCAGTTATTGAGAATAACTGATAAAACTGGTCTCTGAAGTCAGAGGCTAGGTTAGCAACTTAGCTTCTCTCTGGATGAATCTGCTATTTTTATAAGATTGTAAGGAAAAGGTAAGAAAAAGCATTTGAAAAGTACCTTACAATTATAAAAATGCAAATGTTTTATAGACCATGTATTTTATAGAAAACATTTGTAGATAAAATTTTAGAGACTAGAAAGAATTAAGGATAGTACTAAAACACTTTAAAAAATCTATTTGAAATTTGCTTTCTACAGGCTAATTTTGTAAAAACCTGTTGCAGGAAATTTAAGAATAGTATAAATAAAACTCTGTAATTTCACTAAGAATGACAAATGTGTTTACCTTTCCAGAGGGCCACCAAATTTCTTGTAGCTCTTGATAAACCTAACAGAAAATAATTGGTTTAAATGTGGGCTTCACTATTTGTTACAAAACAGATATACAGAAATAATACTTGTTAGTGTAAATATTATCAATAATTCAAGGCACTATTACTAACAAAAATGAATAAGCTATGCTAGAATCAAAATGTTAAAAGGTTAGATACCAATAAAGATAAGACATATTTTAACACCCAGGATAATATTTAGAAACCAATATAAATAAAACAATAGAAGCTAAATTTTATTTTAGAAATTACTTTATTATTTTCACAAGACAAAAAAGGGTCAAGGCTATCAGAGGAAGTGTCTCCAGAATTCTCAATCATATTACACCTCCTCACATTTCAAGTGTTGATAAAAATGTACTGAATATAGTTTTAAATCAGATATATGGCATTCTACCAACAGTGGAAAAATAAGTATTACTTAGGAACAAAGCTACCCAAGTGGTTGATGGATGAGGGAAAATATCCAGGAAAAGTAGAAGTTGCATTGCCTCTTCAACTAAAGACAGAAAGTCCAGCAAATCAGGTGGCCATAAAAGTACCCTAAATAAAATCTAACAATATATTTAGTTTTCTGGTAGAAAAAAATGAGGAAGAACTTTATCAGACAGGTCTATGATTTAAAAGAAATGAGTTACAATAGTTTGAAAGAAACAACAAACTCTCAAAATACAACAATGAACAACCTTTCACAAATTTCATACACAAAAATATTACATAAACAAAATAAGCTATTATCCCATCCTCCGTAAATAAAGCTGTGTGTGTGTATATATATATATATATATATATATATATATATATATATATATATAAATAAATACATTTTGAAATAAAACTACAATTTATCTGAAAGGCCAATCTTACCTCAGTTCCTATTTGGACATATCAAACACTTTTTAACATGGTTATTTTCAAAAAAACAATCACCCCAGCGTAAAAAAACTAGAAAAATATGGAACTAAATTACTCCCACATAAACAGTAATGTTGGGAGTCATATACAGTGAGAATTTTTAATAAATAATGTATTGAAGTATACATTCATTATTCAAAAGGACCACTATTCTGAACATTAATAAAACCAAAATAATTTAGCAGTCCAAATAGAGTAACAATAAATAACACAGCAAAGATCAGATGCCAAACTCGTTTTTGACTCATAGTTACAATGAACAACCAAAATCAGAACCACCCAATCCCCACACAACTGTATCTGCCTCTTCTAAAACTTTGCATTTTGTGGAATTTGTTTTAATTTCACCCACTACTAAAACCAAGCTGAAGTAAAAATGGTCTTATGTCATCTTACCGCCGAATTTCTGCATCACTAAATCCTTTAATATTTTCCCGAGGGATAGTTCGTGGTCTTCCACGTTTCTTTGGCCTTTTTCTTTCTGAAATTGAATCACTATCAGATCCAGAGTATCTCCTACTTCTACTGCGCCTCCCTTCACTTCCATTGAAACTAATCTGGAATTTGAAAACAAAAGTTTGCCCAAGTTTAGGTAAAGCAGGCTTCTGTTTTAAGAGCAATGAAAGCATTATGATTGACAAAATTAACAAGTACATATCAAAAATATTCTATAAACAAAATTAAAAAGCAAAAAAAGAAACACCCAAAATACAGCAGATTAATGTCAAAGAGTTATATTAATAGTCTTAATGCTTAGAACATTCTAGTAAAACAGCAGGAAAATATTCATTGTCCTTTTGTAAAAATATGTGAAAGGTTATTAAGAGTGATTAATCAAATAACAAACAGAATTATATAACCTCTTGGTATATTTTTTAAAATGTGAATTAAAGTAACAATGCAGTGTAATTAGTTAATCCATCAACTTGACCAATATTAACTTATTAATACTAGCCAATATTGGTACTGGTAAAGAAAAACAAGATAGTCAAACACCTCTGATGGGTATTTATACAACAGAGGGCAATCTGATATTGTATCAAACATCTTAAAAATGATCATTCTGCTAACCCGGCAACATCATTCCTAGACATTTTTTCTGATAGCAGAAATGAAAAGGTACACTTGCCAATAAAGTCATCTTTATCGCAAAGGTAAAAAAATCTAACCTACAAAACATTAACTTCTATTACACACATCAAATCACAAGGCAATCAGTAAGATAAAAGTAAGGAAATACAGATTATAAGAGGTGGAACTCGAATACTGGCTTACTTGTGAAGAGGATGAGTGGTAAATATCAAGTATCATACAAGAAGGTAAGAGAAAAGTCAGCTAACATTTGCTAAAGACTGAGCTACTGTGAGAAGAGAGGATTCCTGGGGACAAAAGACACAGGGAGAACCTGCACCCAATCGCAGGCACTTCTCCACAAACCTCCACCAACTTTCACCAGGTGCTCATGAGAAAGACTGGAAATGGGGCTGGAGATTAGAGAAAATTTTCCTTCAGGGTGAAGGCCTGGAGAAAGACAGAGTCATCTTTGAGGGGACAGTCAGGAAGCCTGGCCAGATCATTCTCACCTACAGAACTGAGGACACAGCAGACCTAATATGTTTGTAGGAAAAGAAAAACCAAAAACTGGCAGGGCACAGTCTGGGGTGTGTTCATTTGCCTCAGACGCAAAATTTAAGGAGATAACAAAAAATTCAACAATCAAGACATAATCCTGAAATAAAACAGTATTCTAAAAAAACAGAAGCTAATGCAAAGACTCTAAAGTTTTTCCTCTTGCCACAGGACCCAATATAGCTTGGCATGGCTCTGCTACCATTATTTAAAAATCTAACGTTCTGTTCATTTGAGCCATAAAATAAACACCAACAGATTTCTAAAAATTCATATCATACAAGTATGTTCTCTGACCATAAGAGAATTAAACTAGAAATCAACAATGAAGATACCTGGAAAAATCCCCCAAATATCTGAAAATGAAACAACACACTTCTTAAAAAACCTATGCAAAAGCTTTTAAGTTTAATTAGGTCCCATTTGTTTAGTTTTGCTTTTATTTCCATTATTCTGGGAGGTGGGTCATAGAGGATCCTGCTGTGATTTATGTTGGAGAGTGTTTTGCCTATGTTCTCCTCTAGGAGTTTTACAGTTTCTGGGCTTACATTTAGATCTTTAATCCGATTTGAGTTTACTTTTGTGTATGGTGTTAGAAAGTGTTCTAGTTTCATTCTTTTACAAGTGGTTGACCAGCTTTCCCAGCACCACTTGTTAAAGAGGTTGTCTTTTTTCCATTGTATATCCTTGCCTCCTTTGTCAAAGATAAGGTGTCCATAGGTTCATGGATTTATCTCTGGGCTTTCTATTCTGTTCCATTGATCTATATTTCTGTCTTTGTGCCGGTACCATACTGTCTTGATGATTGTGGCTTTGTAGTAGAGTCTGAAGTCAGGCAGGTTGATTCCTCCAGTTCCATTCTTCTTTCTCAAGATTACTTTGGCTATTCGAGGCTTTTTGTATTTCCATACAAATTGTGAAATTATTTGTTCTAGTTCTGTGAAAAATACCGTTGGTAGCTTGATAGGGATTGCATTGAATCTACAGATTGCTTTGGGTAGTATAGCCATTTTCACAATATTGAGTCTTCCAATCCATGAACACGGCATATTTCTCCATCTATTTGTGTCTTCTTTGATTTCTTTCATCAGTGTTTTATAGACAAGTGCTCAGGGCTGGTGCACTGGGAAGACCCAGAGGGATGGGATGGGGAGGGAGGCGGGAGGGGGGATTGGGAGGGGGAACACATGTAAATCCATGGCTAATTCATGTCAATGTATGGCAAAAACCACTACAATATTGCAAAGTAATTAGCCTCCAACTAATAAAAATAAATTAAAAAAAAAGAAAAAACAACCCTATGGGTTACAGAGGAAGTCACAAAAGATATCAGAAAGTATTTTGAAATAAATGAAAATGAGATCACAACAAATTTCAAAATTTAGGAGATTCAGAAATGGCAGTGGTTAATGGAAGTTTGCAGCATTAAATGCTAATGTTGGGACTCCTTGGTAGTCCAGAGTTTATGTCTACCAATGCAGGGGACACAGGTTCGAGTCTTGGTCCAAGATGATTCCACTTGCAATGGGCCAAGTGGCACAACTCCTGAAGCCCAAGCACCCTAGAGCCTGTGGTCCACAAGAAAAGCCACCACAATGAGAAGCCCTCGAACCACAACTGGGGGGAAGACAAGCCCAAGCAGCAACGAAGACCCAGCACAGCCATAAATAAATACATAAACTCACGAGGTACAGAAAAAGCAGGACCTTAAAAAAAATGCTAATATTAGAAAAGGAAAGTCTTAATGATCTAAGCTTTTATCTTTAGATACTTAAAAGGAGAGCAAAAGAAAAAAAGAAAGAAAAAACACACAGAATGAAACACAACGAAACTTTAAACAGAAAATTAAAAAATAAAACCAAAAGGTGGCTCTTTGGAAAGATGAATAAAATTAACCTCTACTTAGAATGATCAAGAAAGAAAATGCCAATCAATTCAGTTCAGTCGCTCAGTTGTGTCCAACTCTTTGTGACCCCATGGATGGCAGCACGCCAGGCCTCCCTGTCCACCACCAACTCCTGGAGTTTACTCAAACCCATGCCCATCAAATTGATGATGCCATCCAACCATCCCATCCTCTGTCGTCCCCTTCTCCTCCTGCCTTCAATCTTTCCCAGCATCAGGGTCTTTTCCAATGAGTCAGTTCTTCACATCAAGTGGCCAAATTATTGGAGTTTCAACTTCAGCCTCAGTCCTTCCAATGAATATTCAGGACTGATTTCCTTTAGGATGGACTGGTTGGATCTCCTTGCTGTCCAAGGGACTCTCAAGAGTTTTCTCCAACACCACAGTTCAACAGCACCAATTCTTCAGCACTCAGCTTTCTTTATAGTCCAACTCTCACATTCACACATGACTACTGAAAAAGCCATAGCCTTGACTAGATGGATCTTTGTTGGTAAAGTAATGTCTCTGCTTTTTAATATGCTGTCTAGGTTGGTTATAACTTTTCTTCCAAGGAGTGTAAGTGTCTTTTAATTTCGTTAACAGAATGAAAAATAAGGGAAATCACTAAATATCCTATTAACACCAAAAGGATAGTTAAGAGGGTATTATTATGAATAACTTTATGCTGATAAACTCAACAACCTGGATAAAATGAACAAATTTCTTGAAACAACCAAATACACTCATTCGAAAAATATATTGATAGTTGTATATTTATAAAATTTAGGTTATAGTTAAGAAGGAACACTTTCCAACTCATTTTATGAGACAAGCATTATTAAATCCAATGAAGTCTTTAGATGAAAACAAGCACCAATATTTCTCATAAAAAAGATAGTCCAGGTGTAAATACTCTTTATAATACAGAAACAGCTTTTAAATTAAAAAGTCACCTGTTTTGCACAGTTTCTCATTCTGGGGAGCATATAAATTTCTTCAAGTTCCTTTTGTCTTTCTTCTTCTTCTAATCGTCTTCTTTGATCTTCAGGAATGATTTCTTCCCAGTTCTTTGAATTTCTTTCAGGCTCCAGCTCAATATCATCCTCATCCATATTTGAAAAGTTGGCAACCTGATAAATTCCAGAATTTTAGCAGAATAAAATTAAAGAACTATTCATCCTTAAATTACATTTTTTCTTTCTTAGCAGGAAGGACGAAGCATATCAGAATAAGATAACTTAAATAGTCCTAGGATAATGAATATGACTATGGGTTAAACCAAATGATTGCTAAACTAAGTTTATTTCCATATGAGGTCAAAGTAGATCAAACCAAATGACTTCTAAGAATTATCTTCCAGGAATGATTCTCTTTTGCCCTGCTGATCAACAAAATTATTACTGTAATAGAACCAGATGAAGTTAACAGAGTAACAACAAATTTATAAAGTATCACGCTAAATCACTTTCTGTAGTAATTACCACACCAGCCCATTAACCACAAGGTGTTGCAAAACAACCCAATATTCTTATTTTTACAATCATAAAAAAAGTACTTGAAGAGCTGATGACAAGACACAAGGAGCTCTGAGACCATAGATAAATTTATTTAGGTTCCCGAAGTGCTAGTTTCTTCATCTCTAAAAAAGGAGAGCTAGTAACAGCACACCAATTTTTGTGAGAATTAAATAACAATACATTTAAAGAAGTTTTTAGAGTTTGGTGTGCAGAAAGCACTCTTTAAGGTTAACTGCCAATACAGGTACATTAAAGCTTACAGGTAACTGGAAAGACAAGAAAACTATGCTCTGTGTGTGTGGCACATTGCAGGTACTCAGTAAGGATTTGCTGAATGAAGGAACAACATTAATTGATCCTTAAACACCTCAGCTTGTGGAAAACGGCGAGGATGTAGAGAAATCTGCTTCTGTACACTAAACATCTGGTGCACACCTTACTCTAAGGACGGCTGACTTGTGTTGCTTCAGGACTCCCTGCTACCTTGTTGGCCCTCACCTAACCTGGGATGTGCTTCACTGGGGGCTCAGCTGGTAAAGAAGCTGTCTGCAATGCAGGAGACCCACGTTCGATCCCTGGGTCGGGAAGATCCCCTGAAGAAGGGATGGAATGAATACCCACTCCAGTCTTCTTGCCAGTAGAATCCATAGACAGAGGAGCCTGGCAGGCTACAGTCCATGGGGTTGCAAGAGTCAGATATGAGCTGGCAACTAAACCACCTAACCCAGGGGTATCTATCAATATTACTGTTTCCTTTGTCTGATTTACTTGTGTTTTCTTAGTTAGGATAATGCTTAATCTAATGTCAAAAACTGCTGCAATAAAAATCAGCTAAAAGTCTTCAGTTATGAAAATGATCTGGTACATTTCAAGTCATGTCACTAGAAGAAGAAAGAAAAATTTTTATATATTATTGCAGATTTTAAGACAAAGATATTAACATTTTTTAAGATTACCCTGCTGATCCCACCTTAAAAAAAGATGAATAAAATACTAAGTGACAAAAGAAAAACCCCACCTTCTCCATTTATATAATTATGAAAAAAAATTTAAGAAGAAAATCTACCTTGAACTGAGAAAGTAATTCATCTCCCACAGTTAAAGGTCCTGCTTCATTTTCATGAGTTTCAGCCCTCTTCAAGATTTCATCTATATCCATTTCCTAGAAAAATAAATCTTTACTTTAAATATGCTTTACTATGTTTTAAGATATATACATTTTGCATTTACAGTTTTAAAAATGACATTTTGAGACAAGTTTTTTTTTTCTTTACCTGGGGCTCTTGTTCTTCTCCTTCAGGCTCCTTAAAAAGTTCCTCAGCACCAAACTTTAAAATGGCTGATAACTCTTCTTTATTGAAAGGAGTAGAACTAAAATTAGGAAAAACAAAAATTACTTAACACTAACAGTCACAAATTTAACACTTACATAGCACTTTCATGAGTTATTGGCATAGTCACCTTTATAACAGTTAATATGACATAGTTAGATAAGTGAAAGATTACTAGTACACTTATTTTAAAACTAAAGAACTTGAAGCCTAGGGCTTTCCCCCAAGATTACAAAACCAGAATGGTGAAATCATGCACTCACTGGATGTATGCCATTGACCGGGAATTAGCTCAGTGCTTTGAAAAATAAAACAACACTAAACACAGTAATTCAGTGATCTGCTTACACTATGTAACATTTTGGGGAAATGAGCATAGTATGATTATGCAATAGCTTTTTTTTTAAAGGAAAGTAACTACCTTGAAGGGGCAGAACCTGTGTGTAGTACTGTCTTCCCAGTTGTGTCCATTCTTTGAATCACAAGATGATCTAAAACCATCTTCTTTTTGGCCCTTTCAAGAATATCCTCTTCAACTGATCCCTTTGTAACCAGACGATAAATATTCACCTGTAAAGATACACACAATGAAATTTAAAGTACAGTAATAAGGATTTGTTCTGCTAATGTTAAATGCCCAAATACTGGTTACAGAGTCTGAAATTCAGCCAACGTGACATTTTCACTGGTCAAAAGCAAAAAAAGCTTCCTCAATTTAAAGATTATTTGAGACTATGTCCTTCCTTATATTTTGGTCAGTTTGCTTTTTCTTTTTTTAAAGGAATGACAGTAATTTTTTAAATTATATTTCAGCTGGGAAAGGGGGTGGTGGTAAACTTATGACAAGCTTATACCAGTTCCCTTAATTCTGATTGTTTCATCATTCTATATGATCCAAAATTCCACAAGTCACTTTTCAAGTTAATGATGAAGCTCTGCAATTAACAACAAAAAGCTTTGCAAAACACAAAACTCAACGTGTAGTGATTTTGCTTCGCTTCTCAAAGTCAGTGGTTCTATATCACACAAAATCACCATTCAGGGATATCTTGAAAATTTATGGAACCACTGTTAGTTTTCACGGTGACTAGGGCTCACCAGCATTTAGAGCACTGGGACCTGGAATATTAGGTATTCTTCATTAAACTGGACATTCTGGCACAATGAAAAATTATTCTGTGCCCTTTTAAGTCTTCCAAATGATTTTTTAAAACTGTTTTAAATTTATCTTGAGTCTAAATAGTTCCAGATAGGGAAAGGAGTACGTCAAGGCTGTATATTGTCACCCTGCTAATTTAACTTATATGCAGAGTACATCATGAGAAATGCTGGGCTGGAAGAAGTACAAGCTGGAATCAAGACTGCTGGGAGAAATATCAATATCATCAGATATGCAGATGACACCACCCTTAATGCAGAACGTGGAGAACTAAGAAGCTTCTTGATGAAAGTGGAAGAGGAGAGTGAAAAAGTTGGCTTAAAAGTCAACATTCAGAAAACTAAGATCTTGACATCTGGTCCCAACACTTCATGGTAAATAGATGGAGAAACAGTGGAAACAGTGTCAGACTTTATTTTTTGGGCTCCAAAGTCACTGCAGATGGTGACTGCAGCCATGAAATTAAAAGACGCTCACTTCTTGGAAGGAAAGTTATGACTAACCTAGACAGCATATTAAAAAGCAGAGAGAGACATTACTTTGCCAACAAAGGTCCATCTAGTCAAAGCTATGGTTTTTCCAGTGGTCGTGTATGGATGTGAGAGTTGGACTATAAAGAAAACTGAGCACTGAAGAATTGATGTTTTTGAACTGTGGTGTTGGAAAAGACTCTTGAGAGTCCCTTGGACAGCAAGGAGATCCAACCAGTACATTCTAAAGGAAATCAATCCTGAATATTCATTGGAAGGACTGAGGTTGAAGCTGAAACTCCAATACTTTGGCCACTTGATGCGAAGAACTGACTCATTAGAAAATACCCTGATGCTGGGAAACACTGAATGTGGGAGGAGAAGGGGACAACAGAGGATGAAATGGTTGGATGAGGGGCTTCCCAGGTGGCCCCAGTGGTAAAGAACCTGCTCGCCACTGCAGGAGATGGTTGGATGGAATCACCGACTCAATGGACATGAGTTTTGAGTAAACTCCGGAGTTGGTGATGGACAGGGAGGCCTGGCATGCTGCAGTCCACAGGGTCGCAAAGAGTTGGACGCAACTGAACTGAGTCTAAATGATACATATTTTAATATAAACATGAAGCTTTCTTACAAAGTTACAGTACACATTCATTTTTTCAGTAATGCAACTACTGTGTAAACCTGTAGATAACTGAATACTGTATTATTTAGATCTTTATCAAAAGTTATTTCCAAATGTGCACAGTATTAGGTCACCAATAAAACTAATCTGCATTAGTAACCTACAACTACTCACTGTGTAGTTGCTGCATGAACGTGTTTAAAAGGAGATCTCAGACTCCTTTGATCAGATTTAGAACCAACTACTACTAAAATAGCAAGTACATGAACCATAGGAATCTTACATGTCATCAATAATGAAATAATAAAGAATCCACCTCATTAATAACAAAAATATACTTCATACATATACTTACATTAAAAAATTTTTTAACACAATGATAAGAAAGTTGATTGCATTATTTTGTGATCTTATTCAGGTATTCATCCCAGAGGTCTACCACATACCTTTCTATAGTATTTCCTCTTATTGGCTCTTTTCCTAATATGTCCTCTTTCTTCTACCCTGTATTAGAGGATGTGGTAGCCAAAGTCTTTAAGTGGTATAAGTGGAATGTTTTGTCTAGCCATGTGTTGAGGATTAAACGTAGGAGGTATCTATCAGTGCAATTAACACTTTCCCCCATTTCGTTCGCAACGCAGAAGTATGTTGCCTCTTCACAAGTACATCAGGCCCGCTCGCCTGTAGGAACACCCTAATTCCCTCACTTCTCGTTTTTGACAGTCTGCAATTTGTTTTGGCTTCTTGTCATCCTTGTTTCAAGTTTCCCTCTCTTTTATGAGAATTATTTGGGTAAAACATCGTTTTAGTTTTATATTATGGATTTAGTTCTGAGTAGAAAATATGAATGTTTACAAAGTAAATAAAATGTTCTAAGCCCCTTTGTGCTACTTGTTTATCACCTCCTGCTCTGAAGAAGTTTCAGGACACTATCCCAGATGAGGGTAAATGTAATTAAAATACAAGAACCAAGATATCAAAAAGATGACAGACGGTTTTTTTCAAGGGCTACTACAAGTGTTCCAGAGAGTTATACAAAAATTATGAGAATGGCTATTTTGCAAGGAGAATCTTATGGGTACATGATTAACAAAAAAGGAACAATGTATGATGCAATAGTCAAAATAAGTATACGAAGATATTTTTAAATGTATATTTTTATATACTGAATGAAAACCATTATATTCTACAGTTGTGAACAGAATCATGATCAAAAAAAGAGTACATGATCCTATTCAGGCATAGTTTTCTCAGTTCTCTCAATTTCCAGGTGATTCTGATATATTCAAGCTCCTCAGCACTCTATGTATTCAATAACAATATGCCTGTTTCAACAATCTTACCCGAATGATAAACCAAAATAAATTCTAAACACTGATGATAAAAAAGACTCTAAAACAGTAAAATAAGGAGGACAAAAAATACCTGTTTCTTTTGCCCAATTCGATGAGCTCTAGCCTGTGCCTGAAGATCATTTTGTGGATTCCAATCAGAATCAAATATAACAACAGTGTCAGCTGAGGCTAAGTTAATTCCTAAACCTCCAGCTCTTGTGGAAAGCAAAAAGCAGAAATCCTGTAAGGAAATACAAAGGCACAATTTTAAATTCTTAACTGTGATTGTGAATAATCAATGTGAGAATTTTATAACTGAATTCTTGAATTTAAAAAGTATTTTACCAGGCTCCCCTGTTGACTCAGTAGTAAAAAAAATCCTGCCAATGCAGGAGGCATGGGTTTGATCCCTGGAGTGGGAAGACCCCTCATACTGTGGGACCACTAATCCCATGCGCCACACCCACTGAGCCGGAGCTCTGGAGCCTGTGAGCCACAACTCCTGAGCTCTTGTGCGGCAGCTACTGAGCCCTGGGTGTCTGGAGCCCCAGTTCTGCAACAAGAAAAACCACTGCAAGGAGAAGCCTTCGAGCTGCAACGCGAGAGCGGTCCGTGCTTCCCACAACTGAAGAAAGCCCATGTGGAGCAATGAAGGCCCGGCACGGCCCTAAATTATTACATTTTTTTAAAGGCTATTTTACCAATAAAAGTGAAACATAGCTTTAAAATTACTAATAAAATGTATCTGCTGCTGCTAGCAAAACCAAAAACCAAGACTCCCAAATACAAATATATATGGGAATAATAAACAACAATTCATAAAGAATTCTAAATCAAAATGGGCTAGTTTATTTAGACGCAAATTAACTGTCCTATATTGAAATAGTATTGATACAAAAAGGTAAGATTCCTCATGTTTAACAGATAATATGGATTTTAAAAACCTCACTTGTAAATCAAAACTGGCTACCACCAATAACACTTTTCTTAAAAAACTACAACTATGACTAAAATAATGACTGAAACAATTTATTTACAATTTTAAAAGCATTCATACCTCTGATCCTTCAGCATTAAAATGATCCAGAGCTTGTTTCCTTAGCTCCCCTTTGATTGATCCATCTAATCTCTGGAATAAAACATTAAAATACTGCATTGTAACAGAATCAAAACTTTTAAAAGGAATTAAAACCAAGTATGAAAAAGCAGCACTGCTTTTGATAAGACCAGGAGGTACTTACAGGTAGGAAAGCAATGACTAAGCATTCTGTCTCCAAAGTCTGTGTTCTTAACCACCAGAACTACTTTTGTTAATAGTAAATAATAGCACTGATCATCATTTTACCTGAGACCCACTATAAGAATATGTTTTACATGTGAATGAGTACACAGTATACACTCAAAGCAAGTTTCATGACACAGTGTACTGTGATATACCCTCATTATTTTATTATCTTATTTTTTAAAAAATGTTAATACAACATTTAAACAACCCATTAAACTGATCCTCAGATCCATTAATGGGTTAGAGCCCACAGTTTTAAAAAACACTGACTGAGTCCAGTGTGGTTACGGACCCACACATCAGTGCCACCTGAGAACTTAGAAATGCAAATTATTGAGACCCATTTCAGACCTACTGAATCAGAAACTGTAAGAGGAATTCAGCAAAAGCCCTCTGTTTTAAAATATGAGAATCACTGATTCAAGGCCCCATGGGATCTAGTTGAATAGCCCACATTTGAGCATCTTTACTATTCACCAGTGCCTTGAGCAAGTAATTTGCCTTTTTCCTTGTCAGTTTCCTCTTCAGTAAATGAACACAGAAGTACTACTTCCTTCACACAGTGAGAGAACATAGTAAAACACTTTGCACAGTGTCTGACATATTCTATGTTGAGTGTTTATTAAACATTAGCTAAACAAGAGAAGTCCAAAATCAAAAGCTTTTTTAAAGTACCAAGTTTGTTTTTCATGAAAAATTATAACTAGTAAAACCTTTCATTCTTTTTACTTTTCCTCCTAAATGACTAGATGTATCTCAATCATGTTGATATCACCCAACATCTGTTCTTCATAGCACTTACCAGAGTCATAACATTACATTTATTTGTCACTGCCTGCTTAACGTCTGTCTCCCACATGGGTCTGTCAGCTCCAGTAGAGCAGGGATTATGTGTGTTGAGGTTCATCATTCTAATTCTACTTCTACTTTACTGTCTGCACTAAATACACGTCATTTATTAGCTGCATATGCTAGTTGCTATGTTCCAGGTATTATTCATAAAATTGCTCTAGGGATTAAATAAATCAGATGTAAAGTACTAAGACTGACTCTTCAACTCTTTGCAACCCCAAAGACTGTAGCCTGCCAGGTTCCTCTGTCCATGGGATTTCCCCAGCAAGAATACTGAAGTGGTTTGCCATTTCCTTCTCCAGGGGATCTTCCGAAACCAGGGATTGAATCAGCATCTCCTGCACTGACAGGAGGATTCTTTACCACTCAGCCACCCGGGAAGCCCAAACATTCATATTAGCTGTAATTATATTGAATTAATTTCAAAATAAACATTGAAGAGATGGAATAGAAGCCCTTTTAGCTCTTTGGTATATTCTCTAAAGTCATGTATTTTTATTCAGCAAACTATGCATTAGAATAACTATGAGCATACAATTTTCAGAATCTGCAACAGTTCAGGTAACACCAGAAGTACTGCCCTCTCCTATCCTTCCTCAGACTAAAGCCTAATACATAAGGCTGCCCCTTTAATTTGAACATTTAAGAGAAACACAAAGAAAAACTGCTTTGCTGTTAAATGTAAAGTCAAGAAGAAAAAGAAAAGGAATAATGACAAAAATTTTTAAACAGATTTATTTTCTTAAAAAGAGTATGGGTTATATAAAATCTACTCTTCATTTACAAAAGAATTTCAAACATACCCAGCGATTAGACAAAATTTAAATCAACAAAAAAAGACAAAATGAAAAGCTTACTTGAAAGGGGAACTGACGATACTTCAAATATTCTGCAAGTATATCTAACATCCGCACCATTTGAGAAAAAATAAGAACTCTATTGCCTCGCTCTCTTAGGCGAATTAACAGTTTGTCAAGAAGAATTAGTTTTCCGCTACTACGGATTAAGTGCTATAAGGAAACAATAAATTACAATTGTTATAACATGTTAAAAGAACTGTATCAAATGAAACTAATGTCTCACAAGACCAGTTTCTTCATTTTAATTAAGATTTTTAATTTTCATAATGTTGAAACAGTTCATTTACGTTTTCAAAATTTTTTAGAACCTTGATCAATTTGTCCTATGACTTAAGCTAAATTTTCCTTGCCATTTAGCACCTAGGATTTGCTGCATTTCTGGAGACCAAAAAAAAAAGCACTGTTTTCACTCTATTTGTTAGATATCACACCATTTCTCCAAAAATCTTAGCTGAAACAACTAAGTGACAACTAATACACTGAAAGAAGAAACAAGTCATCAAAGGTTCTGAAAGAGTGAGAAATGTCTTCTAATTTATAGGCAGCGGTCACTGACAGCACTTCAAAGCAATACCACAACTGGATTACAACTGTGCCTTCCTCACACTCTTCGTTTGTCTTCCAGAAGTGATAGGAAGAGGGAGATCTAAAGATCTAAGGTTCAGATGCCCTTCTTAAGACTACCATTTGCCATGTCACAAATTCAGCACAATCACCATTAGTGAAATTTTCCTCACAATGAAAAATACACGAAGGGGTTTTTGCTGGATAAAGTGTGACAGACCACAGTTACATCGGCTTTTAAAAAAATGATCAAAATGACTAAATGGATAAATCATAACTTTAAAATATTTTTATAAACACTAAAAAATAAGCAGCACCATTATTTAAATACACCACTAACCAAAAAGAACATCTAACCAATATATTGAAAGCACTGTGCTATTTTCACTTAAAACTGAAATAAACATTTTTAGACTTTTGCTTCACCATGAAGTAATAAAATTTTAAAATTCTTACTTGTAAGGCCTCCTGTTTATTATAGAATTCATTATTATCTGGTGGTTTAATGAGGTAGCAATGGTTACAACATTTCTTTAGCTCCATCATAATATTCAAAAAGCCTGAGGTACTGCCCTTGGAACCTTTGCTGAGGGCTTTGTAATTCCTAGTTAATATCCACCTGTTCAAAAAAAAAAAAAGATCATGAAAATGATGTAGCAGATTACCAGGATGAATTCTAAAACCATAAAAAAAATTAAGTACCAAACCAAAACTGCACCATTATGAAGTTCAACTCCAAAGACAAAGGACTAAACTTTGTTCACAAAACTATATGAACCTCATTTGTAAGACTCATGACAACACATAGTTATCTGAACCATTAACTATACACAGTAAAGGCTTAACATAACATAGTGAATTAATAGTGCATGATGCATTAATAGTGCATTAATCCTTTACCCCCAAATTTATTTTTAAAATGGTCAACTTTATAATCTATCTTAACTTTCCAACAAATTTTGCTATGCTGGGCAACTAAGGCAGACACCTCACACCTCATGAGGAGACCTGGTTTAGCCAAACTGCCTTCTCTGAAATACTTACACAATACACATGCAACTTAAGAGATAAATTATAAGTGGCTATTTTATTACTGCAAATTATGCATAACATTTCCTCTCACCATGATTTACCTTGTCTAACATCTTTTATTTTCTTCCTTTGTACAAGGTTAGTTTTTGAAGGAACTTGAAACAATTTTATCTGATTTGTCTCAAAATGACAGAATAGGGGAAGTGAGGGTGGCTGGCTATGAGCTGAAGACCAAGCTTGAGTGATGGAGTTTATTATATTAACCTATTTTGTATATGGTCTGAAGTTTTCCATAACAAAAATGTAACATTTATGTAGTAAATGTATTTTTAAAGTGAATGGCACTTATAGATTTAT
Source organism: Dama dama (assembly GCF_033118175.1). Classification (NCBI taxonomy): domain Eukaryota; kingdom Metazoa; phylum Chordata; class Mammalia; order Artiodactyla; family Cervidae; genus Dama; species Dama dama. Next base: position 98,736,717 of record NC_083689.1, read on the forward strand.
CATAAAATGTGTTTCTGAGAGTTCAAATGCATGAAGCAGAGCTTTATGCAACTGAACGTATAAACAGAAAGTAGGACGGATATTTCTTTCCGATTCTGTGAAGTGTTACTATACAGATCCAACATACATAAATTATACAAAATATGATTTATTAACATTTTTTAAAAAGCAGAGGGGCCTAAAATTTTGTTCTAAGTTTGTTTCTCTGGCTTCTACTTCCACTTGTCAATAACATAATTATCAGAATTACATAATAATACCTTGGTATCATGGCAATCCTAAAACTTAAAAAGAAACCTTCTATAATGTAATATAGTACAAAATAAAGAAACACAATTAATGATGTGCTATAAGATGAATTAGTCTTGTATCACCCGCAATCTTAGACATGCCATTAAATCTCTCTCTGCCTCACTATGCCATAGAATAAACCTATTCTAAAATTCAAGACTTGTTACTGCTCTCTAAGACCCAATCGGGGCTGGGGGGCACCTCAGAACATTTGTTCTGTTTACAGCTTACTTGTAATATTGTTTCTGTAAAGCACTCATTTCCATTCTTAAAATCTGTTCAACCTTGGCAGGAAGAGATTTTTCCACATCTTTCTTAACCCTGCGCAACAGAAACGGCTCAAGCTCCTTGTGGAGGCTTGCATAACCATATTCTCTGCCTTTGCCATGTTCTTCTTCAAAATCTTCCCAGGAAGAAAACCTTAAAAATTTAAGCAAATGGAAGAATCAGTGAAAGAAGTCAAATTGCGTTTGATATTTAACAGCATAGTCAGACATAAACAAAATACAGATTTTTAGGGGGGAAAAAATTAGTTAAAATTAATCACTTCTAATAACTATCCTTCCAAGAAATCTATTGTATATCTACAGATGGAAAATATAAGCTATTTTATGAAAAATTGTTTACTTTCCTTGAGTTAAATATAGAAATATTTTCAAGTATGAGAGTAATTATCACTAAAATATTTCTCAAAGAAAGTTATAAAACTACTGAAAGAAAATATGTGTATGACCTTGGGCAAGTTATTTACTTAGTCTGCTTTCCCTAAAATTATTAGAAAATGGAATTTTTGAACAATACCTTGTTATTGTTATTGCTACTGTTTAAGAATGATACTATTTCCATTTTTAAGGGATATTCTGAACAGGCAAAATCAACTGTTATAATTTATTATCCATGGCTCAAGCTTCTTTATTTACAAAATTGAAAAATCAAAATATTATTTCAAATTCTATTCTGTCCCATTTCTTTTCTTAATAATCTCTGATCCAATGTTTGGGACAATAAAACCTTCTTTTGACCTTATTATCTACACTAATTATTTTCCTGCTAAACTTAGCAAATGAAACTAACATTAAAATTGTATCTTATCTTACTTTTCTGGCATAATGAAATGTAGCAAAGACCAGAGTTCTTTGAGGGAGTTTTGCAGAGGAGTTCCAGTGATAAGGAGACGGTGATTGGACTTGAAATCTATTAAAGTTTTATACAGAAGAGAGTCATCATTCTTTAATCGATGTGCTTCGTCCACACCTATAAATGCCCAATTCAGACCTCCAAGGAATGCCTTAAAATGAACAGAAGAACATAGTTAATATTTCTAGAGAAAAATGGAATTCAAATCATTAAAATGAGGCATTTTTAAAAACAAACTTATGTCCAATATTTCAAATAAAAATTATGTACTGTTCTAAAATTTATTGGAATCTTCAAGTAACTCAGAATGAAAAACAAAAGTTCCTTCCATGACTAACTCAGCCATTAGAAAAACAGTATAATTATCAAGTGAAAGTTTTTACTAGCTTACATACTGAAAATAAAAACTATAGTGTCATTTTAAAATTTCACAATGCTTATAGCCTAAGTCCAGTAAAAACCTCATTAATGTTAATTTGGACAAAATAAATTTGGAACAGTATCTAACTCCAAGTGTAGTTACAATTTACTGCTATGATTTTTATGAATTGTTTATTTACAATATATACACAAAGGTCTCTGACTTATGGAGACGAACCTGATTCTGCTACTTAAAAGTTGCATGACTTAGGCAAGTTGAACTTGAACTTAGGCAAGTTCATCAACCTCTTTGAGACTTTGACTTGTCTTCACAATAGGGACAGAAGTGTATTATAAAGTAATTATGAAGAATGAAGAAGACAATAGCTATAAAGCATTTACCCAGTGGTAGTGTAATCCTTTCTCCTCTTTAAATACCTTACAAATCAACAGACACTATACCAAGCTAGTTTCATACCCTTTGGTTTGTTTTTACAAGACTTAAAAATGTAAAAATCAACCTTACCTCAAAGATCATTGAAAAAAAATAAATGAACAGATAAGCCGGACTTGATCCACAGACTTTGAATCTGCTGACCACTGATTTATCTTTTTATCCTATCCACAACGTAAAGGAAAAACTGATACACACCAAACAGAAAAACAGATTAATACATACCTTATCCTTCAACAAAATTTCATAAGTTGTTAACAGTATATTAAATTTTAACCGTTTAGTCTGGGGATGCATCCATTCATGAGTTCTTATCTATCAAGAAATTTCAAAGAAAATTTAAAAATAAACATCTTTTTAAAAGTATACTTTTACTTGAATATATGAAGCAAAATCCACTCAAAATACATAAAACCCGTCTATATGTTTATATAATAAATAACTTTAACAATTCTTCATACAGTACAAGCTACACTGATTTTACTTATAAGTAAAATATAAATACTCCAGCATATCAAAACCTTCTATAAAAAAATAACATTTTTTTTAATAGCCACATTTTTAATATATGCTTTTCACTAAAGGAACTGCTCACATGACCAAACAAAAGTGACTTCTCTTTTGTGGATAAAATCTGTCTGGGGTTTGCGTCACAATATAACTGGGAGGAAAGTCTCATGTAGAGGGACAGATGAAGCAGAGCAGGCAAGGGTTAAAGCTGCGCGGCTGGATGTGAGGACGCGGGGACTTCACTGCCTTCTTCTGTGGGCTTCATGTGCATTTCAAACTTGTAATAAGGCAGGAAAAATATACATATAATAACACTAAAACAAAAAGTAATGTTTATTAAGCCAATCAAACGTGATGAATCTTACTGTGTAACAAGTTTAATGCTGGAAACTAAGACTTTATAAAGACCAAAGACTTGTCCTCAAAGGTGAGTTTGTCTAAATTTCTAAATTTGTGGCAACAACTTACCATGTTTCTGCTGTTGATGTCACCCAGATAAACCACAGCATTCATTTGAGAAGCCCATGTCTGAATCTCCCTTTGCCAGGAAGTGAGAGTGGAGAGTGGTACGACTAACAGAAAAGGTCCGTATAATTGGTGTTCATGAAACAAATAGTTCAGAAATGAGATCGTCTGTATTGTTTTTCCAAGGCCCATTTCATCAGCAAGTATGCAACTATTACCTCTGCAAAATGAAAAACAAAAATCATGTATGCAATAAAGATTCAAATTTACAAGTAACCTTTATACACAATCCATGTACAAATTTATATGAAGTTAAATCAGATTAATCTGACAGGTATTATTTACAATACACATTTTTATTAACTGTAATAGTATAAGAGAGAGTTTATGATTTTAGAACATAAAAGCAGCTTAAAAATTAACAGAATTATTTACAGTCAGTTATGGAGATAAGGACACAATCCATCTACAAGTGGTAGAGTCCAGATAAAACTACAGCTACATTAAAGTTTAAAAAACAAAAAAACTGCACCCTAGTCACCTACACTGCCAAAAACAGAGTAGGGGACACAAGAGAGAGGAAGAGAAAAACAGAAGTCGAAATAGCTGTTAGAAATAACTGGAAGAGAACCAGTCCACACTGTGAAACAATGTATACATATTCTAATTTCAATTAAAACATACTTAAATACTGCAACAATCAAAAGCTTCTTTTTCTTCTTAATATAAGAAGTACTGCTTATACAGGGCTTCCCTGCTGGCTCAATGCTAGAGAACCCACTTGCCAAGACAGTAGAGACAGGTTCGATCCCTGGGAAGAGAAGATCCCCTGGAGAAGCAAATGGCAACCCACTCCAGTATTCTTGCCTGGGATATTCCACAGACAGAGGAGCCTGGCAGGCTATATAGTCCATGGGGTCACAGAGAATTAGACACGACCGAGCAACTAAACAACTGTTTATATAATACGAAATTCAAAGACCTATATATAAATACCAGAGGGTCTTATCCTCTATGCTGGTAGAAATCTTTTCCAAACCCCGTATTTGTAAAAATTTTATCCTCTTAAATAAACAATTCAAAATATACCTACTTGCACCAAGAGTGAGCAAGCCAATTTAAACCATTCAGTTGATAATCTCTTAATTCTAATCCTTCATGTCCTCCAATATAGGATGGCTGCTTCTTTAGGGCTACAAACCTTGGCCTTTGTTTTAATACCTTTTGTAGAAACAAATATTAACATGAATTATTAAACATAAGAAATCATATTAAAAGATGAAGATCTCAGCTTTTACCATAAATTTTAAAATTTCATCTCAAATCATCACGCTCAGAAATTCCATGAAAAAATATACATGAGGACTGAAAGAAGTCTGTTTTCTATAACAATGTACAGTGAAATATTCTGGTCTTTTTTGGGAACAAAAAGTGACAGAGGTAAGTGAGTTCTTGCTGAAATACTTGGATCTCACATGCTTCACAAGTAAAAGCTATGTTAAATTCAGTCATTTAACCACAGTTCCAGCCCTGACCTAGAAATAAAACATAAAACTGGTTTAACTTTCCATTTGATTTCTCATTTCTAAATTACCCTTATGAATTTAATTAAATCTTATAATAAGAAAACAAATTCTAGTAGTACACAGACCCCAAACTATCACTAGTAGTAACTTTTAAATATTAGGCAAGGCAGTCCTTGACACTTTCTTAAGGGGACATCCCTCTTTTCCTTTCCTGTCATCAATGATAATATTCATTACCTTTTAAATCAAGCATATACATATAGTTTCCAAGAAATTTTCCCTTTTTGATGTCCCTAACCCAGTCCCCACAACTGCCACCACCAATTTATTATTTTTCTGACACAGTTTCAGTCACCAAGTCTAGAAGACAGTGCCACATCTAAAATGGCACAGTAATTACAGGAATATAATTTCCTGTAGGACCTACCATCCAAGCAGTTCTCTCCTGTAGCCTGTATGAAATCAGGATCCAACTCTCTATGTGGGCTTGTAGTATTTATGATGCATAAATACAGTTTCAATAATTAAAAATGGCAAACAATACTCACTTTGCAGTCTTTAAAAGGAGTGGTTTTTGATTGATTCCTGCTGAAATACTCATCTATGCATGCTTGAAACTTTTTGGAAATAAGAGCGCCATCTTCCCAGCTGCACTCTGAGTATGGAAGGCCCTGCCATTTGCAATAATAATCAGGATAGCCAGCAGCTGACTTCTGATTGGAATGAGCTGTGAGATAAATCAGATATATTTTACACTGAATTTCATCCAAGGAATAATTCTTGGTAAAAACTATACAAGTAAAAATAAGCCATCTGGTTTACACTATTATTATTATAAGAGCAAGATACTATATTTGATGTGCAGGCAAAACTTTAAGTTTTCAGATGACTTCAAGCGTGGAAAGATAAAATGTTTAATTAGAATCATTTATTACTAACCAATTATTCGCTCCACTATTTGATACTGCTTATGGAGATCATCTGTAAGTTCTTGCTGGCAATTATAATATTCCACATCTTCTGGAGAAGCATTTTTCAACCTGAAAGATTATTAACCCAAGAACAAAGTTAAAAATCTCCCCTAAATCCCATCTGTAGCACAAAATCTCCCATCTTGTCACTCAAATGTGAAACAGTTTGAATAATGAAGAAATTGAAACAAATAAATTTAAGAATCACTAATTTTTAACTCCAACATAAAACATACCATCTTTTTGTTTCCTGATCTTTTTTCTTATAATTATCTAATTTTTTCATTCCTCTAACATTTTGCTGCTTAAGGGTTTCCTCTGTCTCCCAAGTATTGTGGATATGTGACCACCCTTTCCATTTAATTAAATACTGGGTCTCTCCTGGCTCCTTATTCTTTTCAAATCCTGCATTCGGGTCACCATCCGCTTCAACTGCATAGATGGTTGTAGTAGCACCAGTAGCTGAAAAAAAAAAGTATGATACTTCCATGTGATTCTGTTATACAAGTATTTCAACTCAAAATTTCAAGAATATAAACAGAAAAATATGTGCTCTTTTAAATAAGTAACAAACAGGGTATAAGTTTATAGGAAACTACATTATACATTCATAAAAGAAACTCTGAATTCCAGAAGAGAAAGATTAACTAAAAATCATCTTAAAAACTACATGTTTGAAATCACTATGTGGAAGAGATAGCTGCACTCCCATGTTCACTGTTACATTACTTGTAACAGGTAACACATGGAAAGACCCTAAACGTCCAACAGATGACTGGATAAAAAAACCCTGTACGTACATATACAATGGAATGCTATTCAGCCATAAAAAGGAGGAAGTTTGCTATCTGTAACAACATGGATGGACCTCAGTAGCATCATATTAAGTAAAATAAGTCAAGAGAAAGATAAACTGTATGTTCACAAATATATGGAAAAGGGAAGGAGGGAAGGGGGAATTCATTGAGAGATCAGATTCAAGCTTATCAGAGGTAGGACAAGTGTGATGAAGTAGTCAAAATAGATGCTTTCCCACTGAGCCAGCAGGGAAACCCTAAGCAAGGTGTGTGTGTGTGTGTGTGTGTGTGTGTGTATGTGCGTTAGTCGCTCAGTCATGTCCGACTGTGCAACCCATGAACTGTAACCTGCTAGGGACCTCTGCCCATAGGAATCTCCAGGCAAGAATACTGGAGTGGGTTGCCATTCCCTTCTCCAGAAGCAAGGTATATTTTATAGCAAATAAGTATAAAAGTAAAAACTCCACTCTCAGCTTTCAAAGTTGAAGTCTTCAGGAAAAAATTCACTCTAGTAAATATTACTGAAAAACAAAACCAAAAATGGTTTCTTTTCTTTTCCTTTAAATACCTCCTTTTCTTCCAATCCGACAATCCATAAACCGTTCTATTGTTTCAAATTCCTCTTCCTCAGGTTGAGGAACATCCTCTCCACAGACTTCCAGGAGGTCATCAGAATCTGTTTTCATTTCCTCATCTTCTTTATAGCTAACATTGACAGTTGCTTGGCGACGGGAGCTTCTTTTATCATTATCATATTCTTCTTCATCATCCTCCTCCTCCTCAGATGAATCAATCTGTCTCTTTTTTTGTCCAATAATCTTTTTTCCATTTTTTGACTTAGATCTAGGGAAAACCGAAGAAAAGAGGTATTTTACAGAAATACTGGCATAAAACAAGATTTGAGAAACTCTAAGAAAAAGAACGAATACCTTCTATAACCAACAATTTTCAGAATCAAACCAAGAACATACTATACTTACCTATTTTGAGGTTTTCTACTTTTAACTTTATTTTTTGGCTCATAATCAGATTCTGTTTCCTCACAACTGCTTTTATCTCGTTCTTCTTCAGATTCCGAATCCGAACCAGACTGAGAGGGAGATCCCGATCCAGACATCTGCCAATCTTCACTGAATATAAAATATATAAAGGATGTTTACTTATACATGAGTGAGTGAAGTCGCTCAGTTGTGTCCGACTCTGCGACCCTGTGGACTATAGCCTACCAGGCTCCTCCATCCATGGGATTCTCCAGGCAAGAGTACTGGAGTGGGTTGTCATTTCCCTCTCCAGGGGATCTTCCCAACCCAGGGATCGAACCAGGGTCTCCCCCGTTGCAGGCAGAGGCTTTACCCTCTGAGACACCACAAATAAAACTTACACATATATAGCAAATTTTGTCTGACAAAATATAAAAATAATCAAGCTAAATTATATTCTAGCTAATATAAAAAATATCGTTTTCACTCTTTATAAAAATACTCAAATATCTGTAGAATAAGAAAATGCTGGAAAATATTCTTCATAGATTTCTCCAACTCCAGAGCTTTTTGTTAATCATTTAATCATACATCAAAATGTAACTCAAGTAAGTGTAGTTTAGGTGAAAACACAGTATCCTAATTTAGAGTCACAGTGCTTAATTTTGAAAATCCTGTCTAATTATATTTGCCATTTCAAAATAGATTCTATAATAATTCCTTTCATTTTAATTTTGTGGAGATTGTGATTTTTAAAAACATACCCTTTAATAAATGATTTTTAAAATATTACACATTAAGAAACTTAAAATAAGGTATCAAAAAATTGAAGAAATAAAAACATCCCATCTTAACCAACAGTCACTAACTACCTTACCCTTATTACTCTCTTTAGTCTATTTAATTCCAAATAACATGGAAAGAAAAAAATGTTGGATTCACTGTTAATATTCTACTATAGTATTAACTTTAAATGAAAGATACATATACACTACATTCTGTATCAAAGGCAGTTTCTACTCCAGTGCTCTGCACGGCTTATACCAATTACAACTATGTCATGTTAAGGGTTGCATAAGCAAGCCACATGATAAAATCTGGTTTATGATATAAAAAAAAAACATAATGGGAGAAGCTGATTTTTTTATCTTGAGATTTTTTTTTCAGTTTGCACATTAGATATAGCAATAGGCAGGATATATGAAAAAAATCTCCATTTTGTATTTTTATAGTAAGTATAATGATTTTTATATCCCAAAAAATCTATCCATCATCCTAAATTACTCATATTTTAAAAATATTCTTTGCTTGCACTCATACTAAGTTTAGAAATTACTAATTCAGTGGAAAAGTCGAACAGTTGATAAGACACAGTAGCTGAAAACACACTTAGTAAAACAAAAGAGAGATCTAAAGAAATCAGCCAGAATATAGCACAGCAATAAAAGGATGAAACATATGATAAAGTAAGACTCATGGAGGGCTGGAAGGATGATCCAACAGATATATAAAAATAGGGATGATCCAAGACAGATAAAATATACATGTTAACTGTAGTAACAGAAATTTATAGAACGAAAAATGCCAAGAGATACAATGACAGAATTTTTACAAACTAGTAAAACTCATGAATCTTCATATTAAAGATGTATAAAGTGCATAAAGTGGGATAAATAAATAACAAATCCAAAGCTGGATGCGCCAATGTGAAAGTGCAGAATATCCAAGACAGAGAGATAAGACAACGGAACAATGTTTTTGAAGAAATGAGAGAGGAAACAACTCAGACCATCTACAATATCCGAACTGAGACTTGAAGTATTTTTAACACTTCCTGGGTCAAGATCTTTGGGAAATTACAGTGAGTAGTAGCTAAATGAATTCTAAAGAGGAAGTAAATTTCACGTGCAGATAAATAAAAGGATAGTTATTCACATCAGAACTATCTGAAATCCATCATCTTTGGCCCCACCATTCCTATGTAAGTTTTTCAAGTTATTAAGATCTTCTGATATTGTGACTAAGAAGATCTCTGAAGTTTAAAAAAAATACGTGAGAGGTGTTATAGGAGATAAACAAGTGGCACAAAAAAACTCATGTTGTCACAGAACCATAAAAGAATTAATGGTTTAAATTAACCTAATAAAATGCCATGAACCAAGAAGTTCACTTCTGGCAACAACTGGTCATAAAGGAAGAAATACAAATCACTGGGATTTTCTTGATATAAAAGTAACCAGTTGAACAAAATGGCATACTCTTTATGCTTTTTCCTTTTGACCTCACTGGATGAGTCATCGGAATCTTCACTGCTAGAGGAATCCTGTAGAGAAAAATATACAAAGTTAGGGTTGTTAATGATTAGAATTCAACTACAGTAACATTTTTCCTTGTCATACTATTAAACATTCACTTTACTAATAAAACTGTAAAGACTTTTTTCCATGTCATGTTTATACCATAAATTAGCATATAAAGTAATTATATTTTTACTGCAAATATGTAACAGCCAGTGAAATTAGGTAAACATCACCATGTCAGCATTTTGTATAAAATCTTATAATCTACCATTTCTGGATACTACTACTGTTGCCTAATAAGACCTCAAAAAGGAATCCTAATTGTTGGTATGTCAAATCCTCATTTAGTATTTTTCTTCCTCTGTAGGCAGTTTTTGATATACAGATACCCCCCAAATCTTTGAAAGTTAAATTTATACCACTACACTTTTACAAAAGAACCTACACTAGTCACTGTTTTCACTAACTGAAACAAATCTGAAGAGAATGTTCACTTTTACAAAACCCAGCAAAAAGAGCAATCAGCATTTGTTTCGCAGCAAGCTGTTACTGAGGTGGCAAGCATGCAGCGTGGCACCTTCAAGCTCCTTCCCTGGGAACTATCTCAGCACTGAGCTGCCAGGATTCTGAACTGTGCCTGTGAACATCTGTGCTTACCTCACTTTCCCCATGACAGTTACCAAGATGTGTCCTAAGGAAAGAGCCTCTTTGCTTTTCTATACCACTTGGCTTAGGAAAAAGGACACTCCCTTTTCAGATAGGTGGGGAAACCTATAGTTCTTCCTGAATGTTTTTGGGCAAACATACACGCATGCGTGCTCATGTGCACACAGGAACTACAGTGTTTATAGTAAAAATATGTCTATATTTCAAGGCTACTGATGCACACTTAAATGTAGTTATTTTCCTATCCTTCTAATACCTGTCCTCTAACAATTTCATAAATAGCCCCCAGTTAAATAATTAGGCATCAAGGCTACTTTTCAGATAACAGCTTTCACAATGAACAGTCACCTCCTCTGATCCACTGTTAGATGAAGCTCGATGCTGCTGCTGCTGCTGCTGCTGCTTCTTAAGCATCGCAGATCTCTGAACGGCCAAAATACTAGGGCTAGATTTCCAGAACTGTACACACAAGTGAAGAACAAAGTTTTGAGAAAACTGGAAAAAGGATAATCTATTGAAAACCAATATCAACGTTTTCACTGCCTCCAAATAGTAAATAATAGTAAGACTATTTTCCTTACTCACATATATGTAAAACAATATTGCTGCAATATAATTAAAATAAATGCTGAGCTTCAGATGTATATAACTAATTTATGGTGTGTTGAGTTTCACAGATAGACAGCCTTAATCAATATATTCTTTGGTGTTAGGACTACTGTCAAAAACAACGTGATAATACATGCCACCAGTGCTATTCCAAGTGTGGCTACGTATCTTTTTAACTGGTGTGAGGTGAAGACGAGCAGTGGGAGTCAGAATGCAAATTAACTAAGCAGTTTTAGTTCAACTGACTTCTCTGTTTCTGGTAGCAGAAGTTCCTATGTTAAGGAAGCTATGTGTATATTCTGGCCCAAGCATGTTATCATGACTGGTACTCTAAGTAACACTCTGTATACCATTCTGATGTATAGAAAGTTTTACTAAATCTTATAATTGCTTTTTTAAAACAGAATGGCCCTTGGCATATTCTACCACATTATCTTCAAGGAAGCAGAATTCTATTAAATACTCCTATTGGCAATATATTATACCCTCTGAAGATCTTAAAAGTAGAGATAACACTGTAAAATTAACAAAAAGACCTCAAAATCCTTAAATTTTTATCCCTGAGACACTGAGTATTTATGCAACAATTTCTGCTTCAAAAAGAGAAAGTTTCATGTGTATTCATTTTATACTTGTCTTATACATCAACAGTTACAGACTGCTTCTCTTCCAAGCCAATTAGTCCACAGATGACACCAAGTTCGAGAATAATTTAAAGTGCATTTTAATACTTAAAATCAACATTTTCTAAAAGCTAGATCAAGAATGCTCTAAACCAATGCTGTACATTTTCCCAAAGTAATACAGGAAATCTACCTGTCATTGGATACATTATTCATTACCTCAGCTCCATCAACTTTCGGTGGTTTTGCTTGAACTTTATTTTCTCGGGAATTGTCTGACTCAGACTCTGACTGACTGCCCGATTCGGATCCAGAGTCTGAGTCGCTGCTACCTGACTGGCTACTGCTTCCATCACTACTGCTTCCAGAACTCGAACCAGATCCAGAGCCTGAAGCTGACCCAGAATCATCATCCGACTGGCTACAATTTAAAAATAAATAGATTTCAAACAAAATTAATTCAAAATTTAGCTTTTCTTAACTCAGCAAAAAGCTCCACATCATTAAGCCTTGTTTGTTTAGTATGTCAACCTTCCACAGCCAAACAAATAGAAAAAGGAATTAATGTTAATTTACAGCAATAACTGACTTGATAAATTTAGTAGCTTGGGCTAAAACATAAGCAATTAGATCACAATCTTCCTCCAAGGGTAATAAACAAAACCTACCAAGTACAGAATCCTGGGCTAGAAACTTAGAATAACAAAATATTTAAGACACAGTCCCTATCCTTAAAAGGCTATTTAATATACAACTAAGCTATGATAAAGTACAATTTACTAAAAAATAAGAAATTATTCAATCTTTTACGGTTCCATAGTAATAAGTCTGAAATAGTAAATTCTCACAATCTTTCCTAGCCTCTGTACACACACACACACACTTTTCAGCACTTATGTCCAGTCCAAAGTAGTCTAGAAATGGTCTGTACCTAAATGACTGTGTAAATCAATGTTGTCCGAAAGGCCATTTGTTAACTGGTGTTTACATTTGAAGTGCTGAAAACCAGGGCATTAAATTTTTTAAATGCATGGCAGACTCAGCTTTTGATGTAATTTTATCTGACTTTATGAGAAACAACAGGTAACGTCACACACACAAAGCAAAAAAACTCAAGCTTCTTAATTATCTTGCTGTACTTTTCAGAACCACCACTAGATGGAGGTATTACTCTACAAAGACTACAAGATCAAACAGTAACCCTTCCTAAAAGTAATTTTTGAGAGCAAGGCATTAATAGTTTCTACATGGCAACACAGACATAAAAGTTTACAAGAAGACATTTGATTCTAAAAGTTTTGCTTACAGTGTGAACAAACATACACCTATTTTTAAAATTTGGGATCCTAGTGGAATATGTTTTTCTTCATAGGAAGAGTAAACAAAAAGTTCCATCTTAAAGCCTACATCAAGACCATTTCTGCCACAGTTTCTACCCTACAGACACATGGTTCAAGAATAGCATAGTGCCTTTTAATTAGAAAACAAAATTGACCATTCTGCATTTTATTTGGGCCCTTGAAATTTCAGTAAGAATATCAGAGAAAATATTTTTCCTGACACACAATTTCATTTTTCCTTTAACCCACTAGGTAAGCGACACTTTTCATTTATTACTTTAGCAAAAAACTATCATTTGCTAGGCACTGGGAAGACCAAGATGAGACAAATAGTCCTTATCATTATAAGAACTTCTAACCTAGTATGGAGAGACAGTCATGTCAACCAATAAATACCTCTCTGGGTTATATTTAAAATAATTCAACCAGGGGGTATGAAGAACACAAACAAGTCAGGCACAGTAACTGGAGAACGTTTAGGAGAAAGTGAAGATGAACTAATCCTTTAGAAAGAAGAATTAAGTAGAAGGGGTATGATTTTTAATTGCTTATAAGCTTCTTGAAGGTACTGTTTATTTTTTCCCAGAGTATCTTACACAACACAGGTGGATACTCAGTAAATACCTAAAAAGTAAATGGATGGATAATTGAATCTGGGAGCTAGCATGGGCCTATATTCTTAATTATATCCTGAGTAGTCATAAAATAGCTAGTCAAAATTCCTTCTTAATGTATCAAGATTCCTTGTTAATGTATCAATATTCTTAAGTGAATGCAGGAATCTTCCTTTCATACACTTTAGGTGAAAGCAGTTCTGGCTGATGATAAAAGCAAACAGCCTGAGCCTAGACTACTCTAAAGGCATAGGCTTATTATCAGAATGTGTTCACCTTAGGTATTAAAAGCATGAAGTATTTATTTCACTTAAATTGTTCATAGCAGGACTAAGAATATATACAGAATTAGTAAGGAATACCTTATATACTGTCATAGAATGAGACACAGTTATGTAAAAAAAGCAAGATAAAAACTGCGTTTATAGTATGCTTCCTTTGTGTGTGACGGGAGAAATATTTACACCTATTTGCTTATGCTTTTTTCAAAAGCAATAATGGTGTATAGAACAATTAAGTTAAAAATGGTTACCTACAAAGAGAGGGGAAAGAAGAAAGCAGAAGGAACAAGGATTGAAATGAACTGTCAATTTCTGAACCATGCAAATGTTTTACACAATTTATTTCAAAAGGAAATTCTAATACTTGAGAGATGAATATATATAGGTTTGGGGAAGGGGGTAACAGTGAGACATAAAATTCTGAGGAAAAACAGGTAAAAAGCCTCTCCGTAATGAAGTAGTTCTATTTCAATCCACTGTTGAATATGCTCTTTCCAAAATAAAAATCAAACATGGCCTAACTGGATAAGTCTTTAGTGGTTCTGTAACAAAAGTCAAACATCTATGAGGTGCAGGAATCTGTCTCTGCCAACCTATCTCCAGCCAGTTTCCCATCTATACCCTTGGTTTCAGTGATGGCATACTACTTGTAATTCTCAGAAAGCGAGTTTCTCTTTCCACTTTCTGCTTTTGCACAATTACTTCCTTTTTTTATTTTTTCACTATATAATTTCTACTTGAGCCTCACTTCATGGATACTCCTCTGACAAATCTCTCCTGACTCCAAAATTAAATCACCCCAACATTAAAGCTTTCCTAGCAGAAGGGCTGCCCTAGTAGCTCAGACGGTAAAGCGTCTGCCTGCAATGCAGGAGACCGGGGTTTCATCCCTGGGTCAGGAAGATGCCTTAAAGAAGGAAATGGCAACCCCCTCCAGTATTATTGGCCTGGAGAATCCCATGGACAGAGGAGCCTGGTGGGCTTACAAGTCCATGGGGTCGCAAAGTCAGACATGACTAAGCAACTTGCGCGCGCACATGCACACGTGCACACACACACATTAAAGCAGGAATACTTACCACAGTATTCCCACAATATCCTGTACCTATTACTATCTCAGCTATAAGCACATTATGTAATATTCACTGTAGTTTGTTTTGTTTTTTGGTGTTCTACCGTATGTTCCTAGAGTGCTGGAATTTTTACTTGTTCTTTGTATGCTGAGCACTAAATGAAGGGCTCAATATATGTTTGGTGAGCAGATGGATATATACATAAGCAAACAAATCAAAGATGCTTATGGATTTAATATCTTATATAAAATTCACAAATAGAGTTGGACTATAAAAATATTTCTCAGCTCCAATTAACATTTTATTTATTTAGGTAGTAACCAATACCACTGATTTTTTAATACAATATAAGTATCTGTATACCACTTACGAGTTATCCTTATGAATTACATTAAATCTCAATAGCCCAATAGTATAAGGCAGAAGATTATTAAAAATACTGAATTCTTTCCCTTATCATTCTCAATTTACAAAAGAAAACTCATCATATGGGTACTTAGATAAAAGAATTTTCTTAGGGTAAATTAAGTAAAAAAAAATACATTTAAAAGATAAAACAGCAATTCAAATTAAAGTTTCTTTTCAAGATTGTTTTTATGCTCAATTTCAAATATAAACAAGAGCAACTGAATAACCATTTATCTATCAACCAGCTTCACAATTATCAACTCATACCAATTTTGTTTCAAATAATCCAGCTTTCCACAAACACACAATCTCAAACATATTGAAATTTCATCCATAAATACTTTAGTACTTACATGTAAAAACAAACAACAAAAACTCCACTATTTTTAAACATCCACAAAACTAGTATATTTTTTAAAAAAATCACTTATTTTCTTAATGCTAAATATGAAATTATTATTAAATAATATTAAATATCCAGTTTAGTTTATCTCTTTAGTTGATTTCATTTCTTCACTGACTGAATGGAAATATAAACATGGTTCATATTCTGCGGCTGAATCACATATTTAAGTCTCTTTCATTAACCTAACAGTTTCCTCTCCCTCTTTTTTCCCCCTGCAATTTATTTTGTGGAATAAATTAGGCAGTTTTTCCTGCAGACACTTCCTGCTTTTCAGATTTTACTAACTGTACTTCTGTGGTATTATTTGACATTTTTCTGTCCCTTGTGTTTCTTATAAACTGTCAGACCTAGAGGCTCAGACTTAATTCAGTTTTCCCTGGCAAGAACATGTTTGAAAAGTTCCTGTGGACCTCTAGTGGAAAAAAAAAAAAAGGAAAAACAATGTTTGGTTGTCTCTTTTTGTGTGAGGTTGTTTGATGTGCGTGCTCATGTTATTTTCAGCCTTATCCCTCCATTACATAGTTCCTCATAAGCCCTACACAAGCTCATCCACTATTTATTTAAAGGCAGTAAAATAGTGATATTGTTATTCTTTACTTACCCATTATATCATTTCTTCACTAATAGGTGGAATATTTATATAATGAGAAATTTTCCCCCATTATATTTGTTAACTTTGAGGTACAGTTCACACAGGAAAGGCATTTTCACTTATTTTTCTTCTTTTTCAGTTTTCAAAATGAGCTAAATTGCTAGCAACCTTTCAAGATAAGACAACCAGTAATGTTCTAAGTCTCACTGAAATTATTTGAAATGTTTTAACAATCCATTATCATCATTAATACCCAAACTGTCCCCTCTTTAGCAAACAGGAAACCCTTTATTACTTCCTGAATCCTTTTCACAAGACCTCAAGTTGTCTTTGACAGCTTCCTCACTTTCTGGTCTGACAAGATGAACCACTCTCATCTTGTGTATTTCTTGCCTCAAACTGTAACATTGATGGCATTTCATCAAAAAGCCTTGCTTCTGTTTATGTTGGAAATTAAATTGCAACCTGAGTGCATTGGTTATTGTTTGTAAGACTTTTTTTTAATGAGTTAGGATATGTGTATTTTTAGAGACAATATATTAAGGATTAATACCAATATTTTCCATTTAAATTTGTACATTTTTTACTTCTTTGATTTTTCTATTTATACATACCATCACTTGGGTTGAGTTTCTTGGTTCCAAATGACAAGAGTAAAATCATTTATTTGTTTTATCTTAGAATACATGTAACAGTTTCAAAATAGTAATACCATTATTATATGGTTACTAAAAGTTAACATTTCTTCACAATTCTTTTTCGCCTTCAGGAATACTCACCCTTACTGTCAAACTATTGCTTTGAAGCCAACTAAAATTGTTTATTTCTGTATGGTCACTAATTTTGTTTAATTAGGGTCATTTGCTTTTACTTCAGTTTTAGGAACTGCTTTTATTCACTTTGATTTAATGTTGCTTTATTAATTTACTTAGCTTCAACTTGAAAGGTACAAAAGCTATAATCCAAAATCTAGCTTTTATCTTTTATCTTTTCTACATCATGACCTTCCTCCCACTACAGTAATTATTTTTTAAGTTTCATTTATTTGTCCTTTCTCAATATAAGCAAATTATAAATAATAGTATTTTTATATTCCTCTTTCACAAATGATTACTAACATATTTATAATCTTAAACAATTGATGCCATATTGTATATACATTGTATCCTGGAGATCATTGTACAACAGGGTACAGTAGATATATTCCCCTTTCCTTTATGCAACTACATATTCTCCATTTTGTAGATAACAGCATAGTTTCAACCTGTCCCTCAAAGATGAACAAATCTTTGATACCACAATGATACAAAAAAAAAAAAACCCCTATGTATCATTTTGCATTTATGACAGTGTACCTTATTCGCTACTTATCAATCAACGTAAACATACCACCTTTGAAGTTTTAAATTTATAATCAGCTAGCAGCCAGATCTCGATTCCAAAATACAAATCCCACTTTAGTAAACTAGGTGTCTTTCAGGAAATGGCGTATTCTAAGGCTGGGAACGCTTTACCCTCTGAGCCACCAGGAAGATAGGAAGGTACCAGATGAACCAAAATAAGCCTGCTGTGCCAAAAAGCAAAATACTAAAAACAAGGAGAACAAAAAAAACAGGATATAGGAGCCAACCTGAAGGGCTTCCACTGGCTGAATCTGATTTGGGCATCAAAACAAACAGTAAAAGATAATTACCTAGTAAATAAAACAGGAATCCTCAAGTTCAGGCTGACGACAGGTAGACAGGGAGATGAAAGACAGATGGCAGGGGGAGGGCTGATAGAATTCTGAATGCCAGCTGGTGATGTGGACAGGGGGTAGTGCTGGAGAGTTACCATTTTGCAATCATCATAGAAAACCCTGATTTGGGCAAAAACACCAAAGTTGCTAAACATGGGGTGGGGGCAGGCTTTGGTGAGATGTTTACACAGTCTCAGAGTACCTTCTTACAAACTGTTTATTAGCTATATTAATGGATAAATTAGAAACTACAGTGGGAAAAAAAGAAGACACTACCCTGTCCTGGTGATCAAAACTAGTATTACCAATAGAGACAGACATACATTATGAGCCTACAGATCTGATACCTTTGTGAAGGACATATTGTCACTCACACAGTCCTCCAGCCAGGGGATGCAAAGCGTAGGGGAGGCCCAGAGTAGGGGAACCAAGTGGAGGGAATGTGTAACCTGGATCAAATCGTAAGTAAACAGGTAAAATCTAGACTGTGAGATACAGTCTATAAAATAACCAGCCTATATGTAGCCTTCAAAATGCTTATGTCAAGAAAGACAAAGAAGAACTGTTCTAGATTAAAGGAGATTAAAGAGACATAACCACCGAATCCAATTTTAGACAGAACCCTGTACTGACAGATGACTGGGATGACTGACAAAACTGGAATACACATTAAACATTAAAGTATATTAACATAAATTTTCCTGGATTTAATTAGTATACGGGGTTTATGTAAGGAAATTCCTTGGCTCTTATATATATATATAGATAGATAGATAGATAGATAGATAGATAGATAGATAGATAGATAGATATACTGAAGTATTAATGCATAAATGGATATAATTTTTGCAACCTACTCTCAAAAACTATTCAGGAAAAATATGTATTACATATAAACATGCATGTATGAAGGGTGAGGATAAAAGGGAATTGTGGCAAAGCTAACAATCAGTGCATGCAGACAGAGAGTACACAAAGGAAGTTCTCAGTACTATTCTTGCATTGTTTCCATAATTTGAAATTAATTCAAAATTAAAATGTTAATAAACAAAAAAAAATTTCTCCAACCCCACAAGTTTTGGTCACTAATATTCAACATTGTGAAATCTCATATTCAAATAATAAAAGCTACAAAGGTGAGGAAGTTTAAAGCTGCAGAAGTCAAATGCATATGAAACAGGCGAGTAAGTAAACATTCAGTGGCATGAAAAAGAAGTATCAAAAATTCAGTCAATAAAACGGCTAAGCTGTACAGGTAGAAATATAAAAACTGCTTAAAGCTTTTCCTTAGGAGATATGAAAAGGTAAAAATACCAAGGAGGGAAGATTAAAGATAACTGCCTACAACAGCTGCCTCAGAAACTGCTAATCGCCTAACTCAGCATGTCTTCTTTTCCTTACTAACAGAAATCTCAAGGTTAAGGTCCACCCAGTATAAAAAGGGTATAGCACAAGCTCCTTGCAGCAAAGTATGTCTACTAGCTAAAAGTTTCAACAAATGAGATATAAGCAGAAATGTTGGGTTGTACTTCCCAGAAGGCTACTCAAGCAGGCTGACTCAGCTAGGAAATGCTCCCTTTTCTTGGCCCTTCTGTTTGCCTTCAAAATTTCCAGCTGTCTGACAGTAGGGAAACTGCTCAAAATTCACATCTGCACAGATTCTTTTCGTATAAAAGTCAACATTCTTTTCCCATACTGCCAAGGTTATGATAAGTCAGTATTCTTAATGACCTGAGTGACCACAAAAAATTAGTACTCTGTTCAGTAAGACATTAAATCCATTTTTAAATTGTTTTTTCAAGTTAAATTTTTAGGAGCTTTAGCACACTATCATCAACAGTGTACTTCCTCATGGGTTCCACATAACTAAAATGTTATGATTCTGTATCTATGGATTAGCTTTGAGAAATGCTTTTCAAACTAACAAACATCAAAATGAACATCCCTCTCTGACTTTGCAATCATGCCTTGGTTCCATCTCATAGGCTTTGGTCACACCTTGAGGGATTTTAATGGCTCACCTTTGTTCTTGGGATAAAATGATTAAAATGTGATCTCTGCCTACCTTTCCAATTTATCTCCCAAACATCTCTATTCTGCACTCTAGGCTCACTAACTTCCTTCAGTTTTGGAATCTGCCACGCCTTCTCACCTCATAGGTCTGGTATAAAGCAGCTCTCCCTACCTGGGAAACTTGTTAATCCCCGTCCTACCTTCCTCCCTAGTTCGAGACCTCTCCCCTCAGGAGTGCATTAGACACCCAGCATGGTACCTGGCACTGAGCGCACTGAACATAAGCTAGTGTGAGCACAGCGGTGTTATACTGAACAACTGCACCCCTACCTTCTGGCACTCTACCTACATATACTCTGAAGATATATTTGTGAGTTAACAAATGGTTAATACCACTTTCTCATTACTTCTTCAATAATAGCATAAGTCTAAGTCTTCCATAGAAACTTTCTTGTTCTTACTTTTGATTTCTCTGTCTCTATTTTTCTCTTTTGGGTTTTTCCTTCCTCCAAGTCATCTAATTTAAAAGTGTTTGGGGGAAAATAATTTTAAGAAGAAACTTTTGTTTAAGAATCAGATGATCTGAAAACACTAGGTCCACTTCCCACATGGTCACAATTGTCTATATCTAAGTAGCACTGGTTCCTTTTGATGGAGGATTTGACCTCCAATTTGGCCAGCTGCCTCCCCTAAACAAATGTCTTATACCTGGACAGCTTCATACATTTACGCTATCGGTTTGGCCCTTTGGCTGTTTCTCATTTATGCTCCAATTAAGACAAAATTTTTAATACCTTTTTATAGCTTTCAAAATATTTTGGTACTGAAACCCATTTTATCCTCACAATAAGAACAAAATGTCCTTGAAGGCACACAGTTTTTATAGACCATTTTTAGAGGAGACAACCCTTCTGAGGACCCAGCAATAAGGAGACTTAACTCTGTAGTCAAATACTAGGTTCTGATCCCAACCCCAGCATCCTGTCTGGAGAGCTTGTATCCTTCCAAAAATCCTGTGCTGCCATGTTTGCTCAGAATTTACTGCTCCAAGTCCCCTTCTGTGCCTGGCAAACCAAAGCTTTCTCTAAAGTTCAGCAGCACATATACTTTTCCCCCTTTGCCCTGTATTATTTAGCATTTTCATGTGTCTGTGGGTAGAAGTGCTTTGGAGTGCAAGTCCATGTTAGCTTAGCCCCGCCTGTGACAGAATAGCAATACCTCCTTTTCTCTATACTCAACTTTATACTCTTATCAGTCCTGTGAACTGAAGAAAATACTAACACCTATACTGGGTACTTAAGAATGATGTATTCTCAAGTGAATAAACAAAGACTCTTGTGTTACAAAGAAAAATAAGCTTTTTTATCACAGATATTGGAAACTAGTCTGTAATGGAACATAAAGGAAGAATGAATAAAATAATGACCTGCTAAGAAAGGGACAGCAGTAGACACTGCTTTCCTATCACCAGATAACCAACAGAAGAAATAGCCCTGCTAAATCCTGGAACAGATAGAAAAATCAAAAGTAAAGCTGGAACTTCCCTGGTGGTCCAGTGGTTAAGACTCAATGCCGTCAATGCAGGGGGCACGGGATCAACCCCTAGTCAGGGAAGGAAGATCCCATGTGCTGCAGAACGACTAAGCCCACACCCCACTGTCACTGGGCCCACGTGCTCCAGAGCCCACGCGCCACAATAAGAGGCCCTGTACCACAGCGAAAGATCCCACATGCCACACGAAGACTTGATGCAGCCAAACAAATAAACGTTCATAACAAATAAACAAAAACAGTAGCACTAATGAAGAAGAAAAAAGACTATATTCAAACATCCTATGCTTCCCTGGTGGCTCAGAGGGTAAAGCGTCTGCCTGCAATGCGGGAGACCTGGGTTCGATCCCTGGGTCGGGAAGATCCCCTGGAGAAGGAAATGGCAACACACTCCAGTACTCTTGCCTGGAAAATTCCATGGATGGAGCAGCCTGGTAGGCTACAGCCCATGGGGTCGCAAAGAGTCAGACACGACTGAGCAACTTTACTTTACTTACGTAAGTTAGACTACCTGTATCAAAGTCTTAGGATCAATGACTTCATTTTAAGAACGCATCCATTTATTTACGTCTTTCTCTCCTAATAAACATTTGCTTTCTAATACATATCGCATTTCCATCCTTTTTTTTTTTTTTAAACTGGTAGAATTTAGATAAATTAAGACTCTGGGGAGGAGGGGAAGAAAAGTTACAGGACACACCAACAGAAGGTAATGGATTTGAGACAGATTATTATAATAGAGGATTGTCTGCCTGACATTTACAGTAATAATTTATGTATTAAATTACAATAAGTAGAACTGTATTTATAATCCAAGAACTGTATTTACTAAAGAACAAGCACCCTGCACTAAATTCTCACTTTATGCCTTCCTCCCACCCCCCCTTAACTACTGCTTAACGTCAAAAACATTCAATAGAACATCTTTGAGAGAGTTTTTGAATGAATTTTTTGACAGACATTTGTGAGGAAATTTGAGACTAACTTGACAGTATTCTGAAATTTGACTTATTTTCTTCTAGCCTCCTAGCCCTTTTGTCTCATTATATTTATATATGTACACCCACATTTTTTCTGCTGGGAAAAACTGATGGCAAGAGAAGGGGGTGATAGAGGATGAGATGGTTGGATAGCATCACTGACTCAATGGACATGAGTTTGAGCAAACTCAGGGAGATAGTGAAGGACAGGGAGGCCTGGCGTGCCACAGTTCATGGGGTAGCAAAGAATCAGACACAACTTAGTGACTGAACACTACCACCCATTAGATAAGCCTCAGGTTTCTACCACACGGAAGTAATAAACATACTTACCGATTACTGCGAAGATCTTAAAAAAATGTAAAGCATAATATCTGACCTATACCAGGAGCTCAATGCTGCTGCTGCTAAGTCGCTTCAGTCGTGTCCGACTCTGTGCGACCCCATAGATGGCAGCTCACCAGGCTCCCCCGCCCCTGGGATTCTCCAGGCAAGAACACTGGAGTGGGTTGCCATTTCCTTCTCCAATGCATGCAAGTGAAAAGTGAAAGCAAAGTCGCTCAGTCGTGTCTGACTCTTAGCGACCCCATGGACTGCAGCCCACCAGGCTCCTCCGTCCATGGGATTTTCCAGGCAAGAGCACTGGAGTGGGCTGCCACTGCCTTCTCCAGGAACTCAGTATTAATAGCTATTTTAGAATTTAAAAAATGATTTTTTTTTTTTTTTTTGAGTTCAAGATCAGAATCATTATTTCAAAATTTGTTTCAGGTGTTCTTTGCACTGTCATAATTTTAAGTATAAATACATAAACTGTCTATGAGTAAAGCCTGTAGAAATACTAACATTTTCAAAACAAACTGATTTTTTTTTTTAAAGGGGAGGAGGGAGACATGGTCATTACTAACTGGTGCTATGTACCAAACACTGGGTTCTTGTCTCATCCTTTCCTTTTCAAATAATAAAGAAGCTGAGGTTCAGAGAAGCCTAAGTGAAGAAACAAATACTAATATTATGAAGAATTGAAAGAAAATTCAGAAAAATGAAAGCCACTAAATTCTTAGGATGATACAAATTGTTTTAAAATAAAAATCCTTTGTGTGCCATATGTATGCTGTCTGCTTGCCCCTATCACTTACCTAGCGTCCACTGTGCTTGCCCTTTGGTATTACATAACTGGCACTCCAGTGTAAAATGGCAATGCACCCAGCTAAAGATTTCCCAGTATCTCTTTCAGCTAGGTGTGGCCATGTGAACAGGTTTTGGCCAAGGGATTACTGCTAGAAGTGACATGAAATTTCTACACCTTAACCTTAAGCATTAACTGGCTTGCCTTATACCCTCCCCACTCCCATCCATCTTCTTGTTGGCAATCACTGGGGCAAGATAAGCCATATTTTACATATAACAAAGCTGTCCCACTAGCCAGAGCACCTGAATAATCTCAAGGGGTAGAGCTTAGTCACTTGATAATAATTTAATTATTGGAAAAAAAAAGTAACTATTTTTGAGACCCTGGACTCTGAAAACTCTAGTATATATCACCTTAAATGGTTCCCTAATTTGCTACAATGTTTTTGCAATAAGCACTTTCGAAATAAGATCTGTACACAGATAATGTGAATTCATTTGTTCATCTCTTCAACTAACAAGTATTGAGCAAGAGTCTCTAGTAAAGGACAAAATGCCATGGGAAAAGTAAAACTTGTGAGAATCAGAGATATAAGGACAAAGTTGGGGAGGGCGGCAGGATAATATCGGTTCCTGATCCAGGAACTGGAGGTAGGGCAAATGAGACTAGGGGCAAGGCTTCAGGGAGGGGGCAACTTTAGAGCTGGCTATTGGTGTATTCCCATACTTTCCCTCTAGAAAACACTTCCTCTCTGAAGCAACTGATAAAATTTCTCACTCTTTAAGATTACTCAAAAATATCCTATCCTTCATGTGAAAGTGAAAAGTGAAAGTGAAGTCGCTCAGTCGTGTCCGACTCCTTGCAATCCTGTGGACTGTAGCCTAATGGGCTTCTCAGGCAAGCATACTGGACTGGGTTACCCTTTCCTTCTCCAGGGGATCTTCCCAACCCAGGGATCGAACCCGGGTCTCCCGTATTGAAGGCAGACCCTCTCCAATTTCTCCAGGGATAAATCATTGCTCCAGCCCATGTGTTCACAATATTTTGCTAATATGTTACTAATAATTCCTTCACAATTATCACAATTATGCTTATACATGTATCTCTCTTCTAGCTACATCCTGGAATTCATTAAGTTGGGGCCTGTAGTTATTTTTATAGACCATTATCCACTTCAACAGGCCTAGAGAAACAATATGGAAGTTAGCAGATACTGAGTACTTAAAAAAATTTTTTTTTTTTTTTTTTAAATTAGAGGTCAAAGACTTTCAAACTTTTGGGGGCATGACTTACATGATACATTTTATATAATGATGCAGCACACACATGTAACATAACAAAAGTTTGATGAAATAATATTCTACAAAAAAACACTATTAGTTTATATTATCTTTCATTTAAAAATCCAATTATGATACTCTAATGTGTTTCAACTCACTATTTAAAATATATTAGCCTAGAAGAAGTCACTTAAAAATGAGAAGGGTTCACCTAGATGCTAACTAAGATCAGACCACCTTTAAATTCTATAAAATTACATTGTATTAAAATGTTATCCTCCATATCCTTTAGTACAGGCCATAAAATAATAATCAAAATTTGAGAAACTCTGTGAAGTATTCATCCCCATGGGTCTGAAAACCAGTTAACGCCTTTGTTAGGGACTAAAGGACAAACACAACAGCTCCTTTTAGCATTCTACATTACCAACCCAAAACAAAATTCTATCAGAAAGTAAACTCAAAGTACAGTATTATTCTTAAAGTCTCTAACTGAAAAAATGAGAATAAAACTGCCAGAAATAAATGCTAAGAAAGATAACATTTAGCAAGACTAACTTCAAAGATGACCAAGTTTAGTTATGCTAAATCTGAGATAAAGACAGTAAACTCAAAAGTTTCTCTAGTAAGCATTCAGGAATCAGATGAGAAATAAAGATTATGTATACATAGATGTCAAAGTTATTAAACAACAGTTTCACAAAACACATATGAAATGTGTTACAATATCAATGTGATAAAACCCTCCTATTATTTATAACTATAACCAGTAGGCAAAACTTAATGACATTTACTGGAGAAGGAAATAGCAACCCACTCCAGTATTCTTTCTTGGGAAATCTCAGGAACAGAGGAGCCTGGTGGGCTACAGTCCATGGGGTCACTGAGAGTCAAGCAAGGACAGAGCCACACAGAGCACAAACACAAGAACCGTCTTTTCTGAGGGAATTTAGGTTCATTTAACTCTTTCCCATCAGCCCTGTTTCCTTCACATGAA
This sequence comes from Dama dama, assembly GCF_033118175.1. Taxonomy (NCBI): domain Eukaryota; kingdom Metazoa; phylum Chordata; class Mammalia; order Artiodactyla; family Cervidae; genus Dama; species Dama dama. Next base: position 98,762,808 of record NC_083689.1, read on the forward strand.
AGTTCTTCAGCTTAATGTATTGCCTTGTAACACTGTCTTTCTTGGGTATAAAAAATTACTCTTTGCTTTCTGCCAAAGTCTGTCAAAACATCTTTACCACCATAAAAGTCACATTACAAAGACTTTTAACATGCATAAAATTTAAATCTACCAGGGTTTTAAATGACAACTCAAAAACAAACAAAACCCACAAAAGTTCATTCTGATACTGGGCTTGATGACATACAGATTAACCATTTGTTTTATGATCAAACTTCCCTGTCTCCTATGTTTGAAGAGCTGCAAACTCTCCTTGCATTTACCATACCCAACTCAAACATTGAAGGCTTAGGTCTGTCTCTTTCTCAACTTTAAGCTTTAGAAAAGAATCTCAAATTTTAGCATCTTTTGGTATCCATCACATAGTAGTTGCTCAATAATCCAAACTAAATAACTATCTAAGTAGAGAACTGTATTTCTAAAAGCAGTAACAGGAGAGATGTGAAATAGCTAATAGGAACGGTTTTCATCAGAAAAGAGCTCTCCACTACATTTGTGCTTTATGCCACAGCTCTGGTACTGTAAACAGTGGATCCCATAAGCCAGTACTGCTTAGCCAGAACTATGTGTCTGCATTTTAACCTCAATCACTGAGATCTCAACCTATCCACACTGAAGAAACTTTCAAATTCAGTTAAACATTTATTTAAAGTTGACTTCCAAGCAGTCACCTCATATCACAATGATAGATAATATATTCGTAATAATAAACAGCAATTTTCTCAGTCATTAAAACGTAAGAACTTAACTCTGCTACAAGAGACACCTAGAGTCTCTTTGAAACCAGTAGGTCTACCCAGCTCATTCATGTGGAAAATACAGTCCCTCCTCATGGGTGTCTCTTAATACATGCAGTGTTTATTCAGCAAGGCTTCCTTTTATCCTCCTTCTTCCACTTGGGACTAAACTATACAAAACATTCAGTGAGACAATAAACAAACCTCAGGTAAAGAACTGAAAGCTAAGATGTCCAACACATTCTCTGTTCTAGGGAACTTGCACTTCTTTATTGTGGGGACCCTGACCCTTGTGAAAACCTTCCTCTCCATCTCGATTAATATACACCATTTGTTCTTGCCTTTTCAAATCACAGCATTTCTTGTCACTGTTAAGATTACAGAAGTTTCAAAACTCCATAAAAACTTCCCATACAGCCCATCTCCTCAGTCCAGTAATTTGCCCAATTTCTTTTTCTTTCACCTCACTTGCATGCCTATACAACACCACGAGTCTGAGTCTTTATTGTGTATTTAAACTTGGCTACTGGGCTTCCCTGGTGGACAGCTGGTAAAGAATCCACCTGCAATGCAGGAGACCTGGGTTCGACCCCTGGGTTGAGGAAATCCCCTGGAGAAGGGAAAGTCTGCCCACTTCAGGATTCTGGCCTGGAGAATTCTGTGGACTGTATAGTCCATGGGGTCACTAAGAGTCGGCCACGACTGAGTGACTTTCACTTCACTTCACTTCATTCCATTATTACCTCTAGATCAAAATAATCTTTCTTCAACTTAATTTATAATTTCAAAACATGGCAAGATACTAAATGACTAAATATAAACAGTTTCATATCTTTGTGTATAAATTTGATATGCCTATACAACTTCCCTGGTGGCTTAGACAGTAAAGCATTTGCCTACAATGCAGGAGACCCGGGTTCAATCCCTGGATCGGGAAGATCTCCTGGAGAAGGAAATGGCAACCCACTCCAGTATTCTTGCCTGGAAAATCCCATGGACGGAGGAGCCTAGTAGGCTATAGTCCATGGGGTTGCAAAGAGTTGGACACAACTGAGTGACTTCATTTTATTTTTTCATACATCTCCTTGGGAATTTTGTTTAATCGAAATTTCTGATTCAGTAGACCTCAGACACACAGGACAACTTTTAGGGTGAAGGTATCATTCTGTGTGGTACTGGGGTGGAGGATAAATGATTCTGTGCATTTGTCAAAACCCATAAAACTGTACATCACAGAGTAAATGTAACATATACAAGTTTAAAACAGAAACCCATGTAATTGAGGATGAAATGTAAACTGATAAATCTAACTTTTTTACAAATTTATGACATAACCACACTGAAGGGGATGAAAGTGAAAGTTGCTCAGTTGTGTCGGACTCTGCGACCCCATGGACTATACAGTTCACAGAATTCTCCAGGCCAGAATCCTGGAGTGGGTAGCCTTTCCCTTCTCCAGGGGATCTTCCCAACCCAGGGATCAAACCCAGGTGTCCTGCATTGCAGTTGAATTCTTTACCAGCTGAGCCACACGGGAAGCCCACTGAAGGGGATAAACAAGAACAACGTTAACTTGAATAGTAAGTTTGGAAACAGTGTTCTGACTTGAAACCATAAGGCTATATACAACAGGAACTGTACACAAGACACTGTATTTTGCTGGTAAATTTGCTTCTTTTGGGGGTACGGCCTAAAACTACTAGTCAGTACTTCATTTGTATACTAAGGTTGGGGTGTATGCATGGTGGATGGTAGACAGTGGGAGCAAGGTTTTTACTACAGACGGAAGTTACAAAGGTACAAAAAAGGAGGGTTAGGAAGAATCCTGCGTATAGGATCAGAGTTGGAGACAAGAGTCCTAATTCACGTTTATCTTACTATGCACACAGATGGACAGATATAGAAGCAACTATAGACACACATGGTTTAACATATATATACATACATGGATTGATATAACCTAGCTCTGTCTGCTCTGTCCACTGAGAGGGCCTAGAAGCAGTGACACCTGAGAAGCAACTCAGCACCCAAATCGTGGTTTCTAACATCCTCTTCTCCAATAAAAAGGGACCAGGGCTCTTTGGGGAAATGGCTGATTCTAGGACAAAAGAATGGGAGGGTATAAAATGAATACAGAGGACAACTTGAAAGAGTTCCCAAAGGGCAAGGCGAAAACAATTTAGACAGTAAAATACTTACTGGATTATAATTCAAAGTATAAAATATACATGTCCACGGTTATATAAGTGGATAATGGAATTAATGAGGGAAAAATTACTTCTTTATAGAAGAATTCCATTTAATATTAGGTAGATAGTAGACACTCCCCTCCTTGGTGACTTAGTAAAGAATCTGCCTGCAGTGTGGGACACCCGGGTTCGATACCTGGGTGGGGAAGATCCCCTGGATGAGGGCATGGCAACCCCCTCCAGTATTCTGGCCTGGAGAACCCCATGGACAGAGGCGGCTGGTGGGCTGCACCCACGGGGTCGCACCGAGTCAGATGTGACTAAGCATAACAGACACTCCCTTCCCGTAGGAGGCAGGACTTAATTCTCACCCACCTGGCCAATCACCACACCCCTTGAGAGTGGGCTAGACATACTGACTTACTTCCAAAGAATATAGAATGGAAAGGGAAAAACAGTAACTTCATAGTGAAGAAACCTGGCAAACACTATCTTGGCCAAGTGATAAAGGTTAATTAACATCATCAGTAATAACAAGTGGATAGTATGCTCCCCACATAATGTGACAAGCAGAGCATTTCATCTCCACTGACACTCTCTCTAAAAACTGGTAACTGATAACCCTATTTTAACCTTTTAACCTAACAAAAAAATCAGGGAAATTCAAATTGGGGGACATTCTACAGGATACCTGGCCAGTAGTTCTCAAAACTGATAGAAAAAATTAAAGAAAGGCTTAGAAACTTTCACAGATGAGAGAACATTGGGGAAAGTTAACAACTAAATGCAACATGGTATCCTGGATTGAATCCTGGAATAAAAAGAAGGCATTAATTGAAAAACCAATAAAATCCAACTAAAGTCAGGAATTCAGTTAATAGTTTCTGGGTTTTGTTTTGTTTTTAAGACTTTAAAGTGGCTATAAATCTGGTTCCCCCTTCTGGATAGTGGGAATCACAGTACTGTATACATCACAGGAGTTCTGGAAGGATGAGTTAAGATAAACTCATGTAATGCACTATGCACATACACCATGGCTCAGTCAGAGTAAGAGCTCAATAATTATCAGTTGACATTATTATTGCTTCTAGAGAAATGAAATGTACCCTGCTTCTTGCTTGCATGCCTTATGACACAGCTATCTGGGGGTTCTGAGAAAACAAAAAGCATGTGTAGTAACATCAATAATAACAAGTAACAAGGTGGTAAATGACTCCATGCAAACAGCTTCATACATAATACATACCTAATATAAATATATACATAATAAATAATAAATAAATAAGTAATAAATAATATATAACTTAATATAAATACAAATCACCACGGAATCTTGTTAAAAAGAAAATTCTGATTCAGTAGGTCTGGGATGGAGCCCAAGGTTGAGCATTAAAAACAAGCTCCCAGGTGATGCCAATGCTGCTAGACCAAGAACCACAACTGGAACTATAACTTTTTACTTCTGTAATGTTTTAAACTTTTTCAGAAAAAATGTAAAAAAAGTTTTCTCCAACAATTCTTTATATCGTCACCACAAATACTCATATTTTTCAACAGAGAACTGTACCAACTATAATCCACAAGTCACCAATATCTTAAATAAGCAATGACTTAAGCAGCATAAAAAAGGAGCAACTACACGTCAGTATTTGCCCCTACATGATTTCACACCAATGAGGATAAAAGTAACATCACTGAAAATCAAATCACATACAATTCTCTTATCTTTGCCAATTAAAAATTAGTCTAAATATATTAAAGTAACATAGATTAACCACAATCTTACAAGTTCTGTCAATTCTGTTTGAAGAGAGAGAAACATATTATCAAAGCTCCTAACAGTTTGAATTTTCAAAGCCTACGAAATGGCCTGAGATGATCTGAGATTCAGCAGCATGTATTAACAACTAATGCAACATGGCACCCTGGATTTCCCTTATACCAGATACACGAGGGGAAAAAAAACTAGTAGGAAAAGATGGGGGGAAAAAATTATATATATATATATATATATACACTGAATCAAGAAATAGGGATTAGCAAAAAAAAGAGAGACATAAAAAAGTCATACTTTCCTACAATTAATGTTGTTTAGTTGCTAAGTCACGTCCAATTCTTTTGTGACCCCATGGACTGCAGCCCGCCAGGCTCCTCTGTCCATGTGATTTCCCAGGCAAGAATTCTGGAGTGGGTTGCCATTTCCTCCTCCAGGGGATCTTCCTGATCCAAGGATCGAACCAGGGTCTCCTGCATTGGCAGGTGGATTCTTTACCACTGAGCCACTAGAGAAGCCCAATTAATGATGTCATAGTTAACTTCAAAAACTGGTTTAACGCAATGACTGCAAACCATTCTGACTTTGTGACTGCACATTTTCCTGTCTTCCTTAAAATGCTTCTTTGCAGAAACTTTTGAAATTTAAGAATAAACTGATCCTTTTTTAAAAAATGCTGAGGTAACTTCGAACTAAGCTTAGGAAACACCATTTTATTGCCTTTAAAAAGTATTCAAATTCATTTACAAGAACTTATTTTCATGGCAAGAAATCTTTCTGGTATGTGTATACATAAAAGCAATGCTTACAAAAATGGCATCACATAGTAGTCTTTAAAAAGACACTAACAGATATTTGGTGAGATATGTGGCCTTGTGTTCAAATTAACTGACTTGGTGCTCTTTAAATTTAACAGGTCATTTAGACTAACCTGGCTTTTTTCTCAAAGCGTCTAAAATGTCTTTGAGAGACTCTGAATTTCTAAAACTGAGATTTTCACTTAAAATATTTCCATTGATCATATTTCCTACTGAGGAAACACTTTAAAAGTTGAGATCCAAAGATTCCTGAAGCATAATACAATGAAAATATTTTGAATAAGCCAAGGATATTTAATTATAACAGAGTTCCTCTAATGTAAAGTGTACACACATATACATTTAAAACTTATTTATAAGTATGGTAAATCAAACACTGAGAATGCTATAAAAAGGTATACTGTATCAAGGAAAAGAATTCTTGGACTTCCCCAGTGGTCCAGTGGTTAAGAATACACCTACAAATGCAGGAGACGCGGGTTCGATCCCTGGTCAGGGAAGATTCCACATGCTGAGAGGCAACTAAGCCTATGTACCACAGCTACCGAGCCCAAGCGCCACGACTGCTGAAGCCTCACATCCTAGAGCCCATACCTCCCAAGAGAAGCCGGCACAGCGAGAAGCCTGCACACAGGGTCAAAGAGCAGCCCCTACTCGCCACAACTAGAGAAAGCCTGCACACAGCAGCAAAGACCCAGGGCAGCCAAAAATAACAAATAAATACAATTTAAAAAAAATTCTTTTAGAATCAGGTCAACATCACATAGCTCAATTATCAGCTCTGGATCAATTCTAAGTAGTTAAGACCATCATAACACATCACCAAAATTTCCTTCACTCTGTAATAATTTTTCATGAGCACACTATGTAAGGTGATTAAGATAAATCCTCAATTTTACATGAACTTTACATTATTGAAAATCTAATCTGTAGGCAAGCATCTTCTGAGTATTAAACATTTATCAATCATTCAAAAATCAGCAAAATGTAACTATATATTTCTGGTCTTTACCCACAAATCTATCTGTGGAGCAAATCATCATTATAGATAACCTTAAGATTAAAAAATGTCTAACCAGGATTTGAAATATTTCATTCCAAATAACAACAAATTCACATAGCAGAGAACTGATTCTTTGAAATCTTTCAATAGTTATCTTCAGAAAGCTTAACTTCAGTTATACAACAAACATTGCCCTAACTTGAAACTGAGGTACAGGTGCATCCTGACCCACATTTCTTAGTAAATAAGTTTCAAAGCTGTCAGTTATAACATAGCTAAACAGACATTCCCCTGTGTATTCTTCTTCCTTTCTGTCAATGGTTACAGAAAGGTTTTCACATGAAAAGAAGCAAACACTTCTGAGTAGAAAATTATACCAACTAAAAATGCCAAACAACTTTCTGCCTAATTCTACTTCATTTCATAAATTTCCACAAAGGAAAAGAGGAACTCTGAAGCAAAAATACATGTAAAAACTTCTAGCCAATAACAATCAAACTGTTTAACATATATTGATTTTAAAAGCAAAAATATTTCTCCCTTCATCATTTTATATTAATATTCATAGTTACAGTAACTTTTGTTTTTTGCAAGAAACTCCCTGTATCTATAAAGTTCACCTCATCACTCTTAACTAGGCACAATCTCTCTCCTCTGTACTGCCTTGTTATGAAAACTTTTGGTGTGGGGGCGCTGAGGCTTAGTAACAGTAAAGCAAAGCAAAGTGACCTAACAGCAGTAAGGAAGAAAATGAAAGGAAAACATAGGCAGGTCTCCCTTCTGCTGATAAACACCACGGCAGTTCGTTGCAACAACTAGATAACTTGACAACCACAATTCTCAGAAGTACATAAAACTTATATGGTAGAAATAATGACTGAGAATAATTAGAGAATATACTTTGTGATTATTTAAAATAAGTACGCACTGCAAAAATTCCTTTAAGCAAATTTGACTTTACAGGGTTTAACTTTTTTCATCTCTACAATATCAAATTTTATTTACAACTCTCCCTTTGCTTTGCATACAGCAGCAAAATACACAGAAAATCACTGGAAGAGGCAAGGGTTCAGTATGTGTTATGTGATCTCTCTATATATTCAACTAGAAAATTTACTCTCAAGAGTCTTATTTGCTATTTCATGGGTAGTTAGGCTGTGTTTCCTCTAGATACTTCTACCTATTAACCATTTCATTGTTCACTAATGAACAAGAGAATGTGGACGTGACTCTCCTATTCACTTACTACAGTCAATTTACCTGTAGAGATCTGAACCAAAGCTGAAATACAAAGGTCTTCTATTTTAACCCCTCAACTCCGGTGCTTCCAGTTATATTACACTGTTAAATACTTTGTATATTAAGTAGCAGAATGATACTTCAACATTATTCCATTTCACTCTCCTTATTTTGCAGTTCAGAAATCATTCAGAGAACTTAAGCTAGCACAGAGACAGGGTCAACTCAGGGTGTGTTAACTCCTAAGACCAATACTTGTCCTACTAAATAATAATTCTTTCCATAACTGCTCCTTTTTTTTTCTATGATGTTCCTGTTATTCAGACAGTTAGCCTTTCAAACTGATAAAGTACACCTAGCATAACCAGAAAACCCCAAGTGAAGTGAAGTCGCTCAACTGTGTCCGACTCTTTGCAACCCAACAGGCTCCTCCGTCCATGGGATTTTCCAAGCAAAAGTGCTGGAGTGGGTTGCCATTTCTTTCTCCAGGGGATCTTCCTGACCCAGGGATTGAACCCGGGTCTCCCACATTGTAGGCAGAGGCTTTACCCTCTGAGCAACCCCAAGCCTCAAGTCAAATACATATACCATTGCTTTATTTTCTATCCAACATTTTTCTGAGGCCGTCTTAACTGCCAAGGCTTTCCTGTTCCTTGTCCTTCACATTTCTCCATTAAATAATGTTTCAGTTATGTATTATTCTATGTTATAAAAAATGTGATGCTGATTTGGAGTGCTCTTTATATCAGGAAATATTTTAAGACCTTTAAATACAGCATCTCATTTAATCTTCAACTTTAAATAAGAAAAATAATACTATAATGCCTATTAGGTACAAAAACCAAAGCTTCAGAGAGGTTAAAAAAATCTGTCGTTATTCACAAAGCTAATAAGTACAATTGGGTAAGTAATCAGGCAGTCTGACCCCAATGTCCATATTCTTGATCTCCCTATATGATAAGTCTATATAATTACATGGATTGCATTATGAACACAGACAGTAACTTAAAATTTGGGTGCTACAGAAGAATTTTAAAGGTTTTTGCATTTGAAGAGGTTTCTTACACATTAAAATAGCTTAAGGCAGCTTACGCTGATAAATCCTATCTTCTTTGTAAAGACATGGCCCAAATAAGAACTCTTAGCTCATTCATATATAATTAAAACTCATATTTGAAAAAATAATTGGGGAGGAGGGCTGCAGCACCACTTTAACAAATATATAGATCAGAAATGTTCAAAAGAACCTTTGTAGTGATAGGAATGTCTTCTACTCTGGTCTCTCCATCTCAGTAGCCACTAGCCACGTGCGACTGTTCAGCACTTGAAATGTGTCTAATGTGACTGAGTACTGAATTTTGAAATGTTTTGTAATTTTCAAATTTAAATAGCCACATATGAGTATTGACTATTACAGTGGACAGCACACACATGGAAGACAAAATGTCAGAAAAAAATAGGTAAAGAAATTCTTATTGCTTTTATTTGGAGAATGCAGTTAATAGTCATATCAATTTAAATGTCTTCTTTTACTTGCTCTAGTCTCAATTATTACACCAAATAATATAAACCTTCAAAGAGATTTAAGTATCCCAATCTTTCTACATCTAAATTTTCCTTTGTGTATCTCAACGGAAAAAATAGTTAAAATCTGTATTTTCAACAAAGCATCATTTATTGGAAACTTTTTTACTGTGTGGGAAGTTAAGAGTGAATCTGAATCTGAAAACTCTGCCACCTATTAGAAAAGCTAAAAATTACAGTCACATAAGTTTTAAGTTGTTTTCATAATACTTGGTAATAACATGCTTACCTTGATTCTCCACTACTGTTTTTAACACTTTCTTCATCACTGTGTCCATTCATTGTAAATATCAAGAAGTTTTAAAATAAAATATAAATCTTCCCAGTTTAAAAGATGAGTATAAATACTGACTCCTCTTTGAATATTAAAAATTCACAGATGAATTTTCTTCAATATTCACAGGTTTCCTAGGACCCTTTTTGACTCACCTAAAAAAAAAAAAAAAAAATATTCAGTGAGAAGAAAATTGCCTGTAGAGAAAAACACTGAAGAAGCCTATTTAGAATTTACACAAATTTACCTAGGCCAATTAGATTAGATGTGGCAAGGAAGGGGTAGGGATCTTTTTCTCAAAATACCTAGGCTTCTATTAACTACATTCTTGACTACTTATTAGAATTTAGCACACCACTGCTTATTTTTGACAGAAGACATGAAAATGCTTGTGGAGTGACAGAACTTTCAGACCAAGTGCAACTGTGTGTGTGTAGTATACACCACACATTATGGCCAGATAACTAAAGCAGAGTGGTAGTAGGTAACATCTATCTAAATTCCAAAATTAGAAAAAAGGACTCTTAATAGATACTTGGTCAAACAAATAAGGCCGGGGGGGGGGGGGTGGGGGTGGGGGGGGTGGGGTGGGGGTGGAGGGGGGGGGTTTGGGGGGGTTACTGTTAATCCAGCACTGATTCCTATCACCAAGGGCTTCATACACTAGAGTGAGGGGAAAGTTTTGAAATTGCTCACATAAGAATAGGAGAGTAAAAGTGTATCACATAATCTGTGCAAAAAAAAAAAAGTACAAAGTATCAAAATAAATATGTTCTTTCACATTTACCGGTAAGTTAAATAGCGGAGTTTTATGTTTCAATAATACAACATGTATCCAGTTCGGACGTGCAGAGATTCTACTGGAGGGAAAAAAAAAAAAAAGGTATAGGATAAACACTATGTTGTTTTTTTTTTTTTTTTTAAGTAAAAGGTTACGGGGCAGAAATCGCAGACTAAAGAGCCAACATTTCCACCTTTCAAAATACCAGCACAACACTGGAGAGTCACCTACAAGCCAACCACGAATAAACAAAGGAGATCTCTGGCAGGGGAGGGAGAGGAAGAAGCGGGGGGAAGGAGACGTCAGATCCTTCCCCAGCCAGAAAGTACCGACGGAGACGGGCGGCTGAGAGCAGAGCTGTCCCTCCGACCTCAGCACACAGAACTGACTCCTACGATTATTTCCATTCCGCAAGGAAAAAAAAAAAAAAGAGGGGAAACAGGCTGCTGCCAACTTGATCACCGCAAACTCTGCAACGAGATCGCGGTTTTTTCATTCCCCAGGGACTACAGTCCCGTCGACTTCGCAGCAGCAAACTGTTAACCCCGCGCCCCACTAAAAAAAAAAAAAAAATTATTTCACGCAACACTCGTTCCTCAGGTTAAAGATGAAGGCCACCAGGCCAGAGAGCTTCCCTATTAAAACGATCAGGTCTTTAAAAGAAAAAAAAAAAAAAAAAAAAAAATCTGGGCACTCTGGCAAACTGCCTCTTTCCCGAAAGTCTCTCTTCGCTGAGGAAAAACAAAAGTTCACTTTTCCTTCTTTCCTTTTCACGTTTGCCCCCCCCCTCAAAATGGCTTTTCTCCGGTACTTTCTAACTTCCTTTTTCCTCCCCGTCTTCCTTTCTGCGCGGTCGAGTCCTCATGCCGAGACCCTCCACGCTCCATGAGGCTCCCGGGCGCCCGCGGCCCCCGCCGGCCCTCCACACCGCGCGACGCCACCGCTTCCCCTCAGCCCGTCGCCCTCGCCGCGGCGCCCGTCCTCCACCCCGGCCTCTCCACGGACGCTTTCCTCCGGCTAAGTTTTCCAAGCGGGACTCGAGCGGAGCCTGGAAACCTCCCTCCCTGCGCCGTCCGCAGCCGCTCGGCTCCCTTCAGCCTGCGCCCCCCGATCCCGGGGCGCACCCCCACAAGTCACCCACCCCTCATGCTGGTCCCGGGGTCTCCCCCTTCCCGCCTCAAACTTCCCACACGCCCGGCCCGCGTCCTCCCCGGCGCGCTCGGGCCGGGCCCCCTCCCCCCGCCGGGCCCGCTCCCCACGTGCCGGGAAGGAGCCCCGGTGGTGGCGGCTGGACCCACGCCCCGGCCGGGCGCGCCGCTCGCGCCTCGCGGCCCGGCCGGCCCTGCGCCGACGGAGGCCGGGGCTCGACCGCCAGCTGCACACGCCCGCCCGCCCGGCTGGCCGGCCGGCCCGGAGGATGCGCGCTCTGCGGCGCCGGCCTGCGCTCGCCGCTCACACGCCCCCCTGCGCGCCCGGGCCGCTCCGCCGGCCCTCGCGGGCGCCCCCCGGGCCTGTGCCCACGGCGTCCCGGCCCGCTGGGCCGCCTCCGCCCGGGCACCCGCCCCCCCGCGCCGAGCCCCGGCCCTCGGCCGGGCCAGCTCCCGTCCCTCCCTGCCACATCCCGACCCGCCCGCCACCCCCTTTCTTACCGGTAGGGCGTGCAGGCTTGGCGGGGCGGAAGGAGCCGACTGGAGAGGCGGCCTCCCCGGCGCCCGGGCCCCGCGGTCGGCGTCCTCAGGGCTCCGGGGCGTGTGTGGGCTGGGGGGGGGGGGGGGGTGCGGCGGTAAAGCAGCAGTCCGCGAGGAGGGGAGAGGGGGAAGGGGAAGGACGTGGAGGGGAAGGGAAAGCCCCGGCGGCCGGCTCCGACGCGCCGCGATCCCCCTGCAGAGCGGCTCCAACAATCAATTCATTATCGAAGCACCGAACAACTGCGAGAGCCAGCGAAAGCGACAAGTAAGCAGCGACCGTCTTCCCCGCGGCCACGCGCGCGCGCCCACTCCCGCTGCTTATCGGCTCCCGGCCGCCGCCATGACGCCGAGAGAGCGAGCGCAACCGTCTCCGTCGTAGCCGCCGCCGCCGCCGCCGCCACCGCCACCGAGGTCGCCGTCGCCTCCGCCTCCCCGCGACGTAAGCGACTCTGCTCACTCCCCTTCCCCACCGGGCGCGAGGCGGGCTGGCGGGCGGGCACGCGCACGCTCAACTCCACCGGCCGGCTGGCTGGCGCGTGCGCGCGCGCGGAGATAGGTGGGGCTACGTCCTGGAGCCGTGGGGAGGGGAGGGGCGCTGCGGGGTTGGGGGAGGCTTAGGAAGAAGCCGATTGGTCTGTGACTGGGGCGGAGAGCGGAGGGCGCGCGCGCGCGCCGTACTGGGAGCGCGCACGCCGGCCGCGCAGAGGTTGCCGGACTCTGGCGACCGCGGTGGGCCGCAGATTCTGGGCTTGGGGCTTCCTACCTCAGCGGCCCTGGAGTTGAATTCCGGGAAGTGGGAGCTGCAGGCTCGCTCCCCGCGGGTATGGACGCTCCTGTCACTCCCGACGGTTGCGTGAGGACGTCAGGAAACAAGAGGCCGAGAAAGAACATGGGAAACGTGGTGGGGGTGAGGGGGGAAGGTGGGCAGATGCTGAAGACGGAGCGGGCTGGCGGAGTCGCGGGGGCGGGGAGAGGCGTGGGGTCCGGTCGCCCGGGCCTCAGCCGGCCGCCGGTTCTGAGCGCCCGCCCTGAGGGGCGGAGGTGGGGGCGCTGCGTCACACGAGACAGCCTGGGAACCCAACTGTTGGGCAACTGTGGTCTCCTCCCGCCGCTCCCTAGGCTTAGTTGCCCTGAGACAAAGGCTCCCTCGAGGGCGGGGGTGGAGAGGAAACCAGGCACCTGAGGAGGCTGAGGGAAACAGACCGAGTTTTCCAACCCCTGTGACCGTTCTGGAATCGTTCGTAGTATAAACTATATGCCTTATTCAGAAAAGAAACTTCCAGGTCGGCTCCCTGGAGGGCGGGGTAGTGAAGGGTGCGCCGCCGAATCGCTACATTAAAAAAAAAAAAAAATGCAACAAGAGCGACGTTGGCAACTGTCTCAGCTTAACGTAACTGCAATTTAGTTGACGGTTTCTTTCGTAACTGTAACTGCGGGCCTCCGTTACGCTGCCCCTCCCCCACCTCCTTTATAGATCTGCCCGAAGAAACACTTAGCTTTTCAAGCCTGGTAGTAGTGTTTCGCTCCAGCTCTTTTAAATTTGGACTTCTTTTACGCTCCATTATTTTTCTCGCCCACAGATCAGTCTTGAGTCAGTGCAGGTTAATGATAATTTTTGAAACTTTCTGATATCCCGTTTTTCAGTTACTTGAGTTGATGTGAAGGCCTGCCCTTCAAGTCAGTTGAGTGAATTGGCGATATCTGCTTCCCAAAATAATTGTTTTCATACGTAGGATGTACTGCCATTTTCGTCTGATGTTTAAACAGTTTGGTTCAAAGCCTTCAAGAAGATATCCAAACATAACACTAAATGCGTATTTATTATGTGGAAAGGTATATTTACCCTTGCAGAGTATAGGAAGGCAAACAAACAGGTATATAGAGTCTACTCAGGGAAAAAAAATGTGTGGTTAATGAATAGTGTGACAAAATGAAACACCACTACAGATTGCAAAATGATTTGTGCTTAGTCTCTTCCTTTTTTTTGTTTGCTAGTTATTAAATTGCTGTAATGTTATGGGGAATAATATCGTGCAAATCTCCATCTCCGAATTCCCTGGAAATAGGAACCAAGTGCTAATTTTTAATACCATGCTTTAAAAATATTATAAAGGGGCCTTAATAGGAACTTTCAGTTTCTGAGACTAATTTCTTTCTTGGATTACTAGAGTGGTAAGTAAAAAATAAAAGCCTGAGAAAACATGGTAGAATTTTGTAATGAGTGTGGTTCAGATAATAAAGTCTTCAATTTTAACCATACTGCATTTCATTGTTGTCTTACAAAAAGTGATTACTGTATGGAGTTTTATATGTTTGTTGAAAGTACATGTCAAACCTTTTTAAACTACTGAGTTGCCATTTGAATATGATATGCTTCATATAATTTCAAGGCACCTTTTTTGCAGGGAACCTTGCCAAATTTGTAATAAAATACTGAACCTTGGAGATTTATATTTGTGGTAAAATCATAATATACTTTATGACCCCACAGAATTTTACAATGACTGTTGAGACTGTGGAGAAATACAAGGTAAGTGGAAAACTGAAACAGTTTTTTTAAAAGCCAGTTGGTAAATAAGACAAAAGTATATTTTTTTCTGTAGAGTTAAGTTCTTAGTTTCACTTTGTTTAAGCAAAGTGTGTTTCTACCTTTTGGTACTAAAAACAGTAGGCAACAGTAAATAATCTGAGCACTTGACTAGCAAGAATCCCTGAAAATTAGTATCAACTAGAAGGTCTTTGGCTTCCCTGGTGGCTCAGACGGCAAAGAATCTGTCTGCAGTGCCCGAGACCCAGGTTCTATCCCTGGGTTGAGAAGATTCCCTGGAAAAGGGAATGGCTACCCACTCCAGTATTCTTGCCTGGAGAATTCTATGGACAGATGAGCTTGGGAAATTGCATATTCTTTGGAAAGTACTACTTATACACAACCTAGGACAGCACTTTGTAGGTTCTTAATTCTGTTATGCTTTGGTAGGACTAGTTACCAGTGGGTGTCTTTAGATGGGAATAGATTGAAAACCACTTACCAGAGTTATGAGATGCACAGCAAAAAGACAATGACCACTCTTGCTTTTCAGTTAATGTTTTGCATGCCAGATTTGTTCTTGTTGCTTAGAAGATTCGTGTACAAGAAGCTGCTAAAACAATCAGGACAGTATTAAAATACCCTACAATTTCAATCTATGACATTGTTCCCCAGGTTCTTGCCAAACAGAAAGAGCCCTCCAAATATGATAACTTAAATTTACAACGTCCACCATAAACAGAGCCCATGAAATCCCAAACCACCTCATAATGAAAATTTATTGGACATTTTCTGTTTGCTTGATCATAAAAATCAGAGGAGAGGAGCCATGGTTCCCAGTTGGGCGGGGACAGGAGTCAGTCACCTTGGAAAGTTTTTCTTAATTACACGTGCCAAACTGTCCCTTTCTGAAATGCACGATTTCTAGGTTCTAAGTATTTGGAAAAACTAGATTGTTCTGATAACCACCAACAGCTCGTCCACCTTGTTGATGACCACTGTATTTGGAGGTTTTACTAATAAATTTTTAAAATCATAGTTAAATTTCAGTTGTGAAATTCTTGAAGATAACACTAAGAAGCAACTGTGTATAAAATGTAATAGGTATTGAAGTGGATACAATGATTCTACTTAAAAAATTTAAGTGTGCAGAGGTGGTGGTACATAAAAATTTAAGTGTGCAGGGAATTGTTTAAGTAGCTAGCCTCACCAATACAATATTGTAATTAGCCTCCAATTAAATAAGTTTATATTAAAAGTAGCTAGCCTCAGAATATCAAATTAGTGCCTTGATAAGGTATCATTCCTTCCTCTCCCCCAAATCCTTTGTATAGTGTCCATTTAATTCATATATGTTTTTCAGCCTTTCTGCTTAATCCCCACTACTTTGTTTACTTGGGTTCTATTCCTTACACCTTCCCCTCCAACTCACCCTAGGCTTCCTTCGGATTTGAAATCTAATGAAGTCACACCCCTGCTTTAAATACATAAGTATACCACATGTATTTGCATACATAATATTTTAATTACTTCCTTCACAGTCTGATTCCAGCATTGCATCCCATTATACCTGGGAGAGACTTAATATTCTAGCCACACATTTCTTCAGGTTATTGGGAAGGTATCTGTCTCATAAGTGGATGTAGTCCCTCTGAATCATTTTATTTTAGGTGTAAATAAATCAGTAGCTGTTGAGTGCCCTGTCACAATTGTGCCAGTACCCTATGGGACATGTAATGCAGCTCTCTCACCTCCCTTTTAGGACATTAAAATTTTGTATTCTGTAGGTACACCATATCATATTGAAATAAACAGTTGCTTCCATACTACAGTGTGAGCTCCTGTCCCCATCACATTATATTGACATTCATTCACTGTGTTGCATACCAGGCATTCTGCAGGAGCGGGGAAGGAGGGTTATAATAGAGCAAAACCAGACACTCAGGAGTTAAAGTCTAGTGCAAGAAACTGTCAGGCTTGGAGATCATAACTGAGAAAAATGGTATGAAGAAACATAGGGCCATGAGAATTCATAATGCAGAACCCTAGTCTGAAAAGGAAGTGACATGGTTTGAGAACTTAAGTATTTAATGTGAATTAGGTAAAAGGGAAGTGAAGAACTTCATAACAGGTAAAGGTAACATGGCAAAAAATTCTGGGGCCAGAGAGAGGGTTTCTACTTATCCCAGTCTGTCAAAGATCAGTTCAGCTGCTCATTCATGTCCAACTTCTTGTGACCTCATGGACTGCAGCATACCAGGCCTCCCTGTCCATAACCAACTCCCGAATCTTGCTCAAACTCATGTCCACCTAGTCGGTGATGCTATCCAATCAGCTCATCCTCTGTCCCCTTCTGCTGCCTTCAATCTTTACCAGCATCAGAGTCTTTTCCAATTAGTTCTTTGCATCAGGTAGTGAAAGTACTGTAGCTTCAGCATCAATCCTTCCAGAGTCTTCACCACCACAGTTCAAAAGCATCAATTCTTCAGCACTCAGCTTTCCTTATAGTCCCAACTCTCACATCCATCCATGATTCCTGGAAAAAGCCATAGCTTTGATGAAATGGATGTTTGTTGTCAAAGTAATGTCTCTGCTTTTTAGTATGCTGTCTAGGTTGGTCATAGCTTTTCTTCCAAGGAGCAAGTGTCTTTTAATTTCATGGCTGCAGTCACCATCTGCAGTGATTTTGGAGCCCAAGAAGATAAAGTCAGTCACTGTTTCCGTTGTTTGCCCATCTATTTGCCGTAAAGTGATGGGACCAGATGCCATGGTCTTAGTTTTCTGAATGTTGAGTTTTAAGCCAACTTTTTCACTCTCCTCTTTGCCTTTCATCAAGAGGCTTTTTAGTGCCTCTTCACTCTCTGCCATAAGGGTGGTGTCATCTGCATGTCTGAGATTATTGATATTTCTCCCAGCAGTCTTGATTCCAACTTGTGCTTCATCCAGGTTGACATTTCACATGATGTGTTCTGCATTTAGGTTAAATAAGCAGGGTGACAATATACAACCTTGACGGTTGTACCTTTACCGATGTGGAACCAATCTGTTGTTCCATGTCCAGTTCTAACTGTTGCTTCTTGACCTGTTTACAGGTTTCTCAGTAGGCAGGTCAGGTGGTCAGATATTCCCATCTCTTGAAGAATTTTCCAGTTTGTTGTGCTCCACACAGTCAAAGGCTTTGGCATCGTCAATAAAGCAGAAGTAGATGTTTTTCTGGAATTCTTGCTTTTTCGCTGATCAAATGTTGGCAGTTTGATCTCTGGCTCCTCTACCTTTTCTAAATCCAGCTTAAACTTCTGAAGTTCACTGTTCACGTACTGTTGAAGCCTAATTTGGAAACTTTTGAACATTACTAGCATGTGAGATGAGTGCAATTGTGTGGTTGTTTGAACATTCTTTGGCATTGCCTTTCTTTGGGATTGAAGTGAAAACTGACCTTTTCCAGTCCTGTGGCCACTGCTGAGTTTTCGAAATTTGCTGGCAGATTGAATGCAGCATTTTCACAGCATCATCTTTTAGGATTTGAAATAGCTCAACTGGAATTCCATCACTTCCAGTAGCTTTGTTCATGGTGATGCTTCCTAAGGCCCACTTGACTTTTCATTCCAGGATGTCCGGCTCTAGGTGAGTGACCACACCATTGTAATTATCTGGGTCATGAAGATCTTTTTTGTACAATTCTTCTGTGTATTCGTGCCACCTCTTCTTAGTACCTTCTGCTTCTGTTAGGTCCACACCATTTCTGTCCTTTATTGTTCCCATCTTTACATGAAATGTTCCCTTGTATCTCAATTTTCTTGAGATCTCTAGCCTTTTCCATTCTATTGTTTCCTTCTATTTCTTTGCATTGATTACTGAGGAAGGCTTTCTTGTCTCTCCTTGCTATTCTTTGGAACTCTTCATTCAGATGGGTATATCTTTCCTTTTCTCCTTTGCCTTTTTCTTCTTTTCTGTTCTCAGCTATTTGTAAGGCCTCCTCCGATAACCATTTTGCCTTTTTGCATTTCTTTTCTTTGGGGATGATCTTGATCACTGCCTCCTGTACAATGTCAGGAACCTCCGTCTGTAGTTCTTCACGCACTCTATCAGATCTAATCCCTTGAATCTGTTTGTCACTTCCACTGTATAATTGTAAGGGATTTGATTTAGGTCATACTGGAATAGTCTAGTGGTTTTCCCTACTTTCTTCAATTTAAGTCTGAATTTGACAATAAGGAGTTCATGATCTGAGCCACAGTCAGCTCCCAGTCTTGTTTTTGCTGACTGTACAGAGCTTCTCCATCTTTGGCTGCAAAGAATACAGTCACTCTGATTTCAGTACTGACCATCTGATGATGTCCATGTGTAGAGTTTTCTCTTGTGTTGTTGGAAGAGGGTGTTTG
Organism: Dama dama; assembly: GCF_033118175.1. NCBI lineage: Eukaryota > Metazoa > Chordata > Mammalia > Artiodactyla > Cervidae > Dama > Dama dama. Next base: position 98,781,843 of record NC_083689.1, read on the forward strand.
CTATGACCAGTGCGTCCTTTTGGCAAAACTCCATTAGCCTTTGCCATGCTTCATGGCCAAATTTGCCTGTTACTCCAGGTATCTATCTCTTGATTTCCTACTTTTCATTCCAGTCCCCAATAATGAAAAGGATATCTCTTTTCGGTGTTAATTCTAGAAGGTCTTTATAGGTCTGCATTGAACCGTTCAGCTCTTAGCTTCTTCAGCATTACTGGTTGGGGCATAGACTTGGATTACTGTGTTGAATGGTTTGTGTCGGAAACAGAGACGTTTCTGTCATTTTTGAGATTGCATCCAAATACTGCATTTCGGATTCTCTTGTTGACTATGATGGCTACTCCGTTTCTTTTAATGGATTCTTGCCCACAGTAGTAGATATAATGGTCATCTGGGTTAAATTCACACATTCCAGTCCATTTTAGTTCTTTGATTCCTAAAATGTCAATGTTCACTCTTGCCATCTCCTATTTGACCACTTCCAATTTGCCTTGATTCATGGACCTAGCATTCCAGGTTCCTATGCAGTATTGCTGTTTACAGCATCGGGCTTTACTTCCATCACCAGTCACATCCACAACTGGGTGGTGTTTTTGCTTTGGCTCTGTCACTTCATTCTTTCTAGAGTTATTTCTCCACTGATCTCCAGTAGCATACTGGGCACCTACCAAGCTGAGGAGTTCATCTTTCAGTGTCCTCTATCTTTTTGCCTTTTCATACTATTCATGGATTTCTCAAGGCAAGAATACTGAAGTGGTTTGCCATTCCCTTCTCCAGTGGACCATGTTTTGTCTGAACTCTCCACCATGACCGATTCGTCTTGGGTGGCCCCACATGGCCTGGCACATAGTTTCATTGAGTTAGACAAGGTTGTGGTCCATGTGATCAGTTTGATTAGTTTTCTGTGATTGTGGTTTTCATTCTGTCTGTCCTCTGATCGCTAAGGATAAGAAGCTTATGGAAGCTTCCTGATGGGAGAGACTGATTGAGGGGGAAACTGGGTCTTGTTCTGATGCCTTGTTGCCAAGGATAGACCTTTTTTTACTTTCAGAAGTATCCTGATTTGAATGACACGTTGTTGCTCTAGGGGTCTACAAGAAATACGGTACTGCTGGAGTGGTAATTGAGGAAGATGAAGCTCATGGGGGCTAGGGCATTTAAGTACCCAAAGACTGGGGAAAGAAGTAAATTCTTTCCCTGGAATAAACATTTGAAGGGTTGTAAACTGGGTGGTACTGATGGGATTTGCAAATTGAAAAATTTAACTGTAAATTCAAAAAACACATTAAAGGCAGATCAAAGCAGACACAATATTCTCGAATTAGGAGTCTAAAAGATTAGAAATAACTTTAATGAACTAGAGTAATAGTGTGGAAGTAGAGAAAGTAGATTTGGGAGAAAGTGTCCATAGGATTTGTTGATGCATTTGGGATTCAGTGTTGGGCAAGTAGAGAAGCTGTACATACAGTGGAATGGAGTTGAATAGCAGTATGTTTAGAAATGGGTATGTGTGGAGATTATTTAGTTCAGAATTGAGTTTCTCCTGTCCTTTTAAGTCATCCAAGAAGCTTTTGAATAGAAGTCTGGACCTAAGGAGGAGATCTGGACTGAAAATAGAAACTGTTAGGTGTGTAAGGGGTAGATAAAATCTTTAATGTACGTGAACTTGGCTTGGAAGACAGCCTTGGAGTGTATAATGAAGAACTTCAGTTAATTTTTGGCTAGGTAGAGGAATATTAGCTGGATAAGGAGTTGCAGATGTCAGAAGGGTGTGTAGTGGAGGACAAAGGCCTAAGTGCTTCAGGGAAGGAGTGGTGAATAGTGTCCAGTGCTGTTGAGATATGATTGAAATAAGACCAAAACAATATCCACTGGATTTATTACCATGGTAGTCATCAGTTACCTTAGCAAGAACTATTAACATTTTATTGGAATAATAGGCCTAAAAGCCAGATTGGAGTAGAATGTGATAATGCAAAAGTGAACCTCAATTTCTCTTTCAGGTGATTTGACTTTGGCTTGCAAGGGAATATGATTTTTTTCTTTTCCTGGTTTTCATGAATTTTTTTTTTTTTTAGGTGAAAGAGAGTGTTTCAGACACAACAGAAAATGTCCTCATGAGAGAAAGATTGAATATATGAGTTAGCTACAAGAATTACCTGGAAGGATTACCACATAATCATTCAGAAAGAAATTAGATTATTTTAAAAGTGATTCAGGAGAAGGAATTTTTTTTCAATCAGAAACAACATTAGATAACACTGTTTATGGCTATAGGCTATAGGTGGTCACCTAATTGCTAGGATTTGAGAGTTTCTGTGAACCTCAAATACATGCCTCGTGCTCTACTAGTGTTTGAAAAGTTGGTGGAAATCTATTTTAAAGCATATATTCATGGGGAGAGTAATCTGTTAAGAAAGTGGTTCTCAACTGTGCCAAAATTTATAATCACCTTAGGAGATTCATGACAAAATTACTCAAGCCCTACTTCAAGGGATTCCATTCCATTGTTCTGAGGAGAGGGCTAGGCATATGCATTCTTTAAAAGTTTACTTTTTAAAATGTTAATCTAGTATGTCACTGGCATTTAAAAACACATCATCTTGTTAATATTGCATTAACTCAACATGTATTTTAGATGAAGTGCAGAGAGGCCAGTCGCTTGTTTTCAGAACAGTGATCATTAATAGGGAGAGAGATTTTGCCTCTCTGGGGACATTTGGCAAAATATGGAAACTTTTGGTAGTCACACGGAATGGGGAAGGAAGGGATGTGGTGCTGCTGACATACAGTGGGTAGAGGCCAGCAATGCTGCTGAAGATGCTGCAATGCGCTGGACAACCCCCACATCAAAAATTAACTGGCCCCAAATGACGATAGTGTCATTGTTGAGAAACCCTGCTATAAAATAGGATAGCAAGCTACGTAGTTATTTTTTTAGTGCATTAAGTCCCCTACATGTGAACTTTCCAAGTTGTGAACTTTCAAAGCTGCGAACGTGCACTCCGTCAACATCCGGTGTGAGTGAAATCGCAGCTCACCCTCCATCTGTTGGTGCTGTTGATCCTTCAGCTCTCCCGTCTCCCACCTCCCTTCTCCCTCCTGCAGTGGCTCTTCTTGCCTGTTCACTTGATACCTGTCCCTGCATGCCAGCTGGTGTTCTGTACTACTTTTCAAGGTACCGTGCTGTAAAGTTCAAAGCGTTTTATTTTTTGCTTGTTTTTTGATGTGTGTGGGTGTGAAAAACTGTTATAAACCTATTAGTACAGTACTCTATAGCCAGTTGTGTTAGTTGGGTACCTAGGCTAACTTTGTTGGATTTATTGAACAAATTGGACTTAAAATACACACTCTCAAAACTTGTTCCTATATAGAAGACTTACTGTAAAATCTTAACAGGTGGGGCCTGTGGTTTAGTAAGAATGGTAATGAATAAGGATCTACCTGACAACTTAGCTGTACCTAACAGCTTCGCCTTGCTTATAAACAGCAACAAAAGAGCCTCAAATAAAATACATTTGTAGAACTAAGCAGTGTGACTAGCATAATAGATTGATAGCATTATTTTGTTAAAAAAAAAAAAGTCCAGCTGAAACTCATTGCTATTGGTGTATAAGTTGGTTGTAGTCACTTTGGGAAATTGATATATTTTATGAATATTGTAACAGTATTTGTTACAACTGAATTTAGGACTATATTTCAGCAATTTCTCTTCTGAGTGTATACCCAAGAAAATGAGTGCAGATTTCTACTTATATAGGGATGTTCATAGTAGTTTGATTCATTATGGCCTCAAACAGGAACAAAGTGAAGTGTATTTGTACAATGGATTACTACCCAGCAATAAAAAAGAATAAATTGCTACACACCATAACATGGATGGATCTCATAGGTATTTGTTAAATGAAATAGACAAAACCCAATTCATATTGTATAATTCCATTTTTATGAAACTCAAGGACAAACAAAACTAATTCATGATGATAGAAGTCAAGATAGTAGGTACCTCTCTGGTCATGGGTATTGACTTAGAAGGGGCACGAGAGAGCCTTGTGAAATGACGGAAATGTTCTGGATCTTGATCTTACTGGTTGTTAACTGACAGCATACGTATGAAGTTCATCAAGCTGAATATTTAAATTTTGTGAACTTTACATGTGATGTACCCCATTTTTAAAAAATTAGTTAATTATGAAAAAAAAAATAAGGAAACCTAATTTTGAACTACTTGAAGTGTTATTATCTTAAACACTTGGTTAAACACAGGGTCTGCTACCTAACAAGTTCTCAATAGGTACAAACAACTCTAGTGCACTGTTAGTGAAAATAAATTTTGGATTTGGCATCAGACCTAGTTTTGAAGCACAGCTTGATTATTACTATATGACTTAAGGCAAGTCCCTTACATTGGGAATTTTTGTGACTGTGGAAGAACAGAGGATGAGTTGGGAGAAGTATAAAAGAAATTGTTTAAAAGTTTAGGCTTGGTTCATGATCCCCTACTACTGAGAAATAGCCACAGACATTCAGGGTGGGCCTCGGCCGCTATATACATGTACAGGAATCCCCTGCTTTCTGAAAGTTCACTTGACGCCATTTCACTTTTATGAAAAATGTACCTTGATACCTGTTTTCATTAAACAAGAAATCCAAGGAGGATTTTTGTTTTTACAAAGTAACACAAAAGGTGAAAATAGCATTCAGCATTTGTTTTGCAGTGAGCTGTTAAAGCAGGTGGCATGTACCCTGAGCAGTGAGAGTGGCACTTCTAAACTCCTTCCTTGGGAAAGACACTCAGCCTGTCAGCATCAAGTCATCATACTTTGAACTGTGTCTCTGAGCATCTGTGCTTTATCTCCACTAATTTTGTGCATCCCTTAGCAAGTTGTGTCCTAAGGTAATTGCTTCTTACCTTTATATCACTTAGGTGTGCAAAATGTTTCATTGTAACACTATCCTAGATTTAGCTAGGGTGAACAGCTGAACCCTGTCTGAACCAATCAAATTGTTCTGAGAATTTAAAATTGGGACTGAGAAAGTACCAGACAGCTGATCTTTTCCTGAGAAACATAAAATTGGGCCAGGGCTACTTTGAGAGCTGCACATGAAGAATCAGAGTTATGTTCTCTACAGGTAAGGAAACTGAGAAGTAAATGAAATATCTTTATTTCCTTCTCTCTCTCTCTCTCTTTTAATTTTTTTTTTTTTTTGAAGCTAAAATAAAACTTGGGCAGTTTGATTCCAGTCTGTTTTCATGAAGCAGTGCTGACATGTCAGACCAAATAGCTGCTTTGATTCCTAATAATTTTCCAGTTCCTGATCTTAGGCCCTTGTGAAGAGGAATCTGCTTCTTACCTTTGAATTATTTATCATAATTTATTCTTATAATAAAATTTCACGTTTGCCCAAGTGGAGCAGCCAATTGCAACTGAAAGAATCCTGCTCTAGTTTGACTGGGAATGGGAATGCAAATAATAAAGTTAAGAGAAACCGAAACTGAGTAAATCAAGGTAGGGCTACAGGCAATAGAGATTTTCCTGCCTTAAGATGGTAAACTGTTAGCCTCTGTTACACAGCATTGAATCTTTTAGCCAGGCTTTCTCTGGTATTGTCTTAGAACTCAGACTAATATAGTCACTGCTGTGGGACACGGAGATCTTGGTAGCCAAATATAAAACATTGGTGCATTGCTTTCTATGTGTGGAGTTTTGAAAAGTATATTTGAAAAGAATTCCCAAAAAAGTGCCTAGATGAAAGTAGATTGGAGTGACTTGTGCCAAATTTAGCAGATTATTAGAAGTCAATTTGCCTTTGGTCTGAGAATATACAACCAGGTCAAGAAGTGACTGAAGGGGCTTATTGAATTACAACGTAATTTATTCCCACCTATTTCTAACACTAAAGTTTTGATACTGAATACCAGAAAATGAAATTTTAGGAATAGGACTCTCATGGAAGAATAAGTGCTATTAAGGACTCCAGTTCCTCAGCTTTCTCCAAAACATTTTCCAGCTCCCATCTCCTGTCAGGCCTCACAAAAGTGTGGTGATCCTTCACATTGTCTATCAATAGCTGCTAGGATTGGATTGCAGTATGTGTCTGGGTATAGTACTAAGTGGCAGACTGCAAACTGCCTTGCCTGTTTTCTTCTCTTGTTTGCTTTGAGGCTAAAGCAGAGAACAGTGGGGATGGACAGTCTCAACTGTTGCTAAGAAACAGAAGTCCAGAAGAATTGACAAGGAGAGACCAGACCCACTAAAGCCTTCCACATTAGCTAAATGCGAAAGGAATCTCCGCAAAAGAAAATTAGCAGGCACTCCTCCACAGTAGAGCAGTTGCATGCCATAAAATCCCAAAGGAGACTCGGACCACAAACTGCAGTGCTTAGTTGCTCAGTTGTGTCCCACTCTGCAACCCCAGGGACTGTAGCCCACGAGGCTCCTCTGTCCATGGGGATTCTCCAGGCAAAAATACTGGGGTGGGTTTCCATGTCCTCCTCCAGGGGATCTTCCCAACCCAGGAACTGAACCCAGGTCTCCCACACTGCAGGTGTATTCTTTCCTATGTGAGCCACCAGGGACCGCAGGACTACCTCAAGCCCTCAAACACCTGTTTTCCAGTACAAAAGATTCTGCACCAGCTAGAAGTGGGTATCCTTACACCAAATGAAGAATCATAGTGTCCTTGTCAAGAGTGGCCCTGGAGGACTCAGCACAAGAGAATTCAAATTGGGTACAGACAGATTTTCAAATATCTGACTTGGCAGTGGGTCAGTTAACTCATGCCTTATAGGATTTCAAGGGCCTCTTGTTTACAAGGACTTCTCTGGTGATGGTGTTCAGCCACTGAGTTGTGTTCAGCTCTTTGCAACCCAATGGACTGCAGCACACTAGTGTTGCCTGTCCTTTACCATCTCCTGGACTTTGCTCAAACTCAGGTCCATTGAGTGGGTAATGCCATCCAACCATCTCCTCCTCTGTCATCCCCTTTTCCTCCTGCCTTCAATGTTTCCCAGCATCAGGATCTTTTCCTATGAGTCAGCTCTTCACATCAGGTGGCCAAAGTAAGGAGCTTCAGCTTTAGCATTAGTCCTTCCAGTGAACATGCAGGGTTGATTTCCGTCAGGGTTGACTGGTTTGATATCCTTGCTGTCCAAGGGACCCTCAAAGTCTGCAGCTCTGCAGTTCTAAAGCATCAAATTTTCAGCACTCAGCCTTCTTTATATGTTCCAATTCTCACATCTTTACGTGACTCAGCAGAAAAGAACCCATCTGCCAATGCAGGAGACATGGGTTAGATCCCTGGGTCAGGAAGATCCCCTGGAGAAGGAAATGGCAACCCACTCCAGTATTCTTGCTTGTGAAGCCCCATGGGCATGGGAGCCTGGAGGACTACAGTCCAAGGGTTCACAAAGAGGCAAACACAACTTAGTGACTAAACAACAGTTTTCTATCTCACTCCTACTGGGTACAATATATGCTTTAGCAAGCTAGTTAAATTTATATTTAGTCTACAAACTCCAGAATTAAGTATTTCTTGTATGATCTTTATATACCTATCCTAGGGCTAGTTATATGGAAAATAGTGTCAAGATGAGCAAGGGGTTTCTTACTTGGAATTGACATTCTAGTTTGGAAAAGGGGGAGAAGAGAGAGATGAGTGAGGAAATAAGCTCACAAATTGGGATGGATTTTATAAAGGAGAAATAGTGTAATATCAGAGTAAAGAAAGACATGCTTAGATGGAAAGAGCAATGGGTGGTCAGAGAAGGCTCTTCAAGCTATAACTGAAAGAGTAAGGTGGGAGTGTACTACGGCAAGAACTATGAGAAAAGTAGGAAGGAGAACAAGTTCAAAGACCCTAAAGTAAGGAAGAGTTTGTTACAAGTGAAGAACTGAAGGAGGTGAATATAACTGAAGCTTAGTGAGAAGCTGGGTTGACCCTGAGACTGAAGAGACCAGTCAAGGAACCTCCATTGATCTAGAGCCTTGTAGGCATGGAAAGCATTTGAGTTTTAATTCCAAACATGACAGAATGCCATTGAAAGTTTTTTACACCAGAGAATAACATAATCTGATTTGCTTTCAACAAGCTTGTTCTAGTTGCTGTGTAGAAAATGGATAGTAGTAGTAGCAGGAGTGACTCTCCACACACTAGCTATCCACTTAGAAACCTACTCTAAGTATAATGGCTGTTAAAGTTAGAGGATTAGCTTTGGAGATGTAGACAAGATGGAAACAACATAAACTGGGAGTGTTAACATTTGAGATCCTCATTTACCATTCATTACTACCTAAATATGTTCATTGATAAATAGCAAAACAAGCATGTTATTTGGAAATGAGACATATAAAAGTGCTAGAAATATTGAAGATAGTTGAGAAGTGGGAGAGGGGAATGCTATTTTTTGTTCTAAAAATTGTGTATATGTATGAATGTGTGTATGTGTAACCTTTGTTGTGAAAAGGTCAGAGGTGTGATGGATGGAGGAAGTCATAGAAGGAATTTTTTTTTTTAAGTAGGACATATGTCCATTGGCAGATTGGCATGAATAATAAGCAGAGAAGGAAAATTTGATGATGTGCAGTAGTCAAATGGAATAACCGAAGAAGCAAAATATTGAGAAGAAAAGAAACTATAGGTATTAAGAGGTAAAACTGCCCATAATAGGAAAAATGATACTCTTTCAATTTTGAACAGAAAAGAAGGCTAAGAAGCTGAGTACAGATACAGAGAGGTACAAGTATTTATTGGAATGAATATGAAGTAAATCCTCTCACGGTTTCTGTGTTCATAATGAATTATGAAGTAGGATCATCAACTGCAAATAGGAGTTTGACATAACAGAGGAAAAAATGACATTTTTACCTTAGAAAATGTGAACATGAACTTCCTAGGGAAGCACAGTAGGATTGCCAGGTTATCTTGAGTGCTAATTTGCAGTCTGTGATTATGAATTAAAAGAGAAGTCATTCAGCTAATTGTATTGTTTCTTTAAATTGCTTGGTTTTCTGCACAAAGAACCAAATTGAGTTCAAGCAGGTTTGGGGTTTTGTTAGAATTCAACAGACAGAGATATGGGAGCCAAGGCAGTTATTGTGCTTGAAAAAGAATGAATATAATGATGAACCAAGAAATCCAAGCTGGGTAAACATGGGAGTAAACACAGATAATTAAAAAGTAGTGGGAGTGGGAGGTGGAGCATCAGTGGACTGGACATCTCTAAGAGGCCAAAGACTTATTGCCAGTGTAAAGTGAGGCGGTGGACCGAGTAAGATGCCCCAAACTGACATGTCACGGTTAGTGCAGTTATCAGGGCTTACATGGTCTAGGGTTAGTCTAAGATATGAATTGAAGCTATGTAATAGTCTTTGGAGGCGAGGAAGTTAAAGAATTACATTTGTTTCTGGTTCTGCGTGTATAGAGCTTACAAGTTTTCACTTTGTCTTAACGGAGTAAAAAATCAACTTTTCTTGGATCCGTAAGTGTGGGGAGAGGACTCAGGACAGATCTCTGTCCCCACATTGGAGAAACAGGAGAATTTTGGTAGTTACAGTTTACCTAAGCAGAGATGAGCATAAACCACTGTGGGAACCATCCAGGAGAAGAAAATCTGAACTATAATTGTGAATTGCTGGAAGCTCAGTGCAGACAACTCTTAAAGAGTTAAAACTTCAGGAAACTCAGTAATGGAGGGTAGGGAAGACAAAATCCTAAAATTTACCTCCAGGAGTTCCCACAGTAAATATCTGACAAAAAATCTTCCTGAGCTTCCAGCAGGAAGAAAAGGACCCATTCTGAAATATCTCAGAGCACTCTGGTCTAAAGAATGCCTGCCCTTGGGGGAAACTAGTTAACCATAGCCCAGTCTCCTAGGATATTATCAGAGCCTAACTGACCTAGAGTGAGGAAAATACCCAACTCCAGAGCACTCTAGCCATCCTGTCCCACCTAAGAAGGCAGAAAAAGAAAAACCTGAGAAACACTATGAAGTACACAGTTTGGAGGCGTAGACTCACTGAAAGACTGATACCTAACCATAGGACTAGAATGCTTCCCCTCCCCACCCCCACATCACTGCCACATTGCTAAAGATCTATTTACTGCAGTTTCTTTTACCTAATACAACATATCCAGCTATCAGTGAAAAATTACCAGTTATGTAAAGAGGCAAAAAACATAATTTGAAGAGAAAGATCATCAAACCCAGACATGGCAAAGATGTTGGAATTATTGGAATGGAAATTTAAAACAACTATGTTTAGTATACTAAGGGCTCTGACTGGTAAAGTAGACATCATGGAAAAACATGTGGGTAATGGAAGCAGAGAGTGGAAATCCTAAGAAAGAACCAAAAAAAAGTGCTAGAGATAAAGCAAAAACAAAACAAAAAAACCCACTGACACAAAATTGAGTATGCTGTTGGATGGATCATCTACGTGTATTTTTTTGAAGTCAATGAAAATGACCGTATATTGTCTTGAAAAGGGAAAACACGATAGTAAAGAGGAACTAAAGTTGATAATAAAAGAGAGCAACTGAAATGAGCTAGAGAGGACTGACCCGTGGTAGAGCTGATAGCATTAGCTTCAAAGGAGCATGTATTTTTGGAGACAAGGAGGACAGTGGCACCAGGTCCTAACCCTGAAATTCATCATACAGGAGCAAAGAAAGTCTTCACTTTAAAATGATACAGCTGAATCATGAGTTTAAGACGACCTAGATTCGATTAATGTTAAGAATGCAGGGCTTAGTTTGAAAAGGACACACTATTATTCAACAGCTATGTGTTAAACATCTGTGTTTTTTCCACTCTGTTTTAAGTGTTTGAAATATGGCAATCAACAACAACCAAAAATAGTCCCCACATTGTTTGAAGCTTATATTCCTGTGAGGGGAGCCAGAAAATAAACATATGGTATACCTAGTAGTGGTATATGCTATGAAGGAAAAAAAAAAAAAAAATATATATATATATATATATGTGTGTGTGTGTGTGTGTGTGTGTGTGTGTGTGTGTATATATTTAGAGAGAGAGATAGGGATAGAGGGTGATGGAGATGGTACTTTAACAGTCACAGAGTGCTTCTCTGATACAGTAATAGACATGTGAGCCAGCATCTGAAGTAAAGAAGAGAGACTTGCAGATAGGTTTCAGGGGCAGAGTTATTCCACCATGTAGAACAGTGAGGAAGAAAATGATAAGGCTTGAGTATACTTATTCTGTTTGCTGAACAGCAAGGAATCTGATGTGATTTTAGGAGTACAAACTTTTAAAAGGAGAACTTTTAAAAAGTGTTTATTTTCATTTATACTAATTTTTGCAATAAATTCTAAATTTGAGAAAGAATGCTTTATTTAGCTAGAAGCTTCTCTCTTCATACTTTAAATTCTCCATAGATTTTAATTTTTCAACATGAAATTTGAAGTGTTTGGAGACTTAATGTATTATAATAAAGGTTTTTTTTTTATTTTAATTAGAAATCAATTTGATTCTGTGGTTTCTTGGTATTACTTGTTACTGTGGTTCACCTATTTTTTTCCTCTGAGCAGTTAATATCCCTTTAATTAGACAAATGTAGGTAAAAATTGCAGGAGAAGGAAACAGCAACCCACTCCAGTATTCTTGCCTAGAAAATCCCATGGATGGAGGACCTTGGTTCAGGCTCACATGGGGTCACAAAGAGTCGGGCACGACTGAGCGACTTCCCCTTCCCCATCAATTCATATGTATCACTAGCAAAACTTTCAGAAAAAGTGAGCTTACATGATTTGTCTGAAATAATTAGCAAAGACTAATAGATATATTTGAACAGAAGGAAAAATAAGTGTGAGTACTTCAAGTTTGATGTCCTACAGTTCTTCATAGTTAAATAAACCTTTAATTTTAGATGACAGTACATTAAAATTTCAGTAAAGGTGAATACACATTTTCAAAACTGTTCAAACTTTTTTTTAAAAAACTGTCTCTATAGAACAAAAAGCACACTCCAGTAGAATCACTATGAGAAAAAGTGGCCACAGTATCCTGCTTGTTTTTCCTAGTTGCACTGCTGCCTTACCCTGCCACCATCCTTCCGTCCACTCTCAGTATAGCAAGGAGAGGGTTCTTTAAGAACATAAAACAAACCATATCACTCTACTGTTTAACACCCTTTCAGAAAAGGCCAGCCTCCTTTCCGTGGTCTTCCAAGAGCTTGCATGATCTCACTTCAGTCTAGCTCTCCAGAGTCTGACCCCCCGTTTTTCTCCCCCGTACTCATTACGTTCCAGTCACTTGGCCTCCTTTCTGTCCTCAGTGCCTGCCAAATTCTTTTCCGCTCACAGGCTCTCGCTCTGGTTGTTTCTAGGCCTGTTCTGCTTCATTCAGCTATTCTCATGAAGGCTATGCATTATCCTTTAGGTCTTTCACTTCCTTAAGAGCGGTTTTCTAAACAACATACTCCAAAGGAGACTTCCTCAGTGACTTTTCTAGTTACCTTGTTTGTTTTCTTCATAGCAATGATCATGATTTACAATTTCTTCATTTTACTTGTCTTACTTGCCTTTTCCTTTCTCCTCTACCAGAAAGTAAAGTGCCCTAATACTCTGCTACAGTGAAACATTTGGAAAAGTAAAGGATATGTGGAAGGTAAGTTTTGTACAATTTTTTTAAAGCAACTAAAAAGTTACAGTTAAAGTCTAAAAGTTATACAGAAAGGAAGTAAAATCCTGGTACTCTTATTGCCATTTTTTTCCAGAATCATCAGAAAGTTAACACTGTTACTATTTTAAATAAATATGATGCTGTAATTCAGTGTGTTTGGGGTAGGAGTGGCATGTGAATACTAAATGCCTACAGTGAAAGTCAGCGTTGTCCTTCAACATCCCTTCCACCTTTCCCCCATTGCATAGTGGTCATGTAATTCAACTTTAAAAGTGGATCTGGTTAATCCTAATTGACTCATGTAACCTAATTCCCCTTGCTACTCTAATAAATTTATAGATGGGCAGGTGTTAGCCAATACATTCACGACATTCCCTAGGCCACAGAGGATTGTTCAGGAATGAGCTGTGACCCAGTTTGTAGTACTAATGTAAAACTGTCTTATCTGTACTTAGTCACTCAGTCATGTCCCACTCTTTGCAACCCCATGAACTGTAGCCTGCCAGGCTCCTCTGTCCATGGGATTCTCCGGACAAGAATACTGGAGTGGTTTGCCATGCCCTCCTTCAGGGGACCTTCCCAGGCCAGGGATCAAACCCAGATCTCTCACATTGGGGACAGATTCTTTATCATCTGAGCCACCAGGGAAGCCCAAAACTGTCTAGGAGTTCAGAAAAAAAAAGAGAGAGAGATTTCCTTATTCTAATGTGAAAGATTAGAGAATGAACCTCTTTCTTCCTCTGGATTTTGGGTGTGTCAGTGTGAAAACCAGGAACTGTTAACAGGGTTTTTGCCACCACTGGAGAAGCTGTCTAAGGATGGAGACATCACCCAGAGGAAAATGGAACTGAGGGAATCACCCAGCATGGAGCTGGAGCCACTGAATGAATCTGACTCAGGTTCACTACAAACCCTGGACTTCTAATTGTGGAAATCTGTGTACTTCTTAATTCTTAAACCTGGGGGGACTGGAATTACTATAAGTTGAGGCATCCTCACTGATGAAATCTAACTCTCTCTTAGCATCAAGTCAAGAGATGTTTAAAATATGTAAACAAAATATAGACTTCTCTGGTGGCTCAGACAGTAAAGAGTCTGCTTACAATGTGGGAGACCCGGGTTCAGTCCCTGGGTAGGGAAGATCTCCTGGAGAAGGAAATGGCAACCCGCTCCAGTATTCTTGCCTGGAAAATCCATGGAGGGAGGAGCCTGGTAGGCTACAGTCTATTGGGTGACAAAGAGTCAGACGCGACTGAGCGACTTCACTTTCACTTTGGGCTTTCCTGATGACTCACCTGGTAAAGAATCCGCCTGCACTGCAGGAGACCCCGATTCAATTCCTGGGTCCAGAAGATGCGCTGGAGAAGGGATAGGCTACCCACTCCAGTGTTGTCAGGTTTCCCCGGTGGCACAGATCGTAAAGAATCTGCCTGCAGTGCAGGAGACATGGCTTCGATCCCTGGGTGGGGAAGATCCCCTGGAGAAGGGAAAGGCTACCCACTCCAGGATTCTGGCCTGGAGAATCCCATGAACTGTATGGAGAGAAACCCAAGTAAGATGGTATGCACTGAGAGAGGGCATCAAAGGGCAGACAGACTGAAACTACAATCACAGACAACTAGCCAATCTGATCACACAGACCACAGCTTGTCTTAATGAAACGAAGCCATGCCCTGTAGGGCCACGCAAGATGGACAGGTCATGGTAGAGAGGTCTGACAGAATGTGGTCCACTGGAGAAGGGAATGGCAAACCACTTCAGTATTCTTGCCTTGAGAACCCCATGAACAGTATGAAAAGACAAAAAGCTAGGACACTGAAAGATGAACTCCTCAGGTGCCATATATGCTACTGGAGATCAGTGGAGAAATAACTCCAGGGAGAATGAAGGGATGGAGTTAAAGCATCCACCCAGTTGTGGATGGGACTGGTGATAGAAGCAAGGTTCAATGCTGTAAAGAGCAATATTGCATAGGAACCTGGAGTGTCAGGTCCATGAATCAAGGCAAATTGGAAGTGGTCAAACATGAGATGCAAGAGTGAACATTGACATTTTAGGAATCAGCGAACTAAAATGGACTGGAATTGGTGAATTTAACTTAGATGACCGTTATATCTACTACTGTGGGCAGGAATCCCTTAGAAGAATTGGAGTAGCCATCATAGTCAGAGAAAGAGTCCGAAATGCAGTACTTAGATGCAATCTCAAAAATGGCAGAATGATCTCTGTTCATTTCCAAAGCAAACCATTCAATATCACAGGCATCCAAGTCTGTACCTTGACCAGTAATGCTGAAGAAGCTGAAGTTGAACGGATTTATGAAGACCTTTTAGAACTAACACCCAAAAAAGATGTCCTTTTCATTATAGGGGACTGGAATGCAAAAGTAGGAAGTCAAGAAACACCTGGAGTAACAGGCAAATTTGGCCTTGGAGTACAGAATGAAGCAGGGCAAAGGCTAATAGAGTTTTGCCAAGAGAATGCACTGGTCATAGCAAACACCCTCTTCCAACAACACAAGAGAAGACTCTACACATGGACATCACCAGATGGTCAACACTGAAATCAGATTGATTATATTCTTTGCAGCCAAAGATGAAAAGGCTCTCTACAGTCAGCAAAAACATGATCAGGGGCTGACTGTGGCTCAGATCATGAATTCCTTATTGCCAAATTCAGACTTAAATTGAAGAAAGTAGGGAAAACCACTAGACCATTCAGGTATGACATAAATCAAATCCCTTATGACTATACAGTGGAAGTGAGAAATAGATTTAAGGGACTAGATCTGATAGAGTGCCTGATGAACTATGGACAGAGGTTTGTGACATTGTACAGGAGACAGGGATCAAAACCATCCCCAAGAAAAAGAAATGCAAAAAAGCAAAATCGCTGTCTGAGGAGGCCTTACAAATAGCTGTGAAAATAAGAGAAGTGAAAAGCAAAGGAGAAAAGTTAAGATATACCCATTTGAATGCAGAGTTCCAAAGAATAGCAAGGAGAGATAAGAAAGCCTCCCTCAGCTATCAGTGCAAAGAAATAGAGGAAAACAATAGAATGGGAAAGGCTAGAGATCTCTTCAAGAAAATTAGAGATCCCAAGGGAACATTTCATGCAAAGCTGGGCTCAATAAAGGACAGAAATGGTATGGACCTAACAGAAGCAGAAGATATTAAGAAGAGGAGGCAAGAATACACAGAAGAACTGTACAAAAAAGATCTTCACATCCCAGATAATCACAATGGTGTGATTACTCACACGGAGAGCCAGACATCCTAGAATGTGAAGTCAAGTGGGCCTTAGGAAGCCTCACTACAAACAAAGCTAGTGGAGGTGATGGAATTACAGTTGAAGTGAAGTGAAGTCACTCAGTCGTGTCCAACTCTTTGCAACCCCATGGATTGCAGCCTAAGAGGCTCCTCTGTCCATGGGGTTTTCCAGGCGAAAATACTGGAGTGGGTTGCCATTTCCTTCTCCAGGAGATCTTCCCGACCCAGGGATCGAACCCAGGTCTCCCGCATTGTAGGCAGACGCTTTACCGTCTGAGCCACCAGGGAAGCTATTCCAGTTGAGCTATCTCAAATCCTAAAAGATGATGCTATGAACGTGCTGCATTCAATATCCCAGCACATTTGGAAAACTCAGCAGTGGCCACAGCACTGGAAAAGGTCAGTTTTCATTCCAATCCCAAAGAAAGGCAATGCCAAAGAATGCTCAAACTAACAGACAATTGCACTCATCTCACATGCTAATAGAGTAATGCTCAAAATTCTCCAGGCCAGGCTTTAGCAATACGTGAACTGTGAACTTCCAGATGTTCAAGCTGGCTTTAGAGAAGGCAGAGGAACCAGAGATCAAATTGCCAACATCTGCTGGATCATCAAAAAAGCAAGAGAGTTCCAGAAAAACATCTATTTCTGTTTTATTGACTATGCCAAAGCCTTTGACTCTGTGGATCACAATAAATTGTGGAAAATTCTGAAGGAGATGGGAATACCAGACCAGCTGACCTGCCTCTTGAGAAACCTGTATGCAGGTCAGGAAGCAACAGTTAGAACTGGACATGGAACAACAGACTGGTTCCAAATAGGAAAAGGAGTACGTCAAAGCTATATATTGTTACCCTGCTTATTTAACTTATATCCAGTGTACATCATGAGAAATGCTGGGCTGGAGGAAGCACAAGCATCAAGATTGCCGGGAGAAATGTCAATAACCTCAGATATGCAGATGACACCACCCTTATGGCAGAAAGTGAAGAAGAACTAAAGAGCCTCTTAATGAAAAGTGAAAGAGGAGAGTGAAAAAGTTGGCTTAAAGCTCAACATTCAGAAAACAAGATCATGGCATCCGGTCCCATCACTTTATGGCAAATAGATTGAGAAAAGGTGGAACAGTGGCTGACTTTATTTTGGGGGGGCTCTAAGGTCACTGCAGATGGTGATTTCAGCCATGAAATTAAAAGACACTTACTCCTTGGAAGGAAAGTTATGACCAACCTAGACAGCGTATTAAAAAGCAGAGACATTACTTTGTAATCAAAAGTCTGTCTAATCAAGGCTGTGGTTTTTCCAGTGGTCACGTATGGATGTGAGAGCTGGACTGTGAAGAAAGCTGAGGGCCGAAGAATTGATGCTTTTGAACTGTGGTGTTGGAGAAGACTCTTGAGAGTCCCTTGGACTGCAAGGAGATCCAACCAGTCCAACCTAAAGGAGATCAGTCCTGGGTGTTCATTGGAAGGACTGATGTTGAAGCTGAAACTCCAATACTTTGGCCACCTGATGCAAAGAATCGACTCATTGGAAAAGACCCTGATTTTGGGAAAGATTGAAGGCAGGAGGAGAAGGGGATGACAGAGGATGAGATGGTTGGATGGCATCACCGACTCAATGGACATGAATTTGAGTAAGCTCCGGGAGTTGGTGATGGACAGGGAAGCCTGGCATGCTGCAGTTCATGGGGTCGCAAAGAGTCGGACATGACTGAGCAACTGAGTTGAAATGATATACATACACATTAATATGTATTATTTAGAAAAGTGGAGATTGCTAATGGAAGAAATAACTTTACATAGTTGAAGTGTTTGCTTCTTGGAAACAGGGATGAGAGATGGAGGGAAGGGAGATGAAGCCCAGGCTATTGTTTTTCATTGTTAGCCTTTTAAAACTATTTGATTTCTTAAACATGTAGTTTGATTATTTAGATTTTTTTTTAGAAAGAACCTAATGAAGTTTAGAATTTTTAATTTAATCCATTAAAAATTATTTCTTTAAATTACTTTTTTGGGGGACATGCCACATGTCTTTTGGGTTTTTAGTTCCCTGACCAGGGATTGAACCTGGGCCCTTTGCCTTGAAAGCTTCCAGAAAATTCCCTTTAATTGTCATTTAATATAAGCAATTTAAAGATTAAAATAGTTCATGTTCTATATGTAAAAAGGTTAAGAAGTTTGAAGATATCTTTTTTAAGTGACTAATGGCTAATAACTTTAAATGTATATATGGTGCTGTGAAAGTGTTGAATAACCAAGGACTGAATGCTTGTTTGTTAATGATAGATTTCTTAGAATGAAATGAATATTTTATATGTATGGTTAACATAGTCTATTTCTAATCAGTAAGAATATGACCTTTTTTTTTTTTTTTCTTTGTTGTTGTTCAGTCGCTAAGTCCTGTCCAATTCTTTGCGACCCCATGAACTGCAGCACACCAGACTTCTCTGTCCGTCACTATCTCTCTGAGTTTGCTCAAAGTCAGGTCCAATGAGTCAGTGATGCCATCTTACCACCTCATCCTCTGTCATCCCCTTCTCTTCCTGCCTTTAATCTTTCCCAGCATCAGGGTCTTTTCCAATGAGTCAGCTCTTCACATCAAACGGCCAGCGTATTGGAGTTTCAGCTTCAGCATCAATCGTTCCAATGAATATTCAGGGTTGATTTCCTTTAGGATTGACTGGATTGGTCTCCATGCTGTCCAAGGGACTCAGTAGTCTTCTGCAGCACCACAGTTCAAAAGTGTCAGTTCTTTGGCACTCAGTCTTCTTTATGGTCCAGCTCTCACATCCATCCATGCCTACTGGGAAAACCATAGCTTTGACTATACAGACCTTTGTTGGCAAAGTGATGTCTCTGCTTTTCAATATACTGTCTAGGTTTGTCATAACTATTCTAAGGAGCAAGCGTGTTTTCATTTCATGGCTGCAGTCACTGTCTGCATTGATTTTGGAGCCCAGGAAAATGAAATCTGATACTGTTTCTGCTTTTCCCCCATCTATTTGCATTAAGTGATAGGACCAGATGCCATGATCTTTTCTGAATGTTTTTTTGAATGTTGAGTATTAAGTCTGCTTTTTCACTCTCCTCTTTCACCTTCATCAAGAGGCTCTTTCATTCCTCTTCACTTTCTGCCATTAAAGTGATATCATCTGCATATCTGAGGTTGTTGATATTTTTCCTGGCAATCTTGACTCCAGCTTGTGATTCATCCAACCTAGCATTTCTCATGATGTACTACTCTGCATATAAGTTAAATAAGCTGGGTGGCAATATACAGCCTTGATGTACTCCTGTGCCAATTTTGAACCAGTCAGTTCTTCCATGTCTCGTTCTAACTGTTGCTTCTTGTCCTATGTACAGGTTTCTCAGAAAGCAAGTAAGGTGGTCTGGTATTCCCATCTCTTTAAGAATATTCCACAGTTTATTGTGATCCACACAGTCAAAGGCTTTAGCATAGTCAATGTAGCAGAAGTAGATGTTTTTCTGGAACTCTTTTGCTTTTTTGATGATCCAGTGTATGTTGGCAATTTGATCTCTGGTTCCTCTGCCTTTTCTTAATCCAGCTTATACATCTGGAAGTTCTCATTTCATGTACTGCTGAAGCCTAGCTTGAAGGATTTTAAGAATAATCTTGCTGGCATGTGAAATGAGTGCAAATGTATGGTAATTTGACCATTCTTTGTGATTGGAACGAAAACTGACCTTTTCCTGTTCTGTGGCCACTGCTGAGTTTTCCAAATTTGCTGGCACAGTGAGTGCAGGACTTTAACAGCATCATCTTTTAGGATTTGAAATAGTTCAACTGGAATTCCATCACCTCCACTAGGTTTTTTGGTAGTCATGCTTCCTAAGGCCCACTTGACTTCACACTCCAGGATATCTGGTGGACAGCGGCTCCCTGATGGTGGATCCACTCCACAGTGGACAGCAACTCCTGGGGAGTGGATCAGCTCCAGGGGCAGCCAACCGCAGCCATGAGACCAGGTTGCTCTCCACTCCTGGGTGTCATCTACCCTCAGCTTCAGCCTTTCGCAGACCCCCTTCCCAGCCACTCCACTTTGCCCTGACCCCTGGCCACACATTGACTGACACCTGATGGTCAGTGAAGATTTAAACACTCAACGAGGACCAGCAATGGCATAGCTAGGGCACCAGGCATGTCATCCACCTATGTTGAGTGGCTGAAGAGCATGTCCCTGCTAGTTAGAGTCTGACAAACATGGTCTTCTGGAGAAGGGAATGGCAAGAAGCTTCAGTAGTCTTCCCCTGAACAGTATGAAAAGGCAAAAAGATATGACACTGAAGGTGAAGCCCCCAGGTCAGTAGGTGCCCAATATTCTACTGGGGTGGAGCAGAGAAATAACTACGGAAAGAATGAGGAGGCTGAGTCAAAGCAGGAATGATGCCCAGTTGTGGTTGTATTTGGTAGTGAAAGTAAAGTCTGCTGATGTAAAGAACAATACTGATAGGAACCTGAAATGTTAGGTCTGTGAATCAAGGTAAATTGGGTTTGGTCAAACAGGAGATGGCAAGAGTGAACATCGACATTTTAGGAATCAGTGAACTAAAATAGATGGGAATGGGAGAATTTAATTCACATGACCATTATATCTACTACTGTGGGCAAGAATTCCTTAGAAGGAATGAAATAGCCCTCATCGTCAACAGGAGAGTCCGAAATGCAGTATTTGGATGTAATCTCAAAAACAACATAATGATCTCTGTTCATTTCTAAGGCAAACCATTCAATATCACAGTAATCCAAGTCTATGCCCCAACCACTATTGCTGAAGAAGTCGAAGTTGAATTAGTCTATGAAGACCTACAAGACCTCCAGAACTAACACCCCCCCCCCCAAAAAAAAAAAGATGTCCTTTTCATCACAGGGGACTAGAATGCAAAAGTAGGAAGTCAAGAGATACCTGGAATAACAGGCAAGTTTGGCCTTGGAGTACAAAATGAAGCAGGGCAAAGGCTAACAGTTTTGCCAAGAAAATTCGCTGATCATAGCAAACACCCTCTTCCAACAACACAAGAGATAGCTCTACCCATGGACATCATCAGATGGTCTGTACTGCAATCAGATTGATTATATTCTTTGCAGCCAAAGATGGAGAGACTCTTATCAGTTCAGTTCAGTCACTCAGTCATGTGCGACTCTTTGTGACCCCATGAGTTGCAGCACGCCAGACTTCCCTGTCCATCACTAGCTCCTGGAGCTTGCTGAAACTCATGTCCTTTGACTTGGTGATGCCATCCAACCACCTCATTCTCTGTCATCCCCTTCTCCTCCTGCCTTCAATCTTTCCTAGCATCAGGGTCTTTTGCAATGAGTCAGTTCTTTGCATCAGATGGCCAAAGTATTGGAGCTTCAGCTTCAGTATCAGTCGTTCCAATGAATATTCAGGACTGATTTCCTTTAGGATTGACTGGTTTGATCTCCTTGCAGTCCAAGGGACTTTCTATACAAGGGAGAGGCTATATATAGTCAGCAAAAGCAAGACTGGGAGCTGACTGTTACTCAGATCCTTGCAAAACTCATGCTCAAATTGAAGAAATTAGGGAAAACCACTAGGTCATTCAGGTATGACCTAAATCAAATCCCTTATGATTATACAGTGGAGGTGATGAATAGATTCAAGGCACTAGATCTGGTAGAGTACCAAAAGAACTATGGATGGAGTATGTTGATAATACACTTGCTCTAAATAATATAATGGCCCATGTTCCCCTTGTAAAATACTTTTCTTTTTCTATGTGAAACAAATTTATTACTCCACAGTAGATGTTTACAGTGCTCTCATGTTCATTCCACATAAAATTTCAGATAATGTTTGATACTTTCCTCCTCTTACTATAGATTCACTGTGTCTTTTCTCATCCAGATTTCAAATGTCATCTGACACATATATTGGTGGAGTGTTTCCAGTACCTTCCACAACCAGTTAATTTTTATATATTCTAGATACACACATTGACTAATTTTTTCACTACAGAGAAGTGTCCACATGAGGGGAAAATGGTGGCTGAAATCCAGCCTGTGTCCACTCACTGTGTAGTCTGGATTTTGCTTCCAAGAAGAAAGGGCACATTTTGTCATTCATACAAGGTTGCAGTATGTATTTGTGGTGGACAAGATTGGAGAGGGAAATAAAAACAGCACCCAGTTCAGCAAAAACAGCCCTAGAAGAAGGTTATAGAATATTAATATATAATCAATTTCAAATAAGGTTTTTGGAGCACACACTGAGTGTCAGGCACTGAGATCACAGGAATGAAGTAATTGGTGGGCCCGTAATGAGTAGGAGAACCACAGACTTGTGCATAGGGCTACCCCAGTTCATATCTGTTTTCTCATCATCCCATCTGATTAGTGTCTACTTTCACTCTCAAGTGTATAATAATTTGGACAGCAAATTATGTAGTCACCTAAAAAAAGGGAAAAAATCCACTCTAGACTGAGCGGCAAAGTCACGAGTAAGTGAGAAAGTGTGATCTTTTCTGGTTTGGCATGACAGGGAAGTTGGTGGGGCGTAAATGGCACGAGGTAGAAATATGACTGAAGTGATAGGGAGTCTGAGCTAGTGATGGGCCTGATACACTACTTTTAAAGAGTTTATGTGTCTTGAAGGCAGTGGGGACTCGTGCTATCAATCAGTTCAGTCTCTCAGTCATATCCGACTCTCTGCAATCCCATGGTCTGCAGCACGCCAGGCCTCCCTGTCCATCACCAACTCCTGGAGCTTACTCACACTCATGTCCATCGAGTCGGTGATGCCATCCAACCATCTCATCCTCTGTCGTCCCCTTCTCCTCACGCCTTCAATCTTTCCCAGCATCAGGGTCTTTTCCAATGAGTCAGTTCTTCCCATTAGGTGGCCAAAGCACTGGAGTTTCAGCTTCAGCATCCGTCCTTCCAATGAACACTCAGGATTAATCTCCTTTAGGATTGACTGGTTGGATCTCCTTGCAGCCCAAGGGACTCTCAAGAGTCTTCTCCAACACCGCAGTTCAAAAGCATCAATTCTTCAGTGCTCAGCTTTCTTTATAGTCCAACTTTCACATCCATACATGACTACTGGAAAAACCATAGCTTTGACTGTGGTGGTTTGGAAGCAGACAAATGATAAGATCAGATCTGTTCAGTGTTGAGAGAGCAAAAGTACATTTCCCGGCCAACTATTCTCCATGTTCCACCCCCACATGCAGGGTGAGAGAGAAAGAGATGAGAGTCATGTCCTTTCTGAATGTAAACACACTCATAACTGAGCTCCACTTAATCTTTAAAGCCACTCTGACTCCTTGGAATGAATAACAGACCCTCTCCTTTCCATCCGTAAGAACGGTGCTGTCACTGGCATGTTGAATCGCTAAATACTCACAGGTGGTAAAACTACTCTAATACAACATACATTTCTGCTCCTATAAGTTGAATTGTGTGTTTTAGAGATTACATGTTTGTTCTTAAGCCTATTGATGCCACTTGTACTAGTTATCACAATTATGGAATTGAAAAAAATTGTGTAAACTGATGATCTAAGAAGGCAAATCATTCTTCCCATGAAGTTTTTGTGGAATGCTTTTTGAAAACTGAAGGCAGCTGACTAAAAATATTCAGATAAGTGAGGCATAGAGGAAACAACTTAAAAAAAAAACAGCATAAGCATCCAGAAGGTTCTGTGCTCAGTTAGCTTTTTGACATACGGTATACCTGAAGCCACGTTAATATGCTCTAGTAAAGAGACAGTGTGAGGCTGGTACCTGTAGTTAGGGCCGGCTACTTGGTTGGGCTTGCTGCTCATTCTCCAGGACTCATCCAGGTTTTGCAGGAGACAGACAGGTGAATTAAGTAGAGTTATGACAGGAACCACTTCCCAGGTGGATCTGAGTCAAGACTCCACCTGCCAATGCAGGAGTCATGGGTTTGATCACTGGGTTGGGAAGATCCTGTGGAGAAGGAAATGGGCAACCCACTCCAGTATTCTTGTCTAGAGAATCCCATGGACAGGGGAGCTTGGGGGGTTACAGTCTATGAGGTCACAAAAGGGTCGGACATGACTGAGCGACTGAGCATGCACTCCTGCTAGAGACCATGTATTAGTCAGGATTCTCCAGAGAAACACAACCAACAGCGTATCTACACACAGAGATTTCTTATAAGGAATTGGCTCATGCAGTTGTAATGACTGAGGTGTGCCAAGACCTGCAGTTGGCAAGCTGGAGACCCAGGATGGCCCTTGGTATAGCTCCAGTTCATGACCCAAGACCTGATAACCAGGAATGCTGATGGTGTAAGTGCTAATACGAGTCTGAGTCTGAAGGCAGGAGAAGACTGATGTCCCAGCTCAAAGACAGTCTGGCCAAGAAAGCAAATTCCCCCTTACTCAGCCTATGTGTTCTATCAGGATTTGTGCTCATCAAACTTCAACAGATTGGATGAGGCTCACCCACATTATGCGGGCTTCCCTGGCAGCTCAGACAGTAAACAGGCCACCTGCGATGCAGGAGATTCGAGTTCATCCCCTAGATCAGGAATACCCCGTAGAGAAGGGAATTGCAACCCACACCAGTATTCTTGCCGGGAGAATTCCATGGACAGAGGAGCTTCACGGGCTACAGTCCATGGCATCACATAGAGTTGGACACGACTGAGCAACTAACACACACACACACACACACACACACACACACACACACACACACACACACACACATTGGGAAGGCATTTTGCTCAGTCAACCAATTCAAATGCTAATCTCATTCAGAAACGCTCTCATAGACACACCCAGAGTGTTTAACCGAATATTTGGGCACCCTGTGACCCAGTCAAGTTGACACATAATATTAAGCATCACAGACAACCCTTGTGATTTTTTAAGAGTAGGACTCATCTTAGCCATCCCCACCTAAAATATGATATGTTGCTTTCAGTTTATTTTGTCTCAAGTCAGTTTCCCAGACTTCTGCTTGGCCTTCTCCCACTATAATAGCTCTTACTTCAGGAGCTAAAACCCAGTGTGGGGATTCTGCCAACTGCCAAGTGTGTCAATCACAACTGTAATCTTCAGGGATGGAGGAAATGACCACTAGCTGTTTCTATGGACCCAGATGCCCACTGAGAGCCAGGATTTGGCCAGGACTACATTTAGTACCTGGCCTCTAAGTGTTTCTTAACGGGGAGGCCAAGGCCAGGGATACTCTGGATCTCTAAGTATCCATGTCAACTCAGACCCTGTGTCTGATTTTCCCTGAACTGTCTGGATATTCCCTTTTCCTCGGGATGCAATCACCAAAAAACAAATAAAAGGCCTAGATGCCTTTAGGGAAGGACCAGAAGAATCATTACAATATACACTTGCCATAATGTGTGGGGTGCTTTCCTCCAGTACCTGCCACCTCCACAGTCAACAGGTTCTGGGTCTGAAAATTGGCTCAGATCTGGGAGCTGGGCAAGAGATTGTGGCATTTTTTATTTTTGTGACCGCCCTCACTCTCCTCACCCACTCTTACTGTCTTTGATTATGTATGGTAGACATAATCTTGCTGCCTGCCCATCTGTTTTTCTCTTAGTAACAGTGGGTTCTATAAAACTCCTCAACCAGTTCCAGGTCAAGCTCCCTTAGCTGTCACTCCAGTTTGGCTAGTCATTAGGAGGGCTTCCCAGGTGGCGCTAGTGGTCAAGAATCTCATTCTTGCCGGGAGAACTCCGTGGATAGGGAGGCACCTGGCGGGCTATGGTCCATGGGGTCACAAAGAGTTGGACACTACTGAAGTGACTCAGCACGCATGCACACATGATGATTGTGACTATCCTGATTCTTGGCATTTTGTTCTGCCTCCTGGTCTACTATGCTTCTAGGCTCCATCATTCCCATTGCAACTGAATACACCAAGCCTGTGAATAGCATCACCTGCTGTGAGCCTTGGCCCTCAGAGGTGAGCTGTCACTGAGCCTCCTAGTGAGTGAGTAACGCTCTTAGGAGGGCACTCCTGATGACCTTGGTGAATGGTGTACCCTCTGGCCCCTCTCATGGAATATAGTCTTTCCTGTGGGCTCCTGGCCTCCCATGATCTATGCACTCCAATCTGCCCACTTCCCTAAACTCTTTAATCCCACCTTCTGTTGTCTGCAATTCAGGTATTTCAGCATCTCAGCACAGTTACTTTCTCCAGACTTCTAGAAACCATCTTAATGGGAAGTTGGCCCTATCCTTTGGTGCCAGGGTATTAAACCCTTTATCCCCAAAATGCCTCCAAGTCAATATATTCACCCTTATCCAGTCTCACCTGGCTCTCTTGATCAAGGACCCTCAAAATCCAATCCCCAGTGCTCCCCTGTTTCCTGCCAGCATAAGCGGACAAATTCTTGCTGCTGTTTCAGAGTGCGGATCAGACCTGGCACATGCGCATGTGTCTTGTGCTGTGGCTTGCCACTAGTTGTTGGCACAGCAGCCCTGAGAGGAGGTGAGGTAGGTTTCTGGGGGGCTTTGTGTTGTTTTGCTCAGAAGCACTCACTGCAGTGGCTTAGGGGGAGTGCTCGCTTTTAATAAGGGCTGTGAGTGACCTTTGCAGACGCCAGTGTTCCGAGGAGTCTCAGGAGCAGAATCTTTGAGGACGTCTGCACAGCTGTCCCCGTTCCCTGTGTCAGGATCTCAAGTTTTCTGACAAGTTGTTTATCCTTGGCTTTAATGACGTTTAAAGCATCTAGATGATTAAACTCTGAGTTCGGTGTTCAAGCTGTTTCTGTTTTCCCAGAGATAAGGAAAAGGGCTTCTTTGGAAGCTACTAAAGAAGCCATTTGGCAATGAGTTTTCACTTGTTTATTAAGCACTTTCAGGTTTTTCATTAACTTTCTGTAGGCTTCAGTGCAAGTTAGTAATGGCCAGCCAATAATAGCTTGTATCCATTGTTCCATACACATACACAAACTTTTGAATTGCCTGCATTTTTTCCCACCCAAAGCATTCCTCTGTATCAGAATGGTCTCACATGTCATAAATGGTGAGAGTTTTAGTAATCAGGTCTCCACATTCTGCCAGGGACTATCTCTGCCCCGAATACCATACGGGATGAGGTTCATTGATAGCGGGGTGGTTCTGGTCTAGCCCAACCCCTGTCTTACTGCTTGATTTTCTTGGAGTACTCCTTTTACCCACAGTGTCACTTTGGGTGTTCCAAGAGACCGAAGATGACGTGAAGTTAGGAGTAGAAGTCTCTTGGGAGGAAAAAAAAGAGGGAGAGAGCAGGAATGGGGAAAAGCTTCAGATTGTGAAACAGAAATGACCAAAGCTCAGTCAACACGGTGTGGGGCTCTGGAGCAAATATTCCCTGTCATGGAAATCCCACACTGGGCAGAAATGGCTCAGCCTCAGGACCACTGCCCTGCTCAGTCGTTGACCGAGAGCCTGCTAGGCAGGAGATCGCCTCAGCTGGAAGGCTCTGGCAGATGTTAAAAGTGCTGCAGGTGGAGGCAGTCAGCTTATTAGCATTCATTGCAGCGGAATGGCGAAGTCACGTCTTGAAGGGAGATCTGCGTAGTGCATGCCCATGGCTGCCCTAGCCTGAGAAGGCTCAGGGGTACCAGTAACTGTAGCAGGAGAACTTGAGCAGGGGAATGGGCCTTCAGGGAGGCTGCTTAAAAGCTGCTGAAGAAGCAATGAAATAATGCTAGATCTCGTCATCTCCTTATCAGTTGGCAAAGGCCAGCTGCAGACTGAAGTTTCCTTGGAACATAGCCATGCCCTTGTGTTTACACATTATTTATTGCTGCTTTCTTGTGATGACAGAGTTGAACGAATCGAGAATATTTATCACCTGGCCACACACAGAAAAGTTTGCTGACTCCTGACCTCTGTTCTTAAGTTTATTTACATCTGTGTATTCCTGTGGTAGAAATACTATAAAAAGCTGTGTTGCTGCCTATCTCTTCCCAACTCTGCACTCATAGGGATCACACTGGTAGCTTGACCCTGGCTGAGACAGGAGACTTTTAAACCAAAGAAATAAATATATGCTACAATTCAGGGCATTTTCTTTTCTTTTCTTTTTTTTTCCTGTGAGCTGCTTGTTAAACATTTACCAGCAGCAATTTTTGCTGCATGGTGAGTACTGTGGACTCGACTGTGTCCTGTCAAAATTCATATCCTGAAGTCGTGATGCTAAGGACCTCAGAATGTGGCTACATTTGCAGATAAGATCTTTAAAGATGTAATTCATTTAAAGTGAGATCATCAGTGTAGGCCCTATTCCAAAATAACTGGTATCCTTAAAAGAAGACACTTGAAAACAGACAGGTACAGAGGCAAGAGCATGTGAAGACACCTAGGAGAGAGGCTTCAGAAGAAATCAAGCCTGCTGACACCTAGATCTTGAGCTCCTAGCATCAGAGGACTCTGAGAAAATAAATTTCTTTTGTCTAAGCCACCCAGTCTGTGGCCCTGTCTGTGGCACATTTATTACCTGGCCTCTAAATGTGTCTACTCTTACTCGGGAGAGTAAGATGATACTCTGGATCTCTAAGTGTAGATGTCAACTCAGCCCTAAAATATGGTAAGTGATCCAAGAAAGCATCAAAGTACCTACAGAAGTAATTTATTGAAATGACTTTCACAGAGCTTTGATCTAGTGAGTGTCTACACCCCACTTTTTTTACTCCCAACACATTTTGGTGACACTTAAATATATTGGGTACTCTGGCACCAAGGCAGCCTTTCATACTCCTTGAAGGTCAGTTACCTTAGGGAAGAAGAAAATATTTGCTATACTAGTAGTAGTATACAGTACTAGAATATGTATTTGAATAGCCTCTTTAGAAAAGCATCTTTATTACTTCTTTAGTCATTATTTGACTTAAAAGGTTTTATAAGTACTTTATTTTTAAGAATGAAGTACTCAAGGGAAAGTGCTATTCTATTTTCAATTCAGATCAATATTACAGAAACTATAGTCAGAAATACATTTTTGAATGTAGGCAGATTTGCATTCAGTTAATAGTCATCTACCCGTATGCGGGGTTTTTTCTTTTTCCTGTCATTTCAGTACCTGAACTTGAGATCAGTAAAGAGAAAATGCTTTCTTTTGGGGGACTTCAAGCATGTTCTATATATTTTAAAAATTCTACTTGCATGAAAAAGGAACAATTCCTAAAACATAATACCATGTGCTAAGCCTTCCCTGCTGGCTCAGATGGTAAAGAATCTGCCTGCAATGCAGGAGACTCGAGTTCAATCCATGGGTCAGGAAGATACCCTGGAGAAGGGAATGGCAACCCTCTCCAGAATTCTTACCTGGGAAATCCCATGGACAGAGGAGTTTGGCGGGCTACAGTCCATGGGGTCACAAAGAGTCAGACATGACTGAGGGACTAAAACTAAGAAACCAGTGAACTCTTTAGGTGTTGATGAGCAGTTTTCGATGCAGGATGTTTAAACTGTGTTTGCAGTGTTAAGTACATACCTTCTCTGAACACTAGAGTAGTTTAGCAAATTCCAAAAATTTTATTAACAGATGTATTCATTTTTTTTTTTTTTTTTTTTTTTAGCAGTGAAACTACTTTAAAATGAAAACTTGGTTAGAATCTTAAAAGTCAAAGACATTAGAGTAAGTTAGGGAGAGATACAGAGGCTCTTCTCAGCTACCCCTCCATCATCCTAGAAGCACTGTAGGTTTCTCCAAAAATCCTGGAGAAATACAGTTTGCAAATTATTGTAGAGGAAGAAGCAGTAAGTAAGAATCTTAACGCTTTTCTCTGAGTTTGTGACTTTAAGTTGAACACTAACTCTCTTATGGTCTTTGTTCTCCTGATTTGTACAGTGGAGATTTAAGATATAAATGATCTCTAAGGCATCAACCAATTCTAAAATTCTATGATCTCCTGTTCTCCCTAGTAACAAATCATTTCTTATCTGTCTAGCCAATACCAGAGGTTCAATCTGTATTTATAAGCTGGTGAGGCTATGCAAAGGTGAAACAATTTTTGACTCTGTACATTGTATTGTTTTTAATTTTGGAAGCATATTCCATTTTCCACATTGGATGTATTCATCTCTGGTCAGGAACCAATGATTATTCCAACATTGCCTGGTTTATCTGGCATGGCCTTGAAATGAAATAATTTGAAAATTCTGACTTCTGGTACATGAATATCAAATTAAACAAGGACTTGATAAATAGTAGGCTTTCAGCTTGATACATAGCTGCTATCCCTTGGGGCTAAAACCACTGAATTGTATACACTTTTAAAGAGTGAATTTTATGGTATGTGAGTTACACCTCATTTTTTTTTTAATTGTTGAATTAATAAAATAGTTGTATTTTTGAATGTAGATGTAAGAGAATTCATTGCAGTTTTAAAATGCTGTTTTCTGATTGTTGAAATAAAACAACAGCAGTGACTAAAACAAAGTAAAAGCAAAGAAAATTTAAGTCTGATTTCTAAATAGCACAATTAGTTGTCAGGAGATAGTAAAGATACTTGGTATGGATCCTTGAATTTTGAGATTTCGTCAGCATATATATAATAGAAATTTCTTTGCTGCTTTTTCAGAGGCAAAGTTGTGACTAGATCAACTCTGCTCCTTTTTTGGCATAAAAATATTTTTATGCCTTGTAAGTATTACACTTATATTTACTGACATGAATTTGTGATGCCTAACATGTTGCATATTATTTTCTTGGGTAAATTTAATGTATTAATAGCCATGGAGTTTCTCATTAACTATAAAATTTTACAATAAAACTCACCTGAATGTTGTATTTTAATGTATTTGTTTTCTGAGTAAATGAGTATTTGTCATAAGGGGTGGTATGAATCTTTTAAGTTAGTTTTAAAGTAAAACACTGTGTGTTTGGTTTATCTCTTATCTTCACCATGAAATTAACAGAAGAGGGCAGTCATAGACTGCTTTCAAGAATTCCATAGCTTACATCTATTTCAGGGGTAAAATCCTGTACTTCTGCTTTCAAAACACTTCCTTCAGCAAGGAAGGACCTTGAGATCCTACTTGCTATCTAAACTCATTGCTGACAGACCATTTATACCTTGAATGTATTTCTTAGACATGAAGGGTCTTTAGTAATTTTGTAATTCTCATTTTTTAAAGATTGAAGTATAGTTGGACTACAGTATTGTGTTACTTTCAGGTATATAGCAAAGCGATTCAATTACACACACACACACATACATACATACATTTTCAGATTCTTTTCCATCATAGGCTATTACAAGAAACTGAATATAGTCTTCTGTGCTATACAGTAGATTCTTGTTGGCTATCTATTTTATATTATATAGCGGTGTGTATCTGTTTACTTATCCCTCCCTCTGCCACCTACCCTCCACCACTTCCGCCTTTCGTAACCACAGGTTTGTTTTCTATGTCTGTGGGGCTGCTTTGTAAATAAATTCATTTGCATTATTTTTTAGATGATACATATAAGTGATATCATATAAAATTTATCTTTGTCTGACTTACTTCACTCCGCTGATGGTCTCTAGGTCTGTCCATGTTGCTGCTCATGGCGAAAGTTCATTTTTTATGGCTGAGTAATATTCTATTACATATGTATACATACATATCATGTCTTCTTTATCCATTCATCTATTGATGGGCACTTAGGTTGCTTTCTTGTATTCCTATTGTGAATAGTTCTGTATGAACACTGAGGTGCACATATCTTTTCAAATTAGAGATTTTTGTCTTTTCTAGATATATGCCTAAGAATAGGATTGCTGGGTTATATGATAGTTCTATTTTTAGTTTTTTAAGGACCCTTCCTACTGTTCTTCAGAGTGGCTGCACCAATTTACATTTCTACCAACACTATAGGAGGGTTCCCTTTTCTCCACATCCTCTTCAGCATTTATTATTTGTAGACTTTTTGATGATGGTTATTCTGACTGTTCGGAAGTGTGGTTTTGATTTGCGTTTCTCTGATCATTAGCAGTGTTGAGCATCTTTTCATATACCTGTTGGCCATCTGTGTATCTTCTTCAGAAAAATGTCTATTCAAGTCTTCTGCACACTTTTTATTTTATTTATTTAATTTTTTTTCTCTCTTTTTTTTCTGCACACTTTTTAATTGTTTTTTTTTTTTCTTTATTGAGTTGGATGAGCTATTTATATATTTTGGATATTGACCCCTTATGGGTCAGATCATTTGCAAATATTTTATCCCACATCATCTACTTTGGTAGGTTGACTTTTCACTTTGTCAGTGGTTTCCTTTGCCATGCAAAAGCTTTTAAATTTAATTAGATGCCATTTGTTTGTTTTTACTTTTGTTTCCTTTCCCTGAAAAGACAGATCCAAAGAAAATATTACTATGATTTATGTCAAAGCATATTCTGCCTATGTTCTCTTCTAGGATTTTTATGGTTTCTGGTCTTAGGTTTAGGTCTTTCATCCATTTTGAGTTTATTTTTATATACGATGTGAGAAAATGTTCTAATTTCACTCTTTTACATGTAGCTATCCAGTTTCCCCAGCACCTCTGCTGAAGAGACTGTCTTTTCCCTATTGTATATGCTTGCCTCCATTGTTGTAGATTAATTGACCATGCGTGTGTGGGCTTACTTCTGGTCTCTTTAATCTGTTTTGCTGCTCTATGTGTCTGTTTTTGTGCCAATACTGTTTTGACTATTGTAGCCTTATAGTGCAGTCTGAAGCCAGGGAACCTGACACCGCCAGCTCTGTTCTTCCTTCTCAAGATTGTTTTGGCCAACACTAACCTTTCTCTGAGATCTAGATGAAAATTTTGAAAGATTTTTTGACATCTCAAATTTTGAATTTGTCTGAATTTCTACAGACACTTCAAATTCATTTTGTTCAAAATCAAGCTCATAATGGTACTGAGTTTATGGAGGAAGAAAACTCCTCATAGAGTGTCTCTTTGTATACAGTCACTATCTTCCCAGTTCCCTAAGTAAATTCCCTTAATCACTGTTATTCTTTCTTCATATCATACTAACAATTAGTCACAAAGTCTTTTTTTAAAATAAAGTATAGTTTCTATACAATATGTAAGTTACAGGTGTACAATATAGTGGTTCACAATTTTTAAAGATTATTCTCCATATAGTTATTATAATATATTGGCTGTATTCCTTGTGCTGTACAGATAACCAAGTCTTGAAAATTCTAATCAGAGGAATATCTAAAATCTAACTTTTCCTCTGTTTTATTCAAGTCCTCACTTTTTTTCTTTCATGGCCCCAAACCACACCCACATATCCAATCTTATTTCTTTAATCATCCTCTATTTTCTCATTCAAACTTGCATCTCTTATAAAAGAAACTACCCACTGATATTTGCAGAAACCATTCTGGCCCCCACTCCCTGCTTCTGGCCCATCTCTTATATGTCCTATGATCCCTCATTCCATCTCTTCTACTTGCTAACCTTGGCATTTATGTGTAAGTCCTGGCCCTTAAGGTTTGAATTTGGGACTCCGAGTTGGCTTCCTCTATTCTGGACCTTTGCAGGTAATTTAGTGACCATAGTCATGCTTATGAACAGTGGTCTGCAGCCCAGGCAAGCCTAACTCCCAGTCCCTGTGTGGAGACACTGCATATTTTGCTGCTGTTGATTCTAGAAACATAGTTTTGTGTTGTTTTTTTTTTTTAAGAGAGGTGCAAGAATACACTTTAAACCAGCAAATTTTTCTGCAAATATTTTTGAGTCCACACTGTATGCTAGCTGCTATTCTGGTTACTAATGATATAGCTGTCAACAAAAATCCTTACATTCTAGTGGGATCAGTGCATCTGCTGAAGTTCAAGTATGAGGGAGGGGAATGCTGACCACGTAGTTATACAAACCCACTTGGATTAGAAAGAGAAACTGCTTGTCCTACAGGTGTCAGCATCTCTTTCCATAGTTGTCTAAGGGGTCTGCAAACCATCACTGCTTTATTTATTCAAATATGACTTGGAGTCACTAAGGAAAACTGCCTTCCTTTTTTTTTTTGGCTGTGGTACACAGCTGGGAGGATCTTAGTTCTAAGAGCTTGAAGTCCTAGTCAATGGGCCACAGGGGAATTCCCCAAACTCTTTCTTACTTGTGTATGCGTTCTAAGTCACGTCAGTCGGATCCAACTCTTTGCGACCCCATAGACTGGGACGTGCAGCATTCCTCTGTCCATGGGACTCTTACTTAAGCAATTGCAAGTCTGTTTGGAAACCCAAGACTTTTAATTGGCATGTTTTATAGGATGATATTTTATAATATTATACTAATAAAGCTTAGTGCTCATTGCAGCCTTCCTCCAGCCTGGGTTTGAGTCTTGTTACACAAAAGGAGCCTAAAGCCATTACATAAGGAAAGCTATATCGAAAAGGACATGGATGAGCTTTAAACTCAAAAGCTGGCTTTCCTGACCTCTCTAGGAAGATAATTGTCTTGCAAACCTGAAAAGTGAAAAGGTTTCCCCAGACTCCTTTTACTTGCATTTAACATATCAAAAGCTAGGCCTAATAGCTACCAGTCTTTCAAAGCACCACTAGCCATAATAGGATACATTGTGTTTACATGACCCAGTTCACATGTGTGTATAATATTCAGTGTATATACCTGCCACAGAAAAAAAATATTTCACATAAACAACTTACTTTTATTACTTGCAATGTATTTTGATGTAATTTATCAATTTATAATTTCCTTTCCTTTTAATCCACTATTCACAATACATAAAAAACTTGCCCAGGGCTTTTTGAAAGGGAGAATTCAAAAAGACAGAAAAGGAGAGAGTCAGCTTCTGGAGGGGATAAAGGGGTTGGGGGCCAGGGCTGAGGGAGAGGATCTTTAGGGATCTGGAGCATTTAAATTCCTGGTGTTGAGTAGAACTGATCAGAGGGACAACATCTTATGTTGGAGGATGGAAGTAAAGTGATGTAGGTTGTATGAAGACTGTATGAAGCCCCTGAATTCAGAGAGAATTGTAAGGTCATCAAGACACTGTGAGAAAGAGATAAGGATGATGCAACTACAAAATGTTTACATTCTTATGATGATAAGCACAGGATGAGCTACAACCGCAACTGGAGTTTGACCAAAGAAGGACAAATTGTAACTGATGTTACACTGTATAGATCCCACTCCTGATGGCCTGGGCCATAAACCCCCTCTTCTTGATACTGATATTTTAATGAGAAAATTAATTGTTAAAATTGTGGTCTATTCAGCGTCTCCTTAGAGAGAAACTAGGGAGTATTTTTGGACTGAGGGGGAAGGAAACTGTATAAGAAAGATGAGAACGTAAAAATTATAAAACTAGGGTAAGCATAAAAATGTATAGACGTGCATACTTAGAATATACCTGGGTGCCTTAGACCTATTATAATTAAGTGACAAGGTTGTATTCACTATAGCGGTAGAAGTTGTGTCTCTGTGTTGCCTCATAAGTGTGCCTTATCTAATAATTTTGCGTCAACAAGTAGATTAGGGTGAGATTTTCCTTGGTAGGATTAAATTTAGATTTTCTTCTTCTTTGCTTCCTAAAATAGTAGAGTTTCACAAGTAGGATCAGATAGAAGAGGCAAAGACCTCATTGTCATACATCTGAGTATAGTGAGTAAATGTGTAACCCGTTTCAAATGACTTTTGTTCAAATATCGTTCAGCAGGCCTTCCTTGACCACTCTATTTGTAACTGTACTCCGACTACTCATTCTCCTATTCTGCTTTACTTTCTTACATTGCATTTATCAAAAATGAACAGTTGTGTGTGTGCATGCACACATGTGTTAATGACATAATGAATCCCCATGTTCCCAATACCAAGCTTCATAATTACTAATATTTTACCAGTTTTACTAAAGCTGTACCCCAACTGGGCTTTCCAGGTGGCTCAGTGGTAAAGGATCTGCCTTCCAATGTGGAAGACGCAGGTTTGATCCCTGAGTTGGGAAGATCCCCTGGAGGAGAATATGGCAACCCACTCCAGTATTCTTGCCTGGAGAATCCCATGGACAGAAGATCCTGGAGGGCTACAGTCCATGGGGCTGCAAAGAGTCCAACATGACTGAGCAGCAACAAAAATAACCCAACTCCTTTTTTTTTTCCTACTGTATTTTGAAGCAAATCTCAAATATTTTGGCATTTCCTTCCTGTGTTTTGCTTATTTTGTTTACTGTCTGTTTTATCTTACTAGAATATGAACCAGATGAGGGCAGTGGTTTTATTTATTTTTCAACTGAAGGATAATTGCTTCACAGAATTTTGTTGTTTTCTGTCAGCCCTCAGCATGCATCAGCCATAGGTGTACATATATCCCCTCCCTCCTGAACCTCCCTCCCCCCTCCCTCCCCCCTCCCTTCCCCCTCCCTCCCCTCTCCCTCCTCCCCTCCTGAACCTCCCTCCCCCTCCCTCCCCCCTCCCTCCCCCCTCCCTCCCCCCTCCCTCTCCCTCCCTCCTGAACCTCCCTCCCCCCTCCCTCTCCCTCCCTCCCCTCCCTCCACCCTCCCTCCCCCTTCTCTCCCCTCTCCCTCCCCTCTCCCCCCCTCCCCCCCCCCCCCCCCGACCCCACTGCTCTAGGTTGATACAGAGCCCCTGTTTGAGTTCCCTGAGCCATGCAGCAAATTCCCCTTGGCCATCTATTTTACTTATGATAATACAAGTTTCCATGTTAATCTCTCCATACATCTCACTCTCTCCTCCCCTCTCCCCATGTCCATAAGTCTGTTCTCAATGTTTTTTTTCTCCATTGCTGCCCTGCAAATAAATTCTTTGGTACCATTTTTCTAGATTCCATATATATGTGTTAGTATATGATATTTATATTTCTCTTTCTGACTTACTTCATGGCTCTAGGTTCATCCACCTCATTAGAACTGACTCAAATGTGTTCCTTTTTGTGGCTGAGTAATATTCCATTGTGTGTATGTACCACAACTTCTTATCCATTCATCTGTCAGTGGACATCTAGATTGCTTCCATGTTCTAGCTATTGTAAATAGTGCTGCACTGAACATTGGGGTGCATGTGTATTTTTCATTTATGTTTTCCTCAGGGTATATGCCTATGAGTGGGGTTGCTAGGTCATAGGTGGACCTATGACCTAGGTGCTAGGTCATTTATTCCTAGTTTTTTTTTTTTTATTCCTAGTTTTTTAAGGAATCTCCATACTGTCTTCCATAGTGGCTTTATCAATTTACTTTCCCACCAACAGTGCAATAGTGTTCCCTTTTCTCCACACCCTCTCCAGCATTTATTGTTTGTAGACTTTTTGAGGATGGCCATTCTGACTGGTGTGAGGTGACATCTAATTGTAGTTTTGATTTGCATTTCTCTAATAATGAGTGATGTTGAGTATCTTTTCATGTGTTTGTTAGCCATATGTATGTCTTCTTTGGAGAAATGTCTGTTTAGGTCTTTTCCCCACTTTTTGATTGGGTTGTTTGTTTTTCTGGTATTAAGTTGTATGAGCTGCTTGTATATTTTGCAAATTAATCCTTTGTCAGTTGTTTCATTTGCTATTATTGTCTCCCCTTCTGAGGGTTGTCTTTTCACCTTGCTTATAGTTTCATTTGCTGTGCAAAAGCTTTTAAGTTTAATCAGGTCCCACTTGTTACTTTTGTTTTTATTTCCATTTCTCTAGGAGGTGAGTCATTGAAGATCTTGCTTTGATTTATGTCATCAAGTATTTTGCCTTTGTTTTCCTCTAAGAATTTTACAGTTTTTGATCTTACATTTAGGCCTTTATCCGTTTTGAGTTTATTTTTGTATATGGTGTTAGGAAGTGTTCTAATTTCATTCTTTTACATGTAGCTGTCCAGTTTTCCCAGAATGACTTTTTGAAGAGGCTATCTTTGCCCCATTGTATATTCTTGCCTCCTTTGTCAAAAATAAGGTACCCATAGTTGCATGGGTTTATTTCTGGGCTTTCTATCTTGTTCCATTGGTCTGTATTTCTGTTTTTGTGCCAGTACCATGCTGTCTTGACGACTGTAGCTTTGTAGTATAATCTGAAGTCAGGAAGCTTGATTCCTCCAGCTCTGTTCTTTCTCAATACGGCTTTGGTTATTCGGGGTCTTTTGTGTTTCCATATGAATTGTGAAACTTTTTGTTCTAGTTCTCTGAAAAATGGCATTGGTAATCTGATAGGGGTTGCACTGAATCTGTAGACTGCATTTGGTAATATAGTCATTTTCACAATATTGGTTCATCCTACCGAGGAACATGGACTATGTCTCCATCTGTTTATGTCATCTTTGATTTCTTTCATCAGTGTCTTATAACTTTCTGTATACAGTTCTTTTGTCTCCTTAGTTTAGTTTATTCCTAGATATTTTATTCTTTTTTTTCAATGGTGAATTGGATTGATTCCTTAATTTCTCTTTCTGATTTTTCATTGTTGGTATATAGAAATGCAAGTGACTTCTGTATATTGATTTTGTATCCTGTGATTTTGCTAAATTCACTGATTAGCTCTAGTAATTTTCTGATAATATCTTTAGGGTTTTCCATGTATAGTATCATGTTATCTGCAAACAGTGAGTTTTTCTTCTTTTCTGATTTGGATTCTTTTATTTCTTTCTCTTCTCTGATCACTGTAGCTAGGACTTCCAAAGCTATGTTGAATAATAGTGGTGAGAGGGAACAGCCTTGTCTTGTTCCTGATCTTAGGGGGAATGCTTTCAGTTTTTCACCATTGAGAATGATGTTTGCTGTGGACTTATCATATATGACCTTTACTATGTTGAGGTAGGTTCCTTCTATGCCCATTTTTTGAAGAGTTTTAATCATAAATGGGTGCTGAATTTTGTCAAAGGCTTTTTCTGCATCTATTGAGATTACCAAATGATTTTTATCTTTCAGTTTGTTAATATGGTGTATCACATTGATTGATTTGCATATATTGAAGTATCCTTGTTTCCCTGGAGTAAACGCAGTTTGATCATGGTGTATGAACTTTTTAATGTGTTGTTGCATTCTGTTTGCTAGAATTTTGTTGAGGATTTTTGAATCTATATTAATCAGTGATATTGGCCTGTAGTTTTCTTTTTTGTGTGTTGTCTTTGTCTGGTTTTGGTATCAGAGTGATGGTGGCTTTGTAGAATGAGTTTGAAAGTGCTCCTTCCTCTGCAATTTTTTGAAAGAGTTTTAGAAGGATAGGCATTAGCTCTTGTCTAATATTTGATAGAATTCACCTATGAAGCCATCTGGTCCTAGTCTTTTGTTTTTGGGGAGATTTTTTTATCACAGTTTCAATTTCAGTGCTTGTGATTGGGTTGTTCATGATTTCTATTTCTTCCTGGTTCAGTTTTGGATTGAACTCTTCTAAGAATCTGTCCATTTCTTCCAGGTTATTCATTTTATTGTCAAATAGTTGTTCTTAATAGTCTCTTATAATCCTTTGTATTTCTGCATTGTCTCTTGTAATCTCTCCTTTTTCATTTCTGACTTTGTTCATTTGCTGCGGGGGCAGCTCAGATTCTAATCTGGTCCTCCTCCTCTGTGTGCTTGCCTCCAATGTCCATAGGTATCAGAACTAGTGTGTTTTCTTTTGTGGGAGCTCTCACTGTCCTTTGGTATATTCCATAGACACAGACTCTGCCTACTTGATCATGTGGATTTAATCTGTAGCTTGTACAGCTGGTGGGGAGGTTTAGGGTCTTCTTCCTTAGCCACACTGCCCCTGGGTTTCAGTTGTGGTTTTATTTCCATCTCTGCATGTGGGTCGTCCACTGGGGTTTCCTCCTGAGGCTGCCCTGGAGGACTTGGGTCTGGCCCTGTGACGGCCAGGTGTGGAGGTGATATAGCTGCTTGGGTCACAGGGGCTGTGGCAGCACCAGGTACTCAGGGAAGTTGGTGGCTAGGGCAGCAGGAAATATAGTTCTCTGGAAAGGCATGGCAACCAGTATTGGCGAGTACACTCCAGTATTCTTGCCTGGAGAACCCCACTGACAGAGAAGCCTGGTAGAACACAGTCCACAGGGTCGCAAAGAGTTGGACATGACTGAAGTGACCCCCGCGTGCATAGAGGCCAGGCTCTTTTTTTGCCTGTGGCAGCTCTGCCCCAGTGAGGGCTAAGCATGCAGGTGGAGCCGCTGCTTGGGTTGTGGGTACCCTGATGGCACCACGTGTGCAGGGACACGGATTGCCTGAGCCGCAGGAGTTATGGCCCTCTCAGAGTCTCTTTTGCAGGCTCTGGTAGCTGGTGATCGGTAGGTCTCTTTGACTAGTTTTTCTCCATAGCTCCGCCCATTCAGGCCCTTAGGGAGCTCCCTTGCCTGGGGTCCTTCTCTGTTGTTTGGCGCATCAGGCACATAGAGGGGCCCCCCTGGCTGGGGTCCTTCTCTGTAGATCAGCACGTCAGGCACCAAAGGGGGCACCCTGGGTGGGGTCCTACTCTGTTGTTCCGGGCATCAGGCACTTGGTAGCCCAGCTTCTCTATTGTTCAGCTGCTGATGCTGGCATGTGGGAAGAGAGAGGCTGCAGTCATGGCGCCACCCATTCCGCATGACTCAGCGTATTGCCTTGCTTCCCTGGCTGCCTGGATTTCCTTCACAGATGTTTCCCACCACAATCTCCTCCCTCAGGTCCCCTCAGTCTGTCTCTCTGCAGTCAAGAGCAGCCCTCTCCCTGAGACTGCTCCACAATCCCCACGCTCCAGCTCCCAGCCGCTGTGCCTTCTCTGGGACCTGCTGCCTGTCCAGGGTACAAATGGCTGTGGCAAGGACTGTCTGGTTCTCATTCCATTTAGGCTGTTACAGATGAGCTGCTTCACTCTCAGCCCCAAATGTTTCTCCACCAAACCAGACAATTGCCCCAGTGTGGGGACTGGACCCTTACTTCAGTTTCCCTACCTGCCGAGGGCAAGTCCAGTCTGACTAACACGTCTGTTTTCCCTCCTAGTTCCTTTGTCCTACCGACTTTTGACGGTTCTATATATTCTTTTCTGGTGGTCAGGTACTCATGTCCACTCTCAGCTGGTTTTCTGCAAGCACTTCTGTGTCTCAAGGTGTATTCCTGCTGTATCCATGGAGAGAGATGTACTTCATGTCCACCTACTTTTCCGCTAACTTGTGCTATCTCTGAGGACAGTGATTTTTATCTGCTACATTTGCAGAAACATTCCTAGCTACTAAAAAGTTTCCTGACACATAGTAAGTGTTCAATAAATATTTTTAATAAATAAATATGGAATCTGAAAAAGCAACATTTTTATTCTCTTGCTAATTAGGCATAGATAAATATTTAACTTAATTTAGATAACCGGGCAGTTCCCCATTGGGTAATTTATGTGGGGGTTTCTGGCCATCTCCTAGACTTTGTTTGAAGTAGCCCATCTACCATAATAGAACAAGTTAGCACATCTCTTTTGGATAAGATGGATGTAGAATTTAGGTTCATCTAGCAGCATATCTGAACTGCACCACACTTAGGGCTTAGATTAGGAGAGTGAAAAAGTTGGTTTAAAACTCAACATTCAGAAAACTAAGATCCTAGCATCCAGTCCCATCACTTTATGGCAAATAGATGGGGAGACAGTGGAAACAGTGACAGACATTATTTTCTTGGGCTCCAAAATCACAGCAGATGGTGACTACAGCCATGAAATTAAAAGATGCTTGCTCCTTGGAAGAAAAGCTATGACCAACCTAGACAGCACATTTAAAAGCAGAGACATTACTTTGTCAACAAAGGTCCATCTAGTCAAGGCTATGGTTTATCCAGTAGTCATATATACATGAGAGTTGGACCATAAAGAAAGCTGAGCACCGAAGAATTGTTGCTTTTGAACTGTGATGTTG
Organism: Dama dama; assembly: GCF_033118175.1. NCBI lineage: Eukaryota > Metazoa > Chordata > Mammalia > Artiodactyla > Cervidae > Dama > Dama dama. The sequence goes on from NC_083689.1 coordinate 98,823,513, forward strand.
GAGAAGACTCTTGAGAGTCCCTTGGACAGCAAGGAGATCCAACCAGTCAATCCTAAAGGAAATCAGTCTTGAATATATATTGTAAGAACTGATGCTGAAACTGAAACTCCAATACTTTGGCCACCTGATGAGAAGTACTGACTCATTGGAAAAGATCCTGATGCTCGAAAAGATTGAGGGCAGGAGGAGAAGGAGATGACAGAGAATGAGATGGTTGGATGGCATCACCAACTCAATAGACATGAGTTTGAGAAAACTCCTGGAGTTGGTGATGGACAGGGAGGCCTGTCGTGCTGTAGTCCATGGGGTCGCCAAGAGTCGGACACGACTGAGCGACTGCACTGAACTGAACTGAATGTAGTTCACAAAGCTATTAATAGCTTTTAGTAATATATATTCTTTTCCCGCTTCCTTAGCATGGAAAGGGAAGACCATTCCTCAGCTCCATTGCTGTTGAGTAGAGCTGTGGCACTAGATACGTGAGTGAAATGTGAGCAGAAGTGATGCGTATCACTTTTAGACAATGGTAGGGAAACACCTGTTGAAACTTTTTATTTTCTTTTTTAATTTGGCCACCTGGCATGTGAGATCTTAATTCCCTAACCAGTAATTGAACCTGTGCCCCCTGGATATGAAGCATGAAATCTTAACCATTGAACCACCAGGGAAATCATTTTTTTTTTTCTTTCTTTCTTTTTCTGCTGGTCATGGAGGAGACCTTAAGCTGAAATGAAAGAGACAACTCATCGAAGCAATCTATATCAGTGGAAAGTCTATGGAACACAGCTGTGCTAAAACGGTTCCTAAACCTGCAACAAACTGCATAAAGGAAGAAACTAACTTTTATCTGAGATTTTGTTTTGTTTTGTTTTTTTCTTTTAGTAGCATAACCTAGATTCTCCTAATATAGCTACTATTATTGTTGTTATTGTTATTTTTAAAAATTCTTTTATTTAACTGCTAATTTTAATTTTTTTGAGTACTGTTTTATAAAAAGATATTTATAATTGAGAATAATCATTAATTTTTGTTTCTTTTTTTTTTTCTGTACTCACATTCAATCCATTACTAATTCTTTTAGAATTCATCTTCAAAAGATATTCCAATTACCAAAACTTTTTCACTATTTTAAAAACTTTCAGATCTTGTATGTGGATAACTACAAGAGCCTCTGAACTCATCCTCTACATTCTCCAAATCCCTTTTCCTCCCCAGTCTATGCTCAACACAATAGCTAGAGATGCTTTAAAGGCTAAGTCAGATGATGCCACTTCTTTTTACCAAATTTCTTTTTCTTTTCTTAATTTAAAGTATAGTTGATTTACAATGTTGTGTTAATTCCTGCTGTGCAGCAAAGTGACTTCAGTTATACACATATATGCATTCTTTTTTTATGTTCTTTTCCATTACCATTTATCATGGGAGATTGGCTATAGCTCCATGTGCTATGCAGTACGACCTTGTTTATCTGTTCTCAATGTTAGTGATTTGCATCTAGTAACCCCATACCCCCAGTCCATCCCCCTCCTTACTCACCTGCCCCTGGGGCAACAACAAGTCTGTTCTCTATGTCTGTGAGTCTGTTTTTGTTTTGTAGATAGGTTCATTTGTGTCATATTTTCAGTTCAGTTCAGTCAGTCAGTCATGTCCGACTCTTTGTGACTGACCCCATGAACCGCAGCACGCCAGGCTTCCCTGTCCATCACCAACTCCCGGAGTTTACTCAGACTCTTGTCCATTGAGTCGGTGATGCCATCCAACCATCTCATCCTCTGTCATCCCCTTCTCCTCCTGCCTTCAATCTTTCCCAGCATCAGGGTCTTTTCCAATGAGTCAGTTCTTCACATCAGGTGACCAAGTTATTGGAACTTCAGCTTCAGCATCAGTCCTTCCAATGAATATTCAGGACTGATTTCCTTTAGGATTGACTGGTTGGATCTCCTTGTAGCCCAAGGGACTCTCAAGAGTCTTCTCCAACACCACAGTTCAAAAGCATCAGTTCTTTGGTGCTCAGCCTTCTTTATGGTTCAACTTGCACATCTGTACATGACCACTGGAAAAATCATAGCTTTGACTATACAGACCATTGTCAGCAAAGTAATGTCTCTGCTTTTTAATATGCTGTCTAGGTTGGTCATAGCTTTTCTTCCAGGAGCAAGTGTCTTTTAATTTCATCGCAGCAGTCACCATCTGCAGTGATTTTGGAGCCCAAGAAAATAAAGTCTCTCACTGTTTCCATTATTTCCCCATCTATTTGCCATGAAGTGATGGGAGCAGATGCCATGATCTTAGTTTTTTGACTGTTGGGTTTTAAGCCAATTTTTTCAATCTCCTGTTTCACTTTCATCAAGAGGTTCTTTAGTTCCTCTTCACTTTCTGCCATAAGGGTGGTGTCATCTGCATATCTGAGGTTATTGATATTTCTCCCTGCAGTCTTGATTCCATCTTGTGTTTCATCCAGCCTGGCATTTTGCAAGATGTACTCTACATAAGGAAAGAGCTTCCCTTGTAGCTCAGTTGGTAAAGAATCTGCATGCAATACAGGAGTGAAAAGTGAAGGTGAAGTCGTTCAGTCCTGTCTGACTCTTTGTGACCCCGTGGACTGTAGCCTACCAGGCTCCCCCATCTATGGGGTTCTCCAGTCAAGAGAACTGGAGTGGGTTGCCATTTCCTTCTCCAGGGGATCTTCCTGACCCAGGGATCAAACCCAGGTCTCCTGCATTGCAGGCAGACGCTTTACCCTCTGAGCCACCAGGGAAGCCCTGCAATACAGGAGACCTGAGTTCAATTCCTGGGTCAGGAAGGTCCCCTGGAGAAGAAAATGGTAACTGACTCCAGTATTCTTGCCTGGAGACTCCCATGGACAGAGAAGCCTGGCAGATTACAGTCCATAGGGTTGCAAAGAGTCAGACGTGACTCAGCGACTAAACCACCACTCTGCATATAAGTTAAATAAACAGGTTGACAATATGCAGACTTGACATATTTCTTTCCCAATTTGGAACCAGTCCATTGTTCCATGTCTGGTTCTAACTATTGTTTCTTGAGCTGCATACAGATTTCTCAGGAGGCCAGTCAGGTGGTCTGGAATTCTCATCTCTTGAAGAATTTTCCACAGTTTGTTGTGATCCACACAGTCAAAGGCTTTAGCATGGTCAATGAAGCAGAAGTAGATGTTTCTTGTGGAATTCTCTTGCTTTTTCTATGATCTAATGAATGCTGGCAATTTGATGTCTGGTTTCTCTGCTTTTCTAAATCCAGCTTGAACATCTGGAAGTTCTTGGTTCATGCACTGTTGAAGCCTAGCTTGGAGAATTTTGAGGATTACTTTGTTAGTAATTACTTTGCTAGTGTTTGAGATGCATGCAATTGTGCGGTTTGAACATTCTTTGATATTGCCTTTCTTTGAGGTTGGAACGATAGCAATAATTTAAAAGCAACTCGCCTTTATTGAGTCTTTAAGATAGTAAATGTAGTTTTTATAGATATAACTCTGTCTTTTAAAATTTATATTTCTTTGATTTTAAGTTTTACTCTTATAGTTTGACATTTATTTACAATACAATAAAATGAAAATATTTTGTTTAATAATATTTATTAAAATATTAGTCTTCAGTTATAATTGAATAAAAATAAATATCTCATTATATTAAGTAATTATACTGATAAGCACAGCTGGCTTAAATAGATCAGGGAATGCATATATAGCTCTTAAAAAACTTACAACTCATGTGGGAGAGTAGAATATTAAGGGGCACTGGAAAGGCACTCACTGCAAGATTCATCAGATCATGGGCACCAGCCAGCAGGAGTGTGGTGTTAAATAAATTTTAGTTAACAGAGCTATTCTGTGACTGACTTTATGGAATACTACTGAGGTTTTAAATGGCACCTCTATTCCCATACTTGATACTTATGAAAGTTGGGGCAAATAATCTCCCCAGAGTTATATTAATATAATTAACTAATAATAGATAAAATTATTCTAGTTCTTGGTAGATGAAGGTCAATACTATGATTTCCAATTTTGTATTCTGCTTAAGCAACTTTGCTTCCCTTTTGCTCTGTGTCTATACCCTTACCCACTTTCCTAATGCTCATCTGTCATCCTCTCATGAGCCCACATACTACCCTGGTTTCTTGATGGCTTGTCGATGATAAGAAGAGGTTAGGCATAATTCCTCAAAGATGAGAGAACAAACTGTGTATGATTTCAATACCTTTAGACAATCAAATTTTTACACCTTGTTTTATGTCCCTGGATATGTTCCAATGTCTCATGGTTTATAATCTATGGGAACTTGAACAGAACTTGTATCCTGTTGTGTGAAAATTGTATACATCTTAATTATGTTGAATTAGTTCATAGTGCTTTTCAGGCCTACTATATCCTTCTACTTTTCTGTTCATTCTATTAAATTTTGGGAGTTTGATATTGAAACTCCAACTAAAAAATTTAATTCGTCTACTTAAAAAAAGAATGATGACATATAGTGAAACCATATGTAACTTTGGTCTGTATATTCCAAGTCTCCTGTAAGTATGTTATCATACTTTCATAATTAAAAAAATAAAAAAGAAATATTAAAAAAATAAGTTAGGAAGAACTGCCTCAAGCAAAGGTATATTGCAAATGAAAACAAAAATATTTTTTTCCCAAAGACCAAACACATCAAACTTGAACAATCTCTTAGATCTCTTTTCCATGTGATCTTTTTAAAAGGCAAGGTTTAGGAATTCAAGAGACGAAAAGGAGAAAGCACTTTCCCAGTTAGGAGGATATCTGGGCCTATCTGCTACTTACCCATTAAGGAAGCAAGTTTCTTAGAGAAAAGCTGACTGAGGAAAAACCAGGTATCATATCGCATGTACTCACAGGACTTTAAATAGTGCTTCTCAAAGAAGAGAATCAGAAATGTGCTTTGGGGCCAGGTAGGGGTTAGAAGTTGGACAACTAGGACCCTCTGCCAGTTGTCTCAGGTCAAGACATAAACTGAGAAAGGTTATAAAAGCAGTGCTCTAGCCTTTTCACTTGTCACATTAAAAGCTCCAGTCCCCAGCATGGTCACCTACTTTTGTATTTTATCACTTGTCCTCTTTTAGAGTTGAAGTGAAGCAAGAAGTACCTGGAGTACATAATGTACTTTTGTATTTTATCACTTGTCCTCTTTTAGAGTTGAAGTGAAGCAAGAAGTACCTGGAGTACATAATGTACTTTTGTATTTTATCATTTGTCCTCTTTTAGAGTTGAAGTGAAGCAAGAAGTACCTGGAGTACATAATGTGAGACATTTTCTGTATATGCTGTATTCATTTTAATAATGCAAATCTCTTCCCATTGTCAAGCCAGTGCCTTGTTCCTACGGAGAAATCAAAGCTCCAATATTGGATCCAGGGTCTCAAGCCCTCTTGCATGACTCCCTTCTGCTTGCTTGCACCCATGCACATTTTCTTTTTAAACCATGCTTTCCCACATACAGGGTCTAGTTCAGGGGCCTCCTCACAGCCTGAGGTTTCTCCTCTGCAGCTCTATCCTGGACCACCTTTCACTAAATCTGAGGTACAACTTTAAGCATTTCCAAAATTTAGTTAATCTAATCCCAAAGTCCTCATCAGATTCACTTAACCCAAGTTCCTGAGGGTCAACAAGAATGAGATTATCACGGTAGCTGGTCTCATGAAAAAAATTTAGAAAAAATAGAAGAATATTCTACAATCGAACACGATCAAGGCAGCACTGTACACCCTATAAGCCAATATTTCTCAAAGTATGGTCAGAGGACTTCCTGAATCAGAATCTCCTAGGAAACTGGTTGAAAATACAAATTCACCATTTGCATAGAATTTTGCTGGGTGAGTGGGGGCAAAAATGGCATTTTAAAAATGTTACCTAGTTGGTTTTTAAATACACTAAATTTTGGAACCACTGATTAAATACTACTTCCTACACAAAAAGAGTAATGGCCCTAAAACTAGCATATATCATGGTCTAGACTAGCATTGACTAATGGAAAAATAATGCAAATCATATGTATAATTTTGGCTTTTCTTGTAGTTGCTTTTAAATAAAGTATAAACAAACAGATAAAATTAATTTTAATCATATAATTAATTTAAATCAGTATATTCAATGTATATTTTCAATATGTAATTAATATAAAAATTAATGTGATACTTTATATTCTTTTTTGTACAAAGTTTTTGAAATTCAGATATTATATACTTAAAGAATCTCTCAGTTCGGTCCAGCCACATTCAACTGATCAGTAGCCACTTGTTGTTACTGCCTACTAGGTTAGAGAGAGTAGGTCTAGATCCACATTGCTGTTACCAGCCATAGGCCAAAAGAGCATTGATATTTTCTGGGGTAAGAGAGTAAACATAAAGTAAAATAAAAATAAAATAAAATAGGTATTTTGGTTCAGCCTCACCAAGAAACCAATTAATTTCTACTAGTTGTCAGGATCCACTTCCACAGAAGACAAGGTTTGCGCCTCAATGACAGGCCTTACATGAGATCCTACTCTCTGCCTTTTTCCTGTATTGTTTTTATTGTTGCCTGAGGTTCCCATTGTTCGGCCTCTAAATTTTGAGGCTGAAAGTGGCCTGTGTGAGCTGCTTTCATCCCAGCAGAACCCCGACTTTGCTTGCTTGTGCTTCTGCTGTAAGCATTTTCTATCACTCTGTGCCGGGGCTCATTAAGAAGTGAATTATCTCAACCATGTCTCGTTCCCCATATCTCACCTTTTGTCAGCATTGAAATCACATCATAGTTCAGTCACTAAGTCATGTCCAACTTTTTGTGATCCCCATGGGCTGCAGCATGCCAGGCTTCCCTATCCTTTACTATCCCCCTGAGTTTGCTCAAACACACGTCCATTGAGTTGGTGATGCCATCCAACCACCTCATTTTCTGTTGACCCCTTCTCCTCTTGTCCTCAATCTTTCCCAGCCTCAGGGTCTTTTCCAATGAGTCGCCTCTTCGCATCAGGTGGCTAAAGTATTGGAGCTTCAGCATCAGTCCTTCCAATGAATATTCAGGACTGATTTCCTTTAGGATTGACTGGTTGGATCTCCTTGCTGTCCAACGGACTCTCAAGAGTCTTCTCCAACACCACAGTTCAAAAGCATCAATTCTTTGGCGCTCAGCTTTCTTTATAGTCCAACTCTCACATCCATACATGACTGCTGGAAAAACCATAGCTTTGACTCTATGGAACTTTGATATCAAAGTTGTGTTTATGCTTTTTAATATGCTGTTTAGGTTTGTCATAGCTTTTTTTCAAGGGAGCAAGCATCTTTTCAATTTTATGGCACATAGCTTTGGCTAAACTTATCCTTCTCATAGTGATGCAAATATCCTTTTCCATCACCTGTTCTCCTGTTTCAGCAGGAATTTTCTCTATTTTCTCTGGAGTTACATATTATTTCTCTGCTCTGGGAGGAATAGGATGACAGAGGAAAAGAGATTCTAAATTGGAGAACACAGAACAGTCCAGCAAGATAAGCAGCATTGCTAAGTTGGAAATTTACCTATTGAGAGCCAGCCTTCAGATCAGCTTTAGAACTGAATATTTTTACCACCACCATGGTTTACTTACTAGCCCCTTCCTGCTGCATAGCTTTGCTCTTCTTGTGGGGATTTACCCACCAACTGTGCAGCAGTCCTTCAAGTTTGAGATTCTCAAGTGATCTTACCTCCCAAACCTTAGCTGTATACTCACTTCAATCAGCCTCACTCCCCCAGATGTTGCTGATCAGAATTCCGAATTCTGAGTCATGTTATTAGGTTAGCTAATTGGTTAGCTTTGGCTTTCAACCCCAATGTAGTCTACTCAAGATTCAGGACCCCATGAGGATCCAGACATTTCTCTTACCTGGATCAGAGGCAGACTGAGAGACCCATTCTTTAGGATTCTGGGTTGTATGGTAGCTCTGTTTTTAGTTTTTTAAGGAACCTCCACACTGTTCTCCATAGTGACTGTCCCAATTTACATTTCCACCAATGGTGTAGGAGACTCCCCTTTTCTCTACACCCTCTCCAGCACTTATTGTTTGTAGGCTTTTTGATGATGCCCATTCTGACTGGTGTAAGGTGATACCTCATTGTAGTTTTGATTTACATTTCCCTAGTAGAGATGTTGAGCATCTTTTCATGTGCTTTTTGGCAATCTGTATATCTTCTTTGGAGAAATGTCTATTTAGATCTTCTTCCCATTAAAAAAATATATATATTTATTTTGGTCACACTGGGTCTTTGTTGCCATGCATAGGCTTTGTTTAGCTGTGGAGAGTGGGGATTACTCTTCAATGTGGTGCTCGGACTTCTCATGGTGGTGGCTTCTTTGTTGCAGAGCACAGTCTCTAGGCACCCAGGCTTCAGTAGTTGCAACACATGGGCTCAGAAGTTGTGGCTCACGAGCCCTAGAGCACGGGCTCAGAAGTTATGGCTCATGGGCTTAGTTGCTCCGAGAAATGTGGAATCTTCCCAGACCAGGAATCAAACTCGTGTCCCCTGTGTTGGCAGGTGGATTCTTACCCACTGTGCCACCAAGGAAGTCCTTCTGCTCATTTTTGAATGGGTTGTTTATTTATTTATATTTTGATCTTGAGTTGTATGAGCTGTTTGTATATTTTGGAGATTAAGCTCTTGTTGGTTGCTTCAATTACAAATATTTTCTCCCAATCTATGGGTTATTTTCTAATTTTGCTTATGGTTTCCTTTGATGTGCTGAAGCTTTTAAGATTAATTGGGTCCCACTTATTCATTTTTGTTTTTACTTTCATTACTCTAGCAAATGGATCCAAAAAGATATTACTGTGATTTATGTCAAAGATTGTTCCTCCTGTTTTCCTTTAAGAGTTTTATGGTTACTGGTCTTACATTTAGGTCCTTATTCTGTTTTGAGTTTATTTTTGTGCATGGTGTTTGAGAACATTCTAATTTCATTCTTTTGCATGCAGTTGTCCAGTTTCCCAGTACCATTTATTGAGGAGACTGTCTTTTCTCCATTTTATATTCTTGCCTCCTTTGTTGTAGATTAATTGACCATAAGTGCATGGATTTATTTCTGGACTTTCTATCCTGTTTTATTGATCTATATTTCTGTTTTTGTGACAATCTCATACTGTTTTGATGTCTATAGCTTTGTAGTATAGTCTGAAGTCAGGGAGCCTAATTCCTCCAGTTCCATTCCCCCCATGCCTAGGATTGCTTTGTCTATTTTGTGTTTCCATACAAATTTAAAAAAAAATTCTAGTTCTTTGAAAAATGACATTGGTAATTTGAGAGGGTTGCATTGAATCTGTATATTGCCTAGGGAAGTAGAGTCATCTTGACCATACTGATTCTTCCAATCCAAGAACATGGTATATCTTTCTTTCTGTTTGTGTCATCTTCAGTTTCTTTCATCAGCATCTTAGAGTTCTTGGAGTAGAGGTCTTTTGTCTCCTTTGGTAAGTCTATTCCTATGTATTTTATTCTTTTGATGTGATGGTAAATGGGGTTATTTCCTTAATTTTCTTTTTCTAATCTTTCATTATTAGGCTATATCCATCTTATAGCATCAGTCAGGTTGGAGTTTGCTGCTCCAAAAGATGCTGACTCAAAGAACACTAGACCATGGCTGGAGCTCTAAAATTGGTCATCACTCCAACTGTGTTCCCTAGCAAAGAAAAATGTAATGAGAAATAGGGAAACATCCAGGACAATTTCTGATTATCTCACTAGATGGTGGTACCCATATTTAAGACAATATAAAAGAGATAGCCATTATGTGGGAAAATGTGATGAGTTCAGTTTTGGTTTTTAGTGTTTGCGTTGTCTCTGAAATGTAGGGGTAAATGTCTAGTAGGCAGTTGGAAATACTAATCTGAAGCTCAGGTTATAGAAAGTTCTGAGATTGGGATAGAGATTTGTGAAGCCAAAGAAAAAGGTAATAGTTGAAAGTACAGATGATCTTTACATTTTGGTAGCCCTGTCACTCTGTTATTACTGCTTTTCATGTTGATGATGACTAATTTTTGCCTCTCAGTTTAAAGCATGATGTTAAAAATGGGCAGACAGAATTTCCCTCCTTTTCTGTATCCTCAGTAATATAATGCACTGATTCCATATTTAACTATTCTATGTACAGGTTTCTTTCAAAGGGAGTTAACTGGTGCAGAAAAGGAATGGAGAGTAACTATATCTGATATAGTTATCAGTATATTGATACTGATGCAAATCTCATCAGTTTCTCCATTCCCAGGCAGATTTTGTGTCTTAGTTTAGGATTATTTCTCAAAATAGAGTTGAGAACATCATCACAATATTTTAAATGCCTATTAAAAATTAAAATTTATAGGCCTTATCCATGTTTATCATATTACATATATATTAAAATACTCAAACTAATATTTAAGAACCTGTGGCTTGGGCTTGATAATTATGATTTTACTGAAGGTAAGTATTGATATAACTGCCTTTGAAGCAATTCTCAAACTTTAGTGTGTGTGTCAGTCACCTGGATGCTTGTTAAGGATGCAGATTCTGCAGGTTTAGGAAAAGGCCAAGAGAATTGCATTTTTAATAAACATTCCATAAATGTGATCACTTGATCACATTTTGAGAAGTAGAATTGTTTGTTTTTCAAGGGATCCAAAGATAGGTGTAGAATGCGGTTTCTTAACCTAAAGATCCAGATACCCCCAAGGAGTCTATTGTTCACAAATTTGGATGGGAAGAAGACACATCGTTACTTCAGTAACTTTTAACTAAACTTTAGCATTTAAAAAATTTTAAACATAGGCAACAAGCCACAGAAAAAACAGCAGTTCCTCTAACCTTAACACTGATAGAAAACAGATAGTTTCATATCATATTAGAGTTGTTGCAAATATCTTAAAATATTGTTTACATCCAGTATGTGCTAAGTCACTTCAACCTAGGGTTGCAACTCTTTGCAACCCCATGGACTGTAGCCCATGAGGCTCCTCTGTCCATGGGATTCTCCAGGTAAAAGTACTGGAGTGGGTTCTATATCCATTACTACTTTAAATTATGATAGTGTTTAGACTGCTGTTAGATCTCATTTAATTTAATAAGGAAGCACATATAATGCTTTAAAATTTTAAAAACACTTTGATAACTATGCCTTAATAAAATTGATTTCTTTCATAGCCCTACATATTTTCAATGCATTTAGAAATTATTATGAGATGAGGTCTATGGCTTCACTAGAATGTTAAGAAGGCCCATGACACAAAAAGGGCTAAGAATCTTAATGTAGAGAAAAATAGTCCCGTATTGAGACATTAGAGGGGTATATTACTTAATTCTATGAAGAAAAAATGCTTTTTACACATTAAAAGAGATTCTTTTCCCCGCACCTGTTCTTCATTCCTGACTAACTTCACTCTCCAGTATTTCTTCTCATGGAGGACACTCTCCCTGGGTTTATTTACTGCTTCTCAACAGTTGAATGACTGTTTTTCATCAAGAATAACAGATTTTAATCACATATCTCAAGCCCATTATGAGCATTAATTAATGTCTGACACCTCTTAATGAGGTAGTTAAAAACTATTATTACTGCATAGGTGAGAAAATCAGGTCTAGGCGAGTTTGGTGACTTGTTCTTAGGCCACCCAAGAAATTGTGGCTCATTTCCAGAATCAAAGTTTATTTTTATATGCAAACAACTTTTTGATTCACCATACACCAATCTGTTGCATAAACAACCTATTTTGCAAAATACTTTATTGATATGGTTATAGAAATAATCTTCCTTAAGTAGAAACATTTGATGGTATCAATATTCATACTACTCAGTATGAATAGCTTATTTGCTGGATTGTTCTCTGAAAAATAATCGATTACCTGGTTGGAGAGGAAAAGCCCCAAACAAAATAAATGATTAAAAACCATTATTCATTTTTTAAATAAAGTGATTAGTTTCTTATTTTATTTAGAAACTTTACTCGATAAGAGAGTCAGGGAAAAACAAAATGAGCATTAGTGTCAAAATGCATTTACTTTACTTTTGCTCTCAAGACACCACAAGTTAGTAGTCAGCAAGGATTCTGTCTTTTTGAGGTCAGTTTGTTTTTTATGGGTTCATGTTGCTTTGATCAATGGCATTTATGTATCTGATCTTCTAACTTGTTTCATTTGACAAGTCCATCTGACTTGACAGTATAAGGACAAAACTTTGAAAATATTTTGTGAGTTGTCTTTTTAAATGGTGTTTACTTTTCTCTATTGCTTGCTGGATTTCTGCTAGCTTGACAAGGAAAGGAAACAGAAGGAACACTCAAAAAATGAAACAAACAAACAAACAAATAAATAATTGAGGGGGAAGGGATAGCTCCTTCTTATGTAAAAAAATTCCAATTAATATATGTAGAGGGAATAAGGAAAATTAAAAATCATTAGACAGACACCATAGTGATAATTATGAGAGGCAAAAATATATTGAAGGATGCTAAAATTCATGGGTAAAAGTTTAAGGCAAAGCAGAATATTTGCATAGTCTCAAAGTATCTCTCCTAAGATATTTATTAATGTCAAGGGAGTGGAATAATTACCTGGAGAAACTTGGCAGATACTATTACGTCTCCTGATATTATGTACTGAGCATAACACATTATTTCTATGGTGTTCTTGCCCAAAATGCATAACCTTGATCTAAACATGAGAAAGCATCAGATGAGTATGTGACGAAATAGTTCCACCGGTACTCTCTTCCAAAGTGTCAAGGTCAATAAAGAGAAAAAAAACACTGAGGAGCTATAACAGATTGAAGGAGACTAAAGCGACTGGCTTCCCAAGTAGTGCTACTGGTGAAGAATCTGCCTGCCAAAGATGTGGGATCCTGGGTCAGATCCTACAACAGAACATGGACCCTAGTGGAAAGTCGGTCACCACTTTAAAGTCTGTAGCTTAGTACTAATATTAATTTCCTGATTTTGATGACTGTATATAAAATGTTTACATTAGGTGTTATAAGCTGAATAAAGTGTATATGGATACTATTCTTACTATTACTATTTTTGTAACTTTTCTGTCAATTTGACATTGTTTCAGAATTTTAAAAATCAAAGGGTCATTTATAGCAATTTTCTGAAGTAATCACCCATTGGTGATGGGGAAAAAGATTTTGATGGCTTCAAAATATCTGGATAATATATTTTTCCAACTAAGTCCAATAACTCTTTATCCTGTACTGTTTTAAGAACTTTACCTCTTTCAGATGCTTAGAAGATCATAGCTTTTTCCTATATTCTTTTTCCTCGTATGACATAGGCACTCAAAAAATATTTTTATAAGATGTAAATAATGGTTGCTGTCCTGCCCACCCTGCTTTTCCCTGCTGAGCTTACAGGGTTGTCATAAAGTATAAAAGGATAAAGGAAGTGGAAAGTATTTTGCAAGTTGTAAGTGTCGTCCAAGTATAAGGTGTACTATACTTTCTCTGTCCTCCAATGATATTTCCACTTATTTCCCAGGTGCATATGTGCTAAGTTGTTTCAGTAGAGTTGTGTCCAAATCTACACAACCCTATGGACTGTAGCCCGCCAGGCTCCTCTGTCTATGGGATTCTCCAGACAAGAATACTAGAGCAGGTTGCCATACCCTCCTCCAGGGGGTCTTCCCAGCCCAGGAATGGAACCCACATCTCTTAGGTCTTCTGCATTGGCAGGTGGGTTCCTTACCACTAGTGCCACCTAGGAAGCCCAAGGGAGTGGTATCAGTTACCAGAACTCCAGCTAGTCCTATTAAAACATGCCCTTTTCTTTGTTCCTCATGTCTATTTTCTTATATGCTGTATGAAATTACAGGTATAAGAAGAAATTTTGGAGCAGGCTAGGGCCATAGAATTAATCTAACTCAGTGTCCCATTAAATAAATCTGATTATGAGAATCATCTAGTGAGGTCATTTCAAACATGAATTTCTAGACCCCTGAAATCAAGATCTATGGGGTTGTTGTTGTTTCATTCCTCTGCCCTGTCTGACTCTTCTGTGACCCCATGGACTGTAGCCTACCAGGTTCCTCTGTCCATGGGATTCTCCAGGCAAGGCTACTGGAGTGGATTGCCACTTCCTCCTCCAGGGAATCTTCCTGACCTAGAGATTGAGCCTGCAGCTCCTGCCGCATCTCTTGCATTGCAGGCAGATTCTTTTATCACTGAACCACCAGGGAAGCCTTATCTACAAGGCAAGTGTTGCAATTTGTGGAGGTTTTCCTGATCCTCTCTCTCAAGGAAGAATTAGTTGTAGTCAGCTTTGTTTGTATGTGCATGCACGCTAAGTCGCTTCAGTCAAGTCTGACTCTTTGTGACCCTATGGACTGTAGCCCTCTAGGCTCCTCTGTCTCTGTTCAAGGGATTCTCTAGACAAGAATACTGGAGTAGACTGCCATGCCCTCCTGCTGGGGATCTTCCTGACCCAGGGATTGAACTGGCATCTCTCATGTCTCCTGCATTGGCAGGTGAGTTCTTCACCACTAAGGCCACCTGGGAAATCCCAGCTTTGTTTACTCTCCTAAGCAAAGTATACACTACAATTGTTTATATACCTGTTTCTTGTTCTAGATTATATCCCAGAAATTAATATCTATCAAAGATAGTGTATGCTATTTTTAAAAATAAATTTGGTGATTTTGTCTCAGTTCCTCTCTCTGTAAAATGTGAGTGCTTCTAAATTTGCCTGCTGGTAGTAACCAGCTGGAATGTATATTTAAATACAGGTTTTAGAGTCCCTCCTCCCACCCCCAGGCTTCCCTGGTGGCTCAGCCTGGAATGTAGAAGACATGGTAGGAGCTGCAGTTTTGATCTCTGGGTCAGGAAGATCCCCTGGAGTAGGAAATGGCAACCGATTCTAGTATTCTTGCCTGGGAAATTCCATGGGCTACAGTCCATGGAGTTGCAAAGAGCTGGACATGACGGAGCGACTGACTATTTATTTGGCTGCACCAGATCTTAGTTGTGACGTGCAGGATCTTTAGTTGCAGCATGCAAGCTTTAGTTTCGACATGTGGGATCTAATTCCCTCACCAGGGATGGAACCCCAGCCCCCATGCTTTGGGAACATGGACTCTTAGCCAGTGGACCACCAGGGAATTCCCTCTATTCATTTACTTTTAACCTAAAGTTCTCTGTATTGAAAGCAGGTTTCCTGTAGATAACATATAGGTGGATTGTGTTTTTTGATCCCCTTTGACAATCACTACTTTTTAATTGGTGCATTTAGATCATTGAGATTCAAAGCAACTTTTGATATAGTTGGATTAATATTTACCATATTCTTTACTATGTCGAGTTATATACAAGCTTTGACAATTAAAAAGCTGAAATAACCATTCACGGACAGATTTTTGTGTGCACAGAAGTTTTTAGTTCTCTCGGGTAAGTTTTGGGAATAAGGCTACTACTCCCACATAGTTATAATTTTTGTCAGATATTTACTGTGAGAGTCTAGTCAAGCTCCTGGAGGTAAATCTCACAGTATTGTAAATATTATGGGTGAATCGCCCTGGAGTGTTTGATTCTCAGTTGTTTGCTCTCGGCTGCTAAGTACTTTGCCAATGACCATTCAGGCTTTCCTAGCCCAGTGCTGGCTCCTGACGCAGTTCCTGGTCAGCAGGCTCTGCTGTGGCAGACCACTGCTTCCTGTAGGCACCTGTCTCCCTCTCAAACCTTGGGGTGAGTAGTCTGTCCTGTGTCCTCCCCTCTCCTATGGATCCAAGATGAATTGTTGAGTTTTCACTGTCTTTAGTTTTTTAATTGTTATTGGATGGAGTGGCAACTTCCAAGTTCCTTACATGCAGAACTAGAAACTAGAACTAAAAACATATAAATGTATTAAAAGTCACGCAAGATAAGGATCTAGAAAAGACTTTTGGGTTTTTAAATAATGTATGTCATTGGTGACTGAGCTATTTTGATGAACTGGGGCTCATTGAAGCCTAACTGCATCATGTTTCAGAGGAAGTGAGGTGTATAAATGAAAACATATCGTGTACATAACTTTTTAAAGAAATTTAGCTATAAAGGGGAAAAGGGAAATAGCTGGATGAGAATGATAGCCCACAAAAATTTTTAATTTTTTATTAGAGAACAGTTAGAAATAAAACTAATAAAATATACAAATTATAGAGAAAATTACAGAATTTAATAAAAGATATAAAATATCCCAACAAGTAGATACATCATGTTCACTGATGGGATAGCTTAACATTATAAAAATTTTCAATGTTCTCTGAATTTATAAATCCTATCTCAATGAAAATACTAATAAAATTTTTTATGGGCTTTGCCAAAATAGATTCCAAAATTCGCTAGGATAAGCAAATGTATAAGAATGTCAAAATCTTTTGACAACAGGTGGGACAACAGATGAATGGATAAAGAAGATGTGGTACATATCAATATATACAATGGAATACTACTCAGCCATAAAAAGAATAAAATAATGTCATTTGCAGCAATATGGATAGACATGGAGATTGTCATACTAAGTGAAGTCAGAAAGAGACAAATATATGATATCACTTATATGCAGAATCTAAAAAGTAGTGATGCAAATGAATTTATCTATAAAACAGAAACAGACTTATAGACTTAGAGAATGAACTTATGGTTACCAGGGGAGAAGGATGAAGTGGAAGGATAGACTGGAAATTTGGAACTGACACATACATGCTGCTACATTTTAAAGTAGATAAGCAATAAGGTATAGCAAAAATAAAAGGTAGCATATCATTTTTTTCTGCCTGCTTTCAAGATTATTAAATTTGTCTGTAGTTTTCAAAATATAGAAATAAATACATTATAAAAAAAGAATTCAAAAGAACTTGGTAATTGCTTAGTCAGTTTTGAAGATATTATAAAGCTGTATTAATAGAAACAGTTTGGTAC